>NC_048581.1:16841724-16889224 GCF_013265735.2 Oncorhynchus mykiss | reverse complement strand
GAATACAACAGGTACAACCTTACAACCTTACAGTGAAATGCTTACTTACAAGCCCTTAACCATCAATGCTTTAAGAGGTTAAGAAAAAAATAAGAAGAAGTGTTAAGTAAAAAATAGATAAGTACAACTTTTTAAATAGAAAATAAAAGTAACAAATAATAGCAGTAAAATAACAAGCAACGCTATATACAAGGGGTACCGGTACAGAGTCAATGTGCGGGGGCACTGGTTAGTCGAGGTAATTGAGGTAATATGTACATGTAGGTAGAATTAAAGTGACTACGTATAGATCATAAACAGAGAGTAGCAGCAGTGTAAAAGAGGGTGTCTGGGTAGCCCTTTGATTAGCTGTTCAGGAGACTTATGGCTTGGGGGTAGAAGCTGTTTCGAAGCCCTCTTTTACACACTACTCTCTGTAATGCCTTGTGGTCGGAGGCCTCATACAGCACTCTAACACCCATTCACTGCTCAGCAGGTGGTGAGAGATATTGAGAAAGAGAGAGGGAGATGTAGAGCATTAGATTTAAAAAAATATATATGTTATTAAACTAGGCAAGTCAGTTAAGAACACATTTTTATTTACAATGACAGCCTACCCCGGGCCAATTGTGCACCACCCTATGGGGCTCCCAATCACAGCCAGATGTGATTCAGCCTGGATTTGAACCAGAGACTGTAGTTACTCCTCTTGCACTGAGATGCAGTGCCTTAGACCACTGCACCACTCGGGAAGGAGGGAGGGAGGGAGGGAGAGAGGGAAGGATCTAGACAGCATTAGTGTTTGTCTGGAATATAATGACACACCTCTGGACAGATGATAAGTCAAAACACCACACACACACTGTGCTGCCTCACCTGTCTTTGTCTCCAAACCCAGTCATTATCCCTACCGCTAATATTTAACCCCTGGCTAGCATGACTCAGCTAAAAAACCCACACAACCCCAATGCAGAGTGCTAATACGCTAACGGGCTAAAGTCAGCAAGATATGCAGTAAAGCAGCCAGACAGTTCTACTGATTCCTTCTCCTCCTTTTCAGCTGTAATGAGAAGGCAATTGAGAGGAGTGGATGAAGAAAGGGAGGATGAAAGGAGGGCTGGATGGCTAGTGTTGAAGGAGAAGAAGAAAGTGATGATGTGTGGGAAACTGTGAATCCATTTACTATTAAAGATGATACGACGATGTCTTAGTCATCCAGTAAGTTGTTCTAGGGACCAAGACACTGTGGAGGGTTATGGGAAAATGGATTGTCCGGCATTCCCATCCCTATGGCAATGATGATGTCAGATAGAACTGGAGACAGAGATATCAGGAGAGAGAGAGAGAAGGAAGGAGAGGGGGAGAGAGGGAAGGAAGGAGAGGGAGAGGAGAGGGAGGGAGCGAGGTAAGGAGAGGGAGAGGATGGAGAGAGGGATGGAGTGGAGAGAGGGAGGGAGGGTGAAAAGGAGGTAGGTAAGGAGTGAGGGAGGGAGGTAAGGAGAGGGAGGGAGGGAAAGGCAGAGGATGAGTGGAGGGAGGGAGGTAAGGAGAGGGAAGGGGATGGAGTGGAGAGAGGGATGTAAGGATGGAGGTAGGGAGGGGGAGAGGATGACAAGAGAGGGATGGAGTGGAGGGAGGAAAGGAGGAGAGGGAGAGGATAGAGTGAGAGATAAAAAATGTAGGGGAGAGAGAAGGAAGAGTGACACTACTGTGTTCATCAGTCTAGGGAGAGAGAGGGAGGGGAAGAGAGGGAATGATAGAAAAGAGAGGGAGGGGTTGAGGCCTTACTGACTGGTACAGTTACATTATGGATGAGAGTAGAGGAGTGTGTGCATTCCAATGACTTTCCCACACACACACACTCCCCAATCACAACCTACGCCCCTACACACACTCCCCAATCACAACCTACGCCCCTACACACACTCCACCAATCACAACCTACACCCCTACACACACTCCCCAATCACAACCTACGCCCCTACACACACTCCCCAATCACAACCTACACTCCTACACACACTCCACAATCACAACCTACACCCCTACACACACTCCCCAATCACAACCTACACTCCTACACACACTCCCCAATCACAACCTACACCCCTACACACACTCCCCAATCACAACCTACGCCTCTACACACACTCCCTAATCACAACCTACACCCCTACACACACTCCCCAATCACAACCTACACCCCTACACACACTCCCCAATCACAACCTACACCCCTACACACACTCCCCAATCACAACCTACACCCCTACACACACTCCCCAATCACAACCTACACCCCTACACACACTCCCCAATCACAACCTACACCCCTACACACACTCCCCAATCACAACCTACACCCCTACACACACTCCCCAATCACAACCTACGCCCCTACACACACTCCCCAATCACAACCTACACCCCTACACACACTCCCCAATCACAACCTACGCCCCTACACACACTCCCCAATCACAACCTACACCCCTACACACACTCCCCAATCACAACCTACACCCCTACACACACTCCCCAATCACAACCTACACCCCTACACACACTCCCCAATCACAACCTACACCCCTACACACACTCCCCAATCACAACCTACGCCCCTACACACACTCCCCAATCACAACCTACACCCCTACACACACTCCCCAATCACAACCTACGCCTCTACACACACTCCCTAATCACAACCTACACTCCTACACACACTCCACAATCACAACCTACACCCCTACACACACTCCCCAATCACAACCTACACTCCTACACACACTCCCCAATCACAACCTACACCCCTACACACACTCCCCAATCACAACCTACGCCTCTACACACACTCCCTAATCACAACCTACACCCCTACACACACTCCCCAATCACAACCTACACCCCTACACACACTCCCCAATCACAACCTACACCCCTACACACACTCCCCAATCACAACCTACACCCCTACACACACTCCCCAATCACAACCTACACCCCTACACACACTCCCCAATCACAACCTACACCCCTACACACACTCCCCAATCACAACCTACACCCCTACACACACTCCCCAATCACAACCTACACCCCTACACACACTCCCCAATCACAACCTACGCCCCTACACACACTCCCCAATCACAACCTACACCCCTACACACACTCCCCAATCACAACCTACACCCCTACACACACTCCCCAATCACAACCTACACCCCTACACACACTCCCCAATCACAACCTACACCCCTACACACACTCCCTAATCACAACCTACACCCCTACACACACTCCCTAATCACAACCTACACCCCTACACACACTCCCCAATCACAACCTACACCCCTACACACACTCCCCAATCACAACCTACACCCCTACACACACTCCCCAATCACAACCTACACCCCTACACACACTCCCCAATCACAACCTACACCCCTACACACACTCCCCAGTCACAACCTACACCCCTACACACACTCCCCAATCACAACCTACACCCCTACACACACTCCCCAATCACAACCTACACCCCTACACACACTCCCCAATCACAACCTACACCCTTACACACACTCCCCAATCACAACCTACACCCCTACACACACTCCCCAATCACAACCTACACCCCTACACACACTACCCAATCACAACCTACACCCCTACACACACTCCCCAATCACAACCTACACCCCTACACACACTACCCAATCACAACCTACACCCCTACACACACTCCCCAATCACAACCTACACCCCTACACACACTCCCCAATCACAACCTACGCCTCTACACACACTCCCTAATCACAACCTACACCCCTACACACACTCCCCAATCACAACCTACACCCCTACACACACTCCCCAATCACAACCTACGCCTCTACACACACTCCCTAATCACAACCTACACCCCTACACACACTCCCCAATCACAACCTACACCCCTACACACACTCCTCAATCACAACCTACACCCCTACACACACTCCCCAATCACAACCTACACCCCTACACACACTCCCCAATCACAACCTACACCCCTACACACACTCCCCAATCACAACCTACGCCCCTACACACACTCCCCAATCACAACCTACACCCCTACACACACTCCCCAATCACAACCTACACCCCTACACACACTCCCCAATCACAACCTACACCCCTACACACACTCCCCAATCACAACCTACACCCCTACACACACTCCCTAATCACAACCTACACCCCTACACACACTCCCCAATCACAACCTACACCCCTACACACACTCCCCAATCACAACCTACACCCCTACACACACACCATTGCACTTATACCCCTTTTCCATCCATACAAACACGCACTCTCATCTAACCCAGACCTCTCTCTCTTAGCACCCGGCCTTCTCCTGAGATCTGTCTCACCTGCCCACTGAAACACACACACACACACACACACACACACACACACACACACACACACACACACACACACACACACACGGGGCACTGAGTACCACTGAACCATACACACACACTAAGCACTGAGCACCACTGAACCATACACACACACTGAGCACTGAGCACCACTGAACCATACACACACACTGAGCACTAAGCACTGAGCACCACTGAACCATACACGCACACTGAGCACTGAGCACCACTGAACCATACACACACATTGAGCACTGAGCACCACTGAACCATACACACACACTGAGCACTAAGCACTGAGCACCACTGAACCAGACACACACACTGAGCACTGAGCACCACTGAACCATACACACACACTGAGCACTAAGCACTGAGCACCACTGAACCATACACACACACTGAGCACTGAGCACCACTGAACCATACACACACATTGAGCACTGAGCACCACTGAACCATACACACACACTGAGCACTAAGCACTGAGCACCACTGAACCATACACACACACTGAGCACTGAGTACCACTGAACCATACACACACACACTGAGCACCATTGAACCATACACACACACAACAACCAGGAAGTCCACTATGAAGTGCTTTTGTGCATGTATTTGAGTGTGTCAGTGTGTTCTTAGGGAAAGGGGGGATACCTAGTCAGTTGTACAACTGAATGCCTTCAACTGAAATGTGTCTTCCGCATTTAACCCAGTTAAACTCTGAATCAGTCAGTTAGATATCAGCTTTCTTATAGAAACACAGAGAAACACTCTTGTTGGGTAATGTTCTAATGATGAGTCACTATAGAGCTAGCTTAGCGTTGGCTAATGGGAGACTCTTGTTGGGTGATGTCCTATGGATGAGTCACTGTAAAGCTAGCTTAGCGGGGGCTAATGTCAGTCTCTTGTTGGGTGATGTCCTATGGATGAGTCACTGTAGAGCTAGCTTAGCTGTGGCTAATGTCAGACTAGTTGGGTGATGTCCTATGGATGAGTCACTGTAGAGCTAGCTTAGCGGTGGCTAATGTCAGTCTCTTGTTGGGTGATGTTCTAATGATGAGTCACTATAGAGCTAGCTTAGCGGTGGCTAATGTCAGTCTCTTGTTGGGTGATGTCCTATGGATGAGTCACTGTAGAGCTAGCTTAGCGTTGGCTAATGTCAGTCTCTTGTTGGGTGATGTCCTATGGATGAGTCAC
Organism: Oncorhynchus mykiss; assembly: GCF_013265735.2. Classification (NCBI taxonomy): domain Eukaryota; kingdom Metazoa; phylum Chordata; class Actinopteri; order Salmoniformes; family Salmonidae; genus Oncorhynchus; species Oncorhynchus mykiss. The sequence goes on along the minus strand of NC_048581.1, from coordinate 16,883,600 downwards.
TGTAGAGCTAGCTTAGCGTTGGCTAATGTCAGTCTCTTGTTGGGTGATGTCCTATGGATGAGTCACTGTAGAGCTAGCTTAGCGGTGGCTAATGTCAGTCCCTTGTTGGGTGATGTCCTATGGATGAGTCACTATAGAGCTAGCTTAGCAGTAGCTAACAGAAGAACAACACAGATGAAACGGAGCAAGGCACGGTCAGGGATGTACTGAGAGGACAGAGAGAGAAAGAGAGAGAGAAGGGCATAAAGGGAGAACGGGTGAGAGAGCAAGAGAGCCTTACTGTATGTCCCACGCTGAGGCCAACTCTTCTATTTCTATGTTCTAGTTTTCTAATGTGAAAAAGGGGCCCTGTGGGAAAAAGGTTGGGCACGTCTGCCATAGAGGGCTGGTCAATGGTTGTGCACAGTATATGGAATCGGGTGGCATTTGGGCCACAACCTTATTAGTTTCCATTGGTCTCTGTAAAGCCTGTGACTCAGAGAAACAGACACAGAGGAAGTTATTGAAACAGGTCAGTCAGACGGACACTGTGGGGTCAGCAATGGAAATCTATGGGTGTTCTGGGCAGAACAGGGCCTGTCTGATCTGCAGTTTAAATGAGGTGACAGAGGCTGGGCTGCATCTCAATCGTCTAAAGAGGCTCCCTTGTCCCTTCCTTGTTTCCTTTCCTTCATCTGCTCTCTCACTCTTGATAGTTGTTAGGCAACGCCCATTAACTGTCCTCCTTGCAGTTCTAAACTTTGCAAGGCATGTCACTTCACCAATCTCTTGGCATAGCCCAGCGCTAAGCAGTGCACAGTTTTCTTAACAACAACGGGATGCTAGGGATGGACATGAGTACCCCATCTTTAACCAGGGATAAAAACATTTTGAAAAACTGTAAAAACTATTTGGTCTAAATTTTGTCTTGAAGACAACATTAATTTGCTTTGACTCTAGTGTTCCATTTGTACATGTGCATTTGCAGGACACAACAAAAAAATGAACCAAGCCAAGCATCACTAAGTTTTTATACAGTGCATTAGGAAAGTATTCAGACCCCTTGACTTTTTCCACTTTTTGTTACATTACAGCCTTGTTCTAAAATGGACTGGGGAAAAAATATCCCCTCATCAATCTTCACACAATACCCCGTAATGACAAAGCAAAAACTGTTTTGTTGAAATTTTAGCTAATTTATGATACTCGAAATTGAGCTCAGGTGCATCCTGTTTCCATTGATCACCCTTGAGATGTTTCTACAACTTGATTGGAGTCCACCCGTGGTTAATGTAATTGATTGGACATGATCTGGGGAAGGGTATTAAACAATTTCTGCAGCATTGAAGATCCCCCCAAGAACACAGTGGCCTCCATCATTTTTAAATGGAAGAAGTTTGGAACCACCAACACTGTTCCTAGAGCTGGCCTCCAGCCAAACTAAGCAATCAGGGAAGAAGGGCCTTGGTCAGGGAGGCGAGTCTCATAGCAGAATGTCTGAATACTTATTCAGAATAAGGCGTAACAAAATGTGGAAAAAGAGAAGGGCTCTGAATACGTTCAGAAAGCACTGTAGATAAATGCCCTCATAGTTTTTTACAGTGCTGCCTTTGTTAAATTCATTTTTTTCATTCGAGTACTGGAAAACAAATCATGCACGTACTCTCATGCGAGTACTCAAACAGTCAAAAAAGGTCAAATGCCCTACTGGATGGATCCATAAAGAATTACTGTGGGAATTAATATCGCGGGATGAGGAAATGATTGGCTAATGCAATTTAAGTCATGTATCAAATTGTTGCTTACTGTTGTAAAACAGTAGATATGAAGCAATACCAACATGTGGTCAACTAGAGGGTCATTTCAGCACCGTTTTCATTAGGACAGCGCCATCGAGTGGGGACTCGTCTTGATAAATGAATAACTGTTAGATTTCCATTTGGATATTGCTGAGGGTACAAATAGATCGGGGATAATGTTAGCTAAGTTGAGTGCATACTGCCCGTGATCAGTTAGTTTACAAGTTTACACGTTGCCAGGTTATGTAGTTTAACAAGTGGTATGTTTTGCTCTTCACTGCCAGCTGTTTAGTAGCCCAGTCCTGCTTCCCAACCAAAAGCATGTGACTTCACTGACTTGCCTGATAATCTATCAATGTGATTTGGTGTCACTGAATCTCCGTCTCTATACTGTAGACTAGGTCTATTTGGTGATTTGGTTTGACTGAATCTCCGTCTCTATACTGTAGGCTAGGTCTATTTGGTGATTTGGTTTGACTGAATCTCCGTCTCTATACTGTAGACTAGGTCTATTTGGTGATTTGGTTCCACTGAATCTCCGTCTCTATACTGTAGGCTAGGTCTATTTGGTGATTTGGTTCCACTGAATCTCCGTCTCTATACTGTAGGCTAGGTCTATTTGGTGATTTGGTTTGACTGAATCTCCGTCTCGATACTGTAGGCTAGGCCTATTTGGTGATTTGGTTCCACTGAATCTCCGTCTCTATACTGTAGGCTAGGTCTATTTGGTGATTTGGTTCCACTGAATCTCCGTCTCTATACTGTAGACTAGGTCTATTTGGTGATTTGGTTCCACTGAATCTCCGTCTCGATACTGTAGGCTAGGTCTATTTGGTGATTTGGTTTGACTGAATCTCCGTCTCTATACTGTAGACTAGGTCTATTTGGTGATTTGGTTTGACTGAATCTCCGTCTCTATACTGTAGGCTAGGTCTATTTGGTGATTTGGTTCCACTGAATCTCCGTCTCTATACTGTAGGCTAGGTCTATTTGGTGATTTGGTTTGACTGAATCTCCGTCTCTATACTGTAGACTAGGTCTATTTGGTGATTTGGTTTGACTGAATCTCCGTCTCTATACTGTAGGCTAGGTCTATTTGGTGATTTGGTTCCACTGAATCTCCGTCTCTATACTGTAGGCTAGGTCTATTTGGTGATTTGGTTTGACTGAATCTCCGTCTCTATACTGTAGACTAGGTCTATTTGGTGATTTGGTTTGACTGAATCTCCGTCTCTATACTGTAGGCTAGGTCTATTTGGTGATTTGGTTCCACTGAATCTCCGTCTCTATACTGTAGACTAGGTCTATTTGGTGATTTGGTTTGACTGAATCTCCGTCTCTATACTGTAGGCTAGGCCTATTTGGTGATTTGGTTCCACTGAATCTCCGTCTCTATACTGTAGACTAGGTCTATTTGGTGATTTGGTTTGACTGAATCTCCGTCTCTATACTGTAGGCTAGGCCTATTTGGTGATTTGGTTCCACTGAATCTCCGTCTCTATACTGTAGACTAGGTCTATTTGGTGATTTGGTTTGACTGAATCTCCGTCTCTATACTGTAGGCTAGGTCTATTTGGTGATTTGGTTTGACTGAATCTCCGTCTCGATACTGTAGACTAGGCCTATTTGGTGATTTGGTTCCACTGAATCTCCGTCTCTATACTGTAGGCTAGGTCTATTTGGTGATTTGGTTCCACTGAATCTCCGTCTCTATACTGTAGACTAGGTCTATTTGGTGATTTGGTTTGACTGAATCTCCGTCTCTATACTGTAGGCTAGGTCTATTTGGTGATTTGGTTTGACTGAATCTCCGTCTCTATACTGTAGGCTAGGTCTATTTGGTGATTGGGTTCCACTGAATCTCCGTCTCTATACTGTAGACTAGGTCTATTTGGTGATTTGGTTTGACTGAATCTCCGTCTCTATACTGTAGACTAGGTCTATTTGGTGATTTGGTTTGACTGAATCTCCGTCTCTATACTGTAGACTAGGTCTATTTGGTGATTTGGTTTCTGGCTGGGCCAATAAGTGGAGGTGGTATAGCTCATCTATCACTGATCAGAGACATTTAGCATGCAATAATGTAGCCTAACATCAATGTGAAAGACTGGTGGAAAGCAGGCCAAGACACATATAAAATCAGGGTTATTCCACCAAATACTGATTTCTGAACTCTTCCCAAGTTAAAACATTAGTATTGTGTTGTTTAAAATGAATAGGAACTTATTTCCTTGGCATTATTCGAGGTCTGACAACACTGCATATTTTTTGTTATTTTGATCAGTTTGATTTCTGCAAATAAATGCTCTAAATGACAATATTTATATTTGGAATTTGGGAGAAATGTTGTCAGTAGTTTATAGAATAAAACTAAAATGTTAATTTTACCCAAACACATACCTATAAATAGTAAAACGAGAGAAAGTGATCATTTAGCAGTGGTCTCTTCATTTTTGAAATATGTGTGTTGACTGTGATCGGGTAGGTGTGTCTTGTCTGTTTAAAGAACACAATGGCTGCACAGAACCCTAAGATAGGCCTGATTAAACTCTAAATATGCTATTCTATTCTTTTGAAAATACATTGTATTAGTCTTATAATGTTTATTATGACCTGCTTAAACCAATGAATAAAGGATTTATTTTTGATGGTGTATATTTTCAATGGATTTATAAAAATAGACGCCCTCCCACATCTGCACACCAGTGCACACCAGTGCACACCAGTGCACACCAGTGCTACCACTCATCACCCGCATGCCGGGAAGATATAAAAGGTGTATTTAGGAAAGAATCTGCTAAAAAATGGGCCTGTTTGTATGGGGGTCATATAAACATTGGCCAAATGTTGTTTTTTTTTTTTGGGGGGGGGGGGGCAAAGTACCGTAAATCCTATGTGAAAGCAGCATAAGTGTGTGAGTGTGTGTGTATGGTATGCGTGTGTGGTGTGTGCGTGGTGTGTGTGTAGTCATGGGATGTAAACCCTCCCCCTTTTGATTTGATAGGCCAACCAATTAAGACAATGGACTTCACATATCTGATTGGACCCCCCCCTCCTCCATCCATCCATTTTTGTATTAGTTTCCCCGTCCCAATGTCCTTGACATATTCCTCCTCTAGGGAAGAAGGCCAGCTGGGGCACAGTAGCCACGTGGTACATTACCAGACCCTAATGTGATGAGAAAATGTGGAGCTGTGGAGCCGCAAAGACAATAGGAGCCATATCTATTGCTGATGCTGTGTCGGCACAAAATGGCCGCCTAGTTGGCCCTTTGGGTTATTGACCACTATTTGATACAATGGGACTGGGGACATCTGCGTGGTCGTTGATATTGGAGAACAGAGGAACACACACACTTAGGACAGGAGTCCGAACAGTTCAGGCTTTGTGTTTATTGCTTAGTAAGCAGCCATTGTCCCCTTGGGGTTCTGGTTAAGACCAAGTCGACAGAATGTCTCGTCTGTATACAGGCCCACATCCTGTGTGTGTGTGCGTTTGCATGAGTGTCCAATGTGTGTGCATGCATGTGTGTGTGTGTGAGGTCTCCCAGGACAGCGCTAAGTTGGCTTGTTGACTGTGGATAATATTGTCTCAAACTCGATTTCCCTCCCTGTCTGTATTCTATTGCCCCCCACCCCCTCTGTTGCTATGACAACCAACAATGAGCTTTTCTGTTGATTTCTGCACTGCCCTCCTCAGCAATAATAGTGGCTGGTGTCTGTGCCACCGAGTGTGTGTGTGTGTGTTGCCAGCTAATCTGAGAGAGTGATCAGTGTGCCACCGAGTGTGTGTGTGTGTGTGTTTCCAGCTAATCTGAGAGAGTGATCAGTGTGCCACCACATTGCAGGCTGTAGCAGTGCCTCACTGGTTGTTTACCAGTCTGCAGGCCTCTAAGAGATTCCAAACCAAATGTTTGGGTTTCCTTCTGGTAGAGCATTTCAAATATCTTAAGGCTGCATTCCAATGGGGCTTTTTCGCACCCCAGGGATGCTGTGTGGGACTGTGTGTGTGCGTGTGTGTGTGTGTCTGTGTGTGCCTGCGTGCATGTGTGTGTTCACTGTAATCTCTGAATGTGTTTTTAGATGAACAAACCAACTGCTGGAAATAACATCTTTCCCCTCTTCTTCATTTGATATCCGCTATTCGACAAATAATGACACTGTCAATTTCTACTACTCTGTGTACTGAACCTCTGCCCAGTTTGATTGGCTGGCTGGCCTTGTCGCCGTGGTGATGGTCACTGGGATACCAGCGGGTCATTGGTTCATTTGGTTCACATTCAGAAGAGGCAGTCTGTTCTCTGTCTGTTTGTCAGTCCTCTATCTGTTCTCAGCGAGTGTGTTGTGTGTCTGCAACATTTCCTCTTCTCTGTAGGTAGTGTGATCTGTACACCTTTGGGAGCTGGCACCACAGTCATAGATATACAGAGTTATTGGGTCACGTTCAGAGAAGGCAATCTGTTCTCCATCGGTTCTCTATGAGTCTGCAACATTTCCTCTCTAACTACAACATTTCCTCTCTAACTACAACATTTCCTCTCTAACAGCAACATTTCCTCTCTAACTGCAACATTTCCTCTCTAACTACAACATTTCCTCTCTAACTGCAACATTTCCTCTCTAACAGCAACATTTCCTCTTTAACAGCAACATTTCCTCTCTAACTACAACATTACCTCTCTAATTGCAACATTTCCTCTCTAACTACAACATGTCCTCTCTAACTACAACATTTCCTCTCTAACTGCAACATTTCCTCTCTAACTACAACATTTCCTCTCTAACTGCAACATTTCCTCTCTAACAGCAACATTTCCTCTCTAACTACAACATTTCCTCTCTAACTAAAACATTTCCTCTCTAACTACAACATTTCCTCTCTAACTGCAACATTTCCTCTCTAACAGCAACACTTCCTCTCTAACTACATCATTTCCCCTTTAACAGCAACATTTCCACTCAAACAGCAACATTTCCTCTCTAACAGCAACATTTCCACTCAAACAGCAACATTTCCTCTCTAACAGCAACACCTTCTGGTTTCTATTGGTTCTATAGCTGTCAGTTGAAAAGCCTGTTTTCTATTGGTTCTATAGCTGTCAGTTGAAAAGCCTGTTTTCTATTGGTTGTATGTCTGTCAGTTGAAAAGCCTGTTTTCTATTGGTTCTATATCTGTCAGTTGAAAAGCCTGTTTTCTATTGGTTCTATATCAGTCAGTTGAAAAGCTTTCTGTTTTCTATTGGTTCTATATCTGTCAGTTGAAAAGCCTGTTTTCTATTGGTTCTATAGCTGTCAGTTGAAAAGCCTGTTTTCTATTGGTTCTATATCTGTCAGTTGAAAAGCCTGTTTTCTATTGGTTCTATATCAGTCAGTTGAAAAGCCTGTTTTCTATTGATTCTATATCTGTCAGTTGAAAAGCCTGTTTTCTATTGGTTCTATATCAGTCAGTTGAAAAGCCTGTTTTCTATTGGTTCTATATCAGTCAGTTGAAAAGCCTGTTTTCTATTGGTTCTATATCTGTCAGTTGAAAAGCCTGTTTTCTATTGGTTCTATATCTGTCAGTTGAAAAGCCTGTTTTCTATTGATTCTATATCTGTCAGTTGAAAAGCCTGTTTTCTATTGGTTCTATATCAGTCAGTTGAAAAGCCTGTTTTCTATTGGTTCTATATCAGTCAGTTGAAAAGCCTGTTTTCTATTGGTTCTATATCTGTCAGTTGAAAAGCCTGTTTTCTATTGGTTCTATAGCTGTCAGTTGAAAAGCCTGTTTTCTATTGGTTCTATATCTGTCAGTTGAAAAGCCTGTTTTCTATTGGTTCTATATCTGTCAGTTGAAAAGCCTGTTTTCTATTGGTTCTATATCTGTCAGTTGAAAAGCCTGTTTTCTATTGGTTCTATATCTGTCAGTTTCCAACGTTTCCTGTCTTGACTATTACAGATTGGTCATTGGTACCTGGCACCATAGTACATAGATATTACAGTTATTGGTTCACATTCAGAGAAGCCAATCTGTTCCTGATCTGTTGTCAACATTTCTTCTTTACTGTAGAAATGTGCACCTGGCTGGCTGGCACCATAATCTATACCCCTCACACTCAACTCTGGGCCTCGAAGCCAGTTCCACTGCGTTCTTTCATTGTTCCCCTTTAATCAGGGACTGATTTAGACCTTGGGCACCAGGTGTGTGCAATTAATGATCAGGTAGAACAGAAAACCTACAGGCCTTGGACCTCATAGGGTAAGAGTTGAGCAACCCTGATCTATACTGTACTGTTGGTTCCTGGGTAGAAAAGACTGTCTGTTCTCTAGTTGAGACGGCAACATTTCCAGATGGTTGTTGGGATTCCCCTCTGCGGTAGGGATGGAAGAACAGCATCCGGCACCATACCCATGGTCCTTTGTGTTACAGGCCCACCTGAACGTTTTTTTCCCGCAACTATTTTCAGCCTTTTGTGTTGTTGTAAAACGCTGAGCATTGACAGAGTGGGTTTGTGTGTACTGTTCAGAGCAAGACAAGGTTTTCATCATGGGTGTATTATTGACCCAGCACCTTTTGTTATAGAAGAAGGAGAGAGAGACATCCATTCCTTCCCTCTCTCTTAGACATCCCATCTCACTTGTCATTTCATGCTGTCTTCTAGCCTACAGAGAGAGAGATGTAAGGAGAGAGAGGCAGAGAGAGATATGTAAGGAGAGAGAGGCAGAGAGAGAGATGTAAGGAGAGAGAGGCAGAGAGAGATGTAAGGAGAGAGAGGCAGAGAGAGATGTAAGGAGAGAGAGGCAGAGAGAGAGATGTAAGGAGAGAGAGGCAGAGAGAGATGTAAGGAGAGAGAGGCAGAGAGAGATGTAAGGAGAGAGAGGCAGAGAGAGAGATGTAAGAAGAGAGAGGTAGAGAGAGAGATACAGTTGATAGAGATGGAGATAAATAGAGAGAGAGAGAGAGGTTTTCATCATTGAGCTAGCACCTTTATTATACAGTAGGAGAGAAAAAGACATACGTCCTAGCTTTTCTTGTCATTCTTCATCCCTCGCTTTTCACTCTTTCTTTCACGCCATCTTGCCTATACTGTGTGTGGACAGGACATATGTAATGTAATGGAGATGGGGAGAGGGAAAGGGAGATGGAGGAGAGTGGGAGCGAACTAGAGAAGGAGAGAAAATGAAGGAGAATTGGAGATGAGAGATAATAAGGTAGACAGAGAGGAAATGACTGGAGGGGGAAACCAAGCCCTGCTCTCCTCCTCTCTTATCCTTCCTCGCTCGCTCCCTGCTTCCATTCTGTCTAGCAACGTACCGAGTCACCCCTCCTCTACTCCCTCACTACCTTGCACCACACAGATTCAACCACCCCTCCTCTCCTCCCTCTTTCCCTCCCTCCTTCCACTCTCTCTAGCACCGCAACCATTCAATACAATACCTCCATCTCTCTCTCCCTCTCTCCCTGGCTCCCTCTCTACCTCACACCCTAGCACCACACTGATTCAATGCCACCCTTGCTCCCTTCATCTCTCTCTCCTCCCTCGCACCCTCTCTCCCTCCCTACCTCGCTCCCTTGCACCGTACCAATTCCCCCCTCCTCTCTCCCTCCCTTCCTCTCTCAGTTGTTGCTTGTAGTCCTGCCAAGTGTAGCATTAGCCTTGTGGAATGGAACCGTGTGTGTGTGTGTGTGTGTGTGTGTGTGTGTGTGTGACCTCAGAGATAGCCTGTATAGATTTCTGGCCCATAGGCACAGATCTAGTATCAGCTTTCCCTCCCTCATATCCTATCCTCAACCCTTAGGGAGAACACTAAACTGTCCTTAAGTCAGCGTATAAAGGGTCAGCAGCATATATCTCCCTGGTCTTAGCAGGAATGCAAAACGCTGACATTTCTCAGAGAGGTTTACTGAATTTTTCATTTTTTTTTGCATTCTTTCCCTCCCTCCCTCTGGCTGATCCCTTGTTCATACTTTCCCTCCCTCCCTCTGGCTGATCCCTTGTTCATACTTTCCCTCCCTCCCTCTGGCTGATCCCTTGTTCATACTTCCCTCCCTCCCTCTGGCTGATCCCTTGTTCATACTTTCCCTCCCTCCCTCTGGCTGATCCCTTGTTCATACTTTCCCTCCCTCCCTCTGGCTGATCCCTTGTTCATACTTTCCCTCCCTCCCTCTGGCTGATCCCTTGTTCATTCTTTCCCTCCCTCCCTCTGGCTGATCCCTTGTTCATTCTTTCCCTCCCTCCCTCTGGCTGATCCCTTGTTCATTCTTTTCCTCCCTCCACTGGACCACATCTCTCCATCCCTCCTCCTCTCCCAATCTCCCTTTCCTCCGCCTGATTTTCCCCTCTCATTCTCATCTCGACTCTCTCCCTTTCTCTCCTCTGTTCTGTTCATAGTTTGAAAAAGCAGTGTAATCCCTGAGGTTGCCCTGTACAGGCTTCTAGGCTACTTTAGATTCATACTAGGTATTGTGTGTTACAACTGCCAGATTGCCTCTCTCTCTCTCTCTCACTCTCGCTCTCTCTCTCTCTCTCTCTCTCGCTCTCTCTCTCTCTCTCTTTCTCTCTCTCTTCTCCCTCTCCCAGCCTCCCTCTTTCAATCTATCTCTCTTTCTTTATCTCTCCCATTCTACCTCTCTCTTTTCTTCCCCCTTCCTTTCATTGTGTGGTTAAAGTGGGCTGCGAGAGACGTATTAAAACAAAACATTAAGATGGATTAAATGTAAGAATAGATGTTGCACCGTCAGCACTGACTGCCCTGAATATGAACTGAATATGAACTGAATATGAGCTGAATATGAACTGAATATGAACTGAATATGAACTGAATATGAACTGAATATGAGCTGAATATGAGCTGAATATGAACTGAATATGAACTGAATATGAACTGAATATGAACTGAATATGAGCTGAATATGAACTGAATATGAACTGAATATGAACTGAATATGAACTGAATATGAACTGAACTGTTTTAAGATCCTATTTTTTCGGAGGATATGAAAGTCGATGTACTTTCTGACGTTTTTAGAAAGGGATGCATTTACATTCTGGGATGTCTTTTTCTGGATGTTTTTTAGGAATTTGAATGAGTTGATCAAGGTTTTGGCCACATATTTTATATAAACCAATCAAGGAAGAAATTGGATTAGATTAAATATACAGTTCGCTGACTGGTTGATGATGTCATTGCTTTAGAAGATTATGGTCATCAAAAATAGAGAGATCTTTCTCATGTGATGTTTACTGCAGAAATCCTCCAGGGGGAAGAGGGATGAGTGAATAATGAAAGGAGCTCACCCTCTTCTCTCTTGCTACCTCCCCACATTCTCTCTCTCCCTCTCCTTTCTCCCTTTCCATCCCTTTCACCTTTGACTCTCTGTCTCTCCCCCTTCCATTCCTCTCTCTTCCCCCTCCTCTCCCCTTCTCTACAAGAAAAGAAAGCAACATTCTTGCCGTGCACAGTTCATGTTGATATGTTTATGGCCTGTGTGTCATCTCCCATTGGTCAATTCTCTCTCTCCCCCTCTTCCTATAGGATGAAAATGCGACGTCACAGAGTGTTCTTGCTGTGCACAGTGGGCCTGTGTGTCATCTCCTTCCTCCACTATTACAAGGTAAAATATATTGTTAGATGTATAGCCTACAGATGTAGGACCTAAATTTGATCACTCTTTTGCTGCTGAGAATTTTTCCTGTCCCGCAGGACATTCTGTTGCTTCAGGATTATTTTTGTTGTGACAATACAGGTCAAATTAAGATCTTTATATTGTATATATTCAATGTATTTTAAATGAAATTGTATGTGAGGTGCCAATGTACCGACAGTCTTGCCCAAGCTGTCTATTGTTGCTCATGTAACAACAAGGATGACAGTTGAAATAAGTCGTCTGACGTTGTGTTTTCTCAATCATTTTACTGTGTGTATAGTTGGAAATAGTTGAGGCTATTCTGTGTGTTTTTTAAATAAATAATAAATAAAATGTATTCATTCATTCACAATGCCAAAATGTAAGTTCATGGGGGAGAAATAAAGTTATAATTTTATTGTTGTTGATAAAGTCATTCTATTCTATTTGTTCCAGGCCCTACACTACGTATCCCTGCTCAAGGAGCTGTCGGCCCCGTACCCCAACATCAAGTCCTTCATCATGGTGACAGGCTTCTTCTGGAGGGAGGGGGGGGCCACACCGTTAACGTCGGCTGCCTCGTCGTCTGACTTCGCCGCCTCGCAGGAGGAAGGACCCCCGCCCGCCCTCAGGTGTGTGTGGGTCAGAGGGGTGGGGGGGGGGGGGGGGCGTGTGTGTGTGTGTGTGTGTGTGTGTGTGTGTGTGTGTATTGATGTTTTTGCATGACAGACATGGGAACTGCTGATGAAGTAGGGCTTTGTAAATACTTTTGATTGATTGATGACAACATGACCTTTCTGACCAAGATGACATTTCTGTTTGTGCCTACAGGCCCTCGGACACCAAGCCCCGGATAGTAGGGGCTATTGGCCCTGGGGGTGGAGGAGGAGGTGGGGTGGAGATGAGGCTGAGAGAGGAACCTGCTGCGCCCCAACCATGGGGTCAACCAGAGGAGGAGCCCAGACACAGGGACATGAATCCCAACGAGGTGAGACAGTTTGGTTGAACGGTCGGTTGTTTTACATGTCTTCACTGTGACTTAGGAGGACTGACAGTTTGGTTGAACGGTCGGTTGTTTTACGTGTCTTCACTGTGACTTAGGAGGACTGACAGTTTGGTTGAACGGTCGGTTGTTTTACGTGTCTTCACTGTGACTTAAGAGGACTGACAGTTTGGTTGAACGGTCGGTTGTTTTACGTGTCTTCACTGTGACTTAGGAGGACTGACAGTTTGGTTGAACGGTCGGTTGTTTTACATGTCTTCACTGTGACTTAGGAGGACTGACAGTTTGGTTGAACGGTCGGTTGTTTTACGTGTCTTCACTGTGACTTAGGAGGACTGACAGTTTGGTTGAACGGTCGGTTGTTTTACGTGTCTTCACTGTGACTTAAGAGGACTGACAGTTTGGTTGAACGGTCGGTTGTTTTACATGTCTTCACTGTGACTTAGGAGGACTGACAGTTTGGTTGAACGGCCGGTTGTTTTACATGTCTTCACTGTGACTTAAGAGGACTGACAGTTTGGTTGAACGGTCGGTTGTTTTACATGTCTTCACTGTGACTTAGGAGGACTGACAGTTTGGTTGAACGGTCGGTTGTTTTACGTGTCTTCACTGTGACTTAGGAGGACTGACAGTTTGGTTGAACGGTCGGTTGTTTTACGTCTTCACTGTGACTTAGGAGGACTGACAGTTTGGTTGAACGGTCGGTTGTTTTACGTGTCTTCACTGTGACTTAGGAGGACTGACAGTTTGGTTGAACGGTCGGTTGTTTTACGTGTCTTCACTGTGACTTAAGAGGACTGACAGTTTGGTTGAACGGTCGGTTGTTTTACATGTCTTCACTGTGACTTAGGAGGACTGACAGTTTGGTTGAACGGTCGGTTGTTTTACGTGTCTTCACTGTGACTTAGGAGGACTGACAGTTTGGTTGAACGGTCGGTTGTTTTACGTGTCTTCACTGTGACTTAGGAGGACTGACAGTTTGGTTGAACGGTCGGTTGTTTTACGTGTCTTCACTGTGACTTAGGAGGACTGACAGTTTGGTTGAACGGTCGGTTGTTTTACGTGTCTTCACTGTGACTTAAGAGGACTGACAGTTTGGTTGAACGGTCGGTTGTTTTACATGTCTTCACTGTGACTTAGGAGGACTGACAGTTTGGTTGAACGGCCGGTTGTTTTACATGTCTTCACTGTGACTTAGGAGGACTGACAGTTTGGTTGAACGGTCGGTTGTTTTACGTGTCTTCACTGTGACTTAGGAGGACTGACAGTTTGGTTGAACGGTCGGTTGTTTTACGTCTTCACTGTGACTTAGGAGGACTGACAGTTTGGTTGAACGGTCGGTTGTTTTACGTGTCTTCACTGTGACTTAGGAGGACTGACAGTTTGGTTGAACGGTCGGTTGTTTTACGTGTCTTCACTGTGACTTAAGAGGACTGACAGTTTGGTTGAACGGTCGGTTGTTTTACATGTCTTCACTGTGACTTAGGAGGACTGACAGTTTGGTTGAACGGTCGGTTGTTTTACATGTCTTCACTGTGACTTAGGAGGACTGACAGTTTGGTTGAACGGTTGGTTGTTTTACGTGTCTTCACTGTGACTTAAGAGGACTGACAGTTTGGTTGAACGGTCGGTTGTTTTACATGTCTTCACTGTGACTTAGGAGGACTGACAGTTTGGTTGAACGGTCGGTTGTTTTACGTGTCTTCACTGTGACTTAGGAGGACTGACAGTTTGGTTGAACGGTCGGTTGTTTTACGTGTCTTCACTGTGACTTAGGAGGACTGACAGTTTGGTTGAACGGTCGGTTGTTTTACGTGTCTTCACTGTGACTTAGGAGGACTGACAGTTTGGTTGAACGGTCGGTTGTTTTACGTGTCTTCACTGTGACTTAAGAGGACTGACAGTTTGGTTGAACGGTCGGTTGTTTTACATGTCTTCACTGTGACTTAGGAGGACTGACAGTTTGGTTGAACGGCCGGTTGTTTTACATGTCTTCACTGTGACTTAGGAGGACTGACAGTTTGGTTGAACGGTCGGTTGTTTTACGTGTCTTCACTGTGACTTAGGAGGACTGACAGTTTGGTTGAACGGTCGGTTGTTTTACGTCTTCACTGTGACTTAGGAGGACTGACAGTTTGGTTGAACGGTCGGTTGTTTTACGTGTCTTCACTGTGACTTAGGAGGACTGACAGTTTGGTTGAACGGTCGGTTGTTTTACGTGTCTTCACTGTGACTTAAGAGGACTGACAGTTTGGTTGAACGGTCGGTTGTTTTACATGTCTTCACTGTGACTTAGGAGGACTGACAGTTTGGTTGAACGGTCGGTTGTTTTACATGTCTTCACTGTGACTTAGGAGGACTGACAGTTTGGTTGAACGGTTGGTTGTTTTACGTGTCTTCACTGTGACTTAGGAGGACTGACAGTTTGGTTGAACGGTCGGTTGTTTTACATGTCTTCACTGTGACTTAAGAGGACTGACAGTTTGGTTGAACGGTTGGTTGTTTTACATGTCTTCACTGTGACTTAGGAGGACTGACAGTTTGGTTGAACGGTCGGTTGTTTTACATGTCTTCACTGTGACTTAGGAGGACTGACAGTTTGGTTGAACGGTCGGTTGTTTTACATGTCTTCACTGTGACTTAAGAGGACTGACAGTTTGGTTGAACGGTCGGTTGTTTTACATGTCTTCACTGTGACTTAAGAGGACTGACAGTTTGGTTGAACGGTCGGTTGTTTTACATGTCTTCACTGTGACTTAAGAGGACTGACAGTTTGGCTGATCTCTACACTGTGTTGACTTAACTGCCATGCGTATGAGCTACAAACTGTTGATCTTAGAAACTGTTCTCGAGTCAGTGATCATGCCAGGTCATGGAAGTGCTAGGGAGCCTGGGATATCTCCTGCCAGATGTGTTGACTACTCACTGCTGGGATGTGTTTGAGGTTCTTAAACGAGGGTGTTGGCTAAATGTTAGCTGTGTATTAGAAACCCTCCTCAAGGCAATGATCAGGCCTGGGCCTGTATCCACAGATCAGGTCCCCACCTGTCCATATAATCATATTCATTATGATATTAAAGGCTAAACTGATCCTAGATCAGCACTCCTACACTGAGACGCTTTCTGAATACAGGCCCTGGGCATAAAAGTGCTTCGGAACCTGTGCCAAGAAAGAGTGTCTTTGGAAACGGTTGTCAAGGCCATTATCATCGGTAGTCTACCTCCAGTCAACACACCATTATCATCAGTAGTCTACCTACAGTCAACACACCATTATCATCAGTAGTCTACCTACAGTCAACACACCATTATCATCAGTAGTCTACCTCTAGTCAATACACCATTATCATCAGTAGTCTACCTACAGTCAACACACCATTATCATCAGTAGTCTCCCTACAGTCAACACACCATTATCATCAGTAGTCTACCTCCAGTCAACACACCATTATCATCAGTAGTCTACCTACAGTCAACACACCATTATCATCAGTAGTCTACCTACAGTCAACAGACCATTATCATCAGTAGTCTACCTCCAGTCAATACACCATTATCATCAGTAGTCTACCTACAGTCAACACACCATTATCATCAGTAGTCTACCTCCAGTCAACACACCATTATCATCAGTAGTCTACCTCCAGTCAACACACCATTATCATCAGTAGTCTACCTACAGTCAACACACCATTATCATCAGTAGTCTACCTACAGTCAACACACCATTATCATCAGTAGTCTACCTCCAGTCCACACATTAAGGCTCTTCCTTTTAAATGTCAGGAGCAAAGTTGAATTGAGTCATTGCATGTCAACAAAGTAGCAGTTAACACTAAGCTCTATTCAATCCGTATTGTGGAAATACAGCTCAGCGTTTAACACTAGAGTGCTCACAAAGCTCATCACCAAGCTAAGGACTCTGGGACTAAACATCTCCCTCTGCAACTGGATCCTAGACTTCCTGACGGGCCGCCCCCAGGGGTGGGTGCTTAGTCCCCTCCTGTGCTCCTTGTTCACCCACGACTGCGTGGCCAAGCATGACTCCAACACCATCATTAAGTTTGCTGACGACACAACGGTGGCAGGCCTGATCACTGACGACGATGAGACAGCCTATAGGGAGGAGGTTAGAGACCTGACAGTGTGGTGCCAGGACAACAACCTCTCCCTCAACGTGACCAAGACAAAGGAGATGATCGTGGACTACAGGAATAAGAGGGCTGAACATGCCCTCATTCACATCGACAGGGCCAAACACACCAAGAAAGTCTACAGTTGCACCATCGAGAGCATCCAGACAGGTTGCATCACCACCTGGTTTGGCAACTGCTCGGCATCTGACCATAAGGCGCTACAGAGGGTAGTGCATATGGCTCAGTAAATCACTGGGGCCAAACTTCCTGCCATCCAGGACCTATGTACTAGGCAGTGTCAGAGGAAGGCCCCAAAAATTGTCAGACTCCAGCCACCCCTGTCATAGACTGTTCTCTCTGCTACCATACGGAAAGCGGTACCGGAACGTCAAGTCTAGGTCCAAAAGGCTTTTTAACAGCATCTACCCCCAACCATAAGACTGCTGAACAATTCATCAAATGGCCACCCGGACTATTTACATTGAACCCCCCCCCCCCCCCCCCCCCCCCTTGTTTGTACACTGCTGGTACTCAGTGTTTATTATCTATACATATTCAATTTACCCCTACCTACATGTACAAATTACCTCAACTAACCTGTACCCACGCACATTGACTCAGTACCGGTACCCCCTGTATATAGCCTCATTATTGTTAATTTATTGTGTAACTTTTTAGTTTTTTAGCAAATAATTTTCTTAAAACTGCATTGTTGGTTAATGGCTTGTAAGTAAGCATTTCACAGTAAGGTCTACACCTGTCGTATTCGGTGCTTGTGACAAATTACATTTGATTTGATTAATTTCTAGCATGATTTCCCTGTTGACGGGACGCCTATCCCTAAGAATTAAAGGCAATGTTCCCGCAATAGAGCAGACTGTATTCATGGTAAACGCTGCATCTGCCGGCCCAATCGGAAATGACATTTCTATCTGTAACCTTTCAGCAATGCAGAATGTAAAGAGCCCTAAAACAGTTTCTCTAGATTGATCTGTGAGGACGAGTAGTGCTAAACAGTCCCCTCTTTGTCTTGTCTTCCTCAGGAGCGTGAAGGTGAGGACCTCCACTTCAAGCCCTGGTACCCCAGCCACCCAGCCCACCCTGTCAGACCTTACGCCCCAGAGGAAAGGGCCTCGGCTGGGATCGATGACCAGGTGGTGCCCTCCAAGGCTCCATCCCCGGACCCCTTAGAAACCCTGGGCGACATCCACACCCGCACCCACCAGCTCCAGGACGACCCCACCTCCTACTTCGTCCGCACTAAAGCCGGAGCCCTCTGCTTCCGCCAGGGGACGGAGGTCGCCACCCCCAGGGATGACGCGGCACGACCCGGGGGGCCTACTGTGACTGGTACTGGGGTAGGATCTCGAGCAGGCTCCCCTGGGCAACGTAAGCCCCTGGTGGTCCTGAACCAATCCCACCAACAACCACTCCATCCGTCGTCCTCCGGCACCTCCATGCCTCCCAAGGCCAAATCAAGAGGACGAGGAGGCAAACGACTGGTAAAATGTGTGTGTCGGCCGGGGTGGCACGGGCCCTACTGTGGGGTACCTACCATGGTCTACCACTCTAACCTGCCCACTAAGGAGAGACTGACGCCCAGAGAGAGACCCAGGAGGGTGATCAATGCCATCAACGTGAACCATGAGTTTGATCTTCTCCACGTGAGGTTCCACGAGTTGGCCCAGGCTGTGGATCTGTTCCTGGTGTGTGAGTCTAACTTCACCGCCTACGGAGAGAGACGACCACTACGGTGAGTGGACATAGATGTATATGCATCTGTCTGTCTTGGTGGCTTTGTGTCTGTTTGCCTCCAACTTCACCTCCAACAGAGAGAGACGACCACTTCTACAAGTGGACAGGATGATGTGATGGCTGGCTGTCTGGCTGTCCATCTGTCTGGCTTTCCATCTGGCTAGCTGGCTGTCTGTCTGTCCATCTGTCTGGCTTGCCTTCTGGGTGTCTGTGTGTCTGTCTTCTCTTCGTCTCTCACTCCTGAAAGACTTGTTTAAGCGTATCTGTTGACACACTGTCTGTATCTGTCCCTCCCTCCAGGTTCCTGCGTCTCCTCCTGAACGGAACCTATGACTACGTGCGCCACAAAATCCTCTACGTTTTCCTAGACCACTTTCCCGACGGCGGGCGCCAGGACGGCTGGATCGCAGATGATTACCTCCGTACCTACCTGACCCGCGACGGCATGGCCAGGGTGACTGGATCACGCCCCGACGACATCTTCGTCATCAACGATGCCGACGAGATCCCCGCCCGCGAGGGACTTCTTTTCCTCAAGCTGTTCGACGGGTGGACGGAACCGTTCGCCATCCACATGAGGAAGTCGCTCTACGGGTTCTTCTGGAAGCAGGTAGCCTAGAGGGTTAGAGATGACAGGGGCGGGCTTGTTAACAGAAGGTTGCTGGTTCGAATCCCAAACCAGGCGTGAAAAAAATCTATCCTGTGTAAACTTGATGGGCAATCAAGTTTTTTTAATCTTATCTTTTCAAACAGGATTTGAGCCGACGACTAGAGGGTTGTTAGTGACAGATTCTAGAAAGATAAGATCTCTATTGGATTCCACTCAAATGATATACAGTGCCTGTTAAGTGCTATGGTTGGCTATTAGGATCACTTAACCCCCTAAAACTGCTTACTGGTGTGTGTATGTGTGTGTATATATCGGAGGGGTTGTGTGTACCGTGCATTCGGAAAGTATTCAGACTCCTTTACTTTTTCCACGCTACAGCCTTATTCTATAATGTTCCTTGTCAATCTACACACAATACCACATAATGACCAAGCAAAAACTGTTTTTATTTTTTATTTTAGCAAATCTATCAAATAAAATAAACTGAAATGTGACATTTACACAAGTATTCATACCCTTTAATCAGTACTTTTCTGAAGCACCTTTGGCAGCGATTAAAGCCTCGAGTCTTCTTGGGTATGATGCTACAAGCTTGGCACACCTGTATTTGGGGTGTTTCTCCCATTCTTCTC
This sequence comes from Oncorhynchus mykiss, assembly GCF_013265735.2. NCBI lineage: Eukaryota > Metazoa > Chordata > Actinopteri > Salmoniformes > Salmonidae > Oncorhynchus > Oncorhynchus mykiss. Next base: position 16,864,083 of record NC_048581.1, on the reverse strand, counting down.
TGCAGATCCTCTCAAGCTCTGTCATGTTGGATTGGGAGCGTCACTGCACAGCTATTTTCAGGTCTCTCCAGAGATGTTCCATCGGGTTCAAGTCCAGACTCTGGCTGGGCCACTCATGGACATTCAGAGACTTCTTCGTTGTCTTGGCTCTGTGCTTAGGGTCGTTGCCATGTTGGAAGGTGAACCTTCATCCCAGTCTGAGGTCCTGAGCACTCTGGACCAAGGTTTCATCAAGGGTCTCTCTGTACTTTTCTCCGTTCATCTTTCTCTCTATCCTGACTAGTCTCCCAGTCCCTGCCTCTGAAAAACATCCCCACAGCATGATGCTGCCACCACCATGCTTCACCATAGGGATGGTGCCAGGTTTCCTCCAGATGTGACGCTTGGCATTCAGGCCAGAAAGTTCAATCTTGGTCTCATCAGACCAGAGAATCTTGTTTCGCATGGTCTGAGAGTCCTTTAGGTGCCTTTTGGCAAACTCCAAGCAGGCTGTCATGTGCCTTTTACTGAGAAGTGGCTTCTGTCTGGCCAATCTACCATAAAGGCCTGATTGGTGGAGTGCTGCAGAAATGGTTGTCCTTGTGGAAGGAGCTCCAGGAACTCTGCAGCTCTATCTGAGTGACCATCGGGTTCTTGGTCACCTCTCAGACCAAGGATCTTCTCCCCCGATTGAACAGTTTGGCTGGGCGGCCAGCTCTAGTAAGAGTCTTGTGGTTCCAAACTTCTTCAATTTAAGAATGATGGAGGCCACTATATTCTTGGGGATCTTCAATACTGCAGAATGTTGGTACACTTCCCCAGATCTGTGTAACAACACAATCCTGTCTCGGAGCTCTACAGACAATTCCTTCGACCTCATGGCTTGGCTTTTGCTCTGACATGCACTGTCGACTGTGGGACCTTAAATAGGCAGGTGTGTGCCTTTCCAAATCATGTCCAATCAATTGAATTTACCCCAGGTGAACTCCAATGGGGTGGCAGGGTAGCCTAGTGGTTAGAGTGTTAGAGTGTTAGTAACCGGAAGGTTGCAAGTTCAAAACCCCTGAGCTGACATGGTACAAATCTGTCGTTCTGCCCCTGAACAGGCAGTTAACCCACTGTTCCCAGGCTGTCATTGAAAATAAGAATTTGTTCTTAACTGACTTGCCTCGTTAAATAAAGATGGAAAAAAATAAAAAATCTATAAATTTAAAAATTGTAGAAACATCTCAAGGATGATCAATGGAAACAGGATGCACATGAGCTCAATTTCAAGTCTCATAGCAAAGGGTCTGAATACTTATGTAAATAAGGTATTTTTTTTATATATTTTTTTTTACAAACATTTCTAAAAACTTGTTTTCGCTTTGTCATTATGGGGTTTTGTGTGTAGATTGATGAGGAACATTTTTTTATTTAATCCATTTTAGAATAAGGCTGTAATGTAACAAAATGTGGAAAAAGTGAAGGGGTCTGAATACTTTCCAAATGTATGTGTGTGCATGTATTGGAGGGGTTGTGTGTCTTAATTTAATCTTACCTTTATTTAACTAGGCAAGTCAGTTAATAATACATTCTTATTTTCAATGACGGACTAGGAACTGCCTTGTTCAGGGTCAGAACGACAGATTTTTACCTTGTCAGCTCAGGGATTCGATCTTGCAACCTTTCGGTTACTGGCCCAACGCTCTAACCACCTGCCTCTCCTTAATGTGAGGTGTTTGGGTGTGTGTTAATGTGAGGGGTTGGGTATATGGGTGTGTGTTAAGGTGAGGGGTTGGGTATATGGGTGTGTGTTAATGTGAGGAGTTGGGTGTATTTGTGTGAATGTGTGTGTGTTAATGTGAGGTGTTGGGTGTGTGTTAATGTGAGGAGTTGGGTTTGTGTTAATGTGAGGGGTTGGGTTTGTGTTAATGTGAGGGGTTGGGTGTGTGTATGTGAGAGGTTGGGTGAGCGTATGTGAGAGGTTGGGTGCACACATCCATATATTTATATGTACATATTCTTATTCATTCCTTTACACTTGTGTGAATAAGGTAGTTGTTGTGAAATTGTTAGATTACTTGTTAGATATTACTACATGGTCGGAACTAGAAGCACAAGCATTTCGCTACACTCGCATTAACATCTGCTAACCATGTGTATGTGACCAATAACATGTGATTTGATTTGATAGATTCCATCTCAATAAAGTATCACCTTCTTGTTCTAGCTGGGGTCGTTGGAGGTCGTGTCGGGGTGCACGGTCGGAATGCTCCGAGACGTCTATGATGCCGATGGGATACGTCTCCGGCGCCGGGAATACTACACCATGCCCGGTTTCAGGAAGTACGAGAACGACACGGGTCACATCCTGGTCCAGTGGGCCGTTGGAAGCCCCTTCCACTTTGCTGGGTGGCACTGTTCTTGGTGCTTTAGCCCTGAGGGCATCTATTTTAAACTGATCTCGGCCCAGAACGGAGACTTCCCGCGTTGGGGCGACTACGAGGACAAACGGGATCTGAATTATATCCGGGACCTGATCCGGACGGGGGGTTGGTTCGATGGATCGGTGCAGGAGTACCCCCCCTCGGACCCCAAAGAGCACATGTACGCCCCAAAGTATATGTTGGAGAATTATGAGAAGTACCTGTACCTTCTGGAGAACCCGTATGTCAAACATGATAAAATTATTGAGGGGTAACGAATTCGGGAGGGGTGGAGAATTGAAGGAAGTGAATGGGTAAGGAAGGAGGGCCCCTGGGACTCACAAGGGGGGGACATGGAAACAAAATTAGCACTCTTCATGGGTGAAGGATACAGAAGGGAGGAAAGCCTTAGCACTGATGGGGAAGGATACAGACGGAAGGAAAGCCTTAGCACTGATGGAGAAGGATACAGAAGGAAGGAAAACACTGACGTTGGAAGGACACCTAACGCAAGCTCCAACAAGTCCTTATTTTTGGGTAAAAGGGAACATTGGAACAGCTTTGGGGGGAAATGACCACTGACTACTGACAAAATAGTCCTCCCTAGAAACACTCTCTATATCAACCTCTGAGCCTCACCTACTACTTTCCTAGTTCTGACTGACAGACAGGCCTTTATGCTGGGTTGGTACGGTGGGGGCAGAGGGACAAAACAGGCCAATCGCAAACCTATGGAAAAAGGAAGCAAAAGATGACATTTTTGTTTCTGTTGATGTTTACTTCATCATATCGTCATAGCGACACAGACACTCCCTCATCCCGTCGCGGAATTCTCACTCACTGTTGGATACCTTCCTGTTGTGTTTTTAGTGACCCCCTGCTAACACACACACACACACACTTTCTCCTCTCATCATATGTGAGTTAGATATAGTGCAGTCTACAGTGTATTGCTTTCCTATGGTTAATATTCTTGCTTGCAAATGAACTGACAAGAAAAAAAGGCTGAATGGTTGTAGAAACTCTCGGTTAACTTTACACACATGGAATGGGACTTCTGCATCTGTTGCTGCAAACCACTAACACTCTCTGTGTGTGTGTGTGTGTGTGTGTGTGTGTGTGTGTGTGTGTATGTGTGTGTGTGTGTGTGTGTGTGTGTGTGTGTGTGTGTGTGTGTGTGTTTAGGTGTTAATCTGTGTGCATGCGCGCACGTGTGCACTGGGGTGTGCTATCCTGAAAGGTCAGAACACAATATGTGTGTGTGTGTATAACTGGGAGACAGACAGACAGACAGACAGACAGACAGACAGACAGACAGACAGACAGACAGACAGACAGACAGACAGACAGACAGAGCTCTGAATGAATGATGAAGTGATGTCGTCTTCATAGCCTTTTGTACAGCACAGCAGAAGGTGTATTGTTGTTCTATGTGGCCTATAAAGACAAATATTTAAACAAAAAATACTGGTTGACTCTCTCTCTTCCTCTCTTTCGGTTTCTCTCTCTTGCCTTCTCTACTGCATCCTTCTCTCTCCGTCTCCCTCCCCTCTGTCCCTCTCTCTTTCTTTCTCTCTCTTGCTAAGGTCTGGCAAAAAAAGGTCACTTGATTGCTCGAGCAGAAATGTGCCGCCCACGTTGCCATGGTAACGAGAGGGGGGGGGGAGTGGTGGAGGAAAGGGAGGAGAGTGGAAGAGAGAAAGGGGCGATGAGGGAGGAGGGGGAGCTGCGTTCAAGTTAGGTCACTGAGTCTGTAGAGATAAAGGGAAGGGAATCTACAGCAACACGGTGTGTATGTTCCCTTTCTTATCCTCAGGAGAATGTAACTTAACTAAATGTACTTTACTCCCCTGGCTCGTTTATCTCCCTTCTTTCTCTCTCTGGCTCTCTCTCTCCATCTCCTTTCCTTCTCCCTCTCTTTCACTCACTCTCCCTCCTTTCTTTCACTCTCCCTCCCCTCTTCCTTCTCTCTCCCTCTCTCTCTCTTCTTTCTCTCTCTGGCTCTCTCTCTCCATCTCCTTTCCTTCTCCCTCTCTTTCACTCTCCCTCCTTTCTTTCACTCTCCCTCCCCCTTCCTTCTCTCTCCCTCTCTCTCTCTTCTTTCTCTCTCTGGCTCTCTCTCTCCATCTCCTTTCCTTCTCCCTCTCTTTCACTCTCCCTCCTCTCTTTCACTCTCCCTCCCCTCTTCCTTCTCTCTCCCTCTCTCTCTTCTTTCTCTTTCTGTGTGTCTCTCTGTATCTCATTCATTCTCTCTCTTACTCCCTCTCCTGCTTCCTTCTCTCTCTCTCTCTTTCCCCCGCTTCCTCCTATCTCTCCATCTCTCCCTACAGTCCCGATTGCATAGACAGATCATGGTGCTTGATCATGCAGACTCTTGACTAGGCTGACTAGAGCCCAGCCCTAGCTCTCTCTGATGTTACCGTGGTGATGCCCTGCCTCTGCAATAGACGGAACCCTTGTGGTGGTAAACAAAACACTGAGGCACGGGGTGCATTTTGACGATGTCATATCCTAGTCTGAGACAGAGATAAAGAATGATTGATTTTAGTGAAATAGGATGTGTCTCAAATAGCATCCTATTCCCTACATAGTGCACTATGGGACCTGGTTAGGTAGTGCACTATGGGACCTGGTTAGGTAGTGCACTATGGGACCTGGTTAGGTAGTGCACTATGGGACCTGGTTAGGTAGTGCACTATGGGACCTGGTTAGGTAGTGCACTATGGGACCTGGTCAAAGGTAGTGCACTATATACATATATATATATATATATATATATATATATATATATATACAGTGCCTTGCGAAAGTATTCGGCCCCCTTGAACTTTGCGACCTTTTGCCACATTTCAGGCTTCAAACATAAAGATATAAAACTGTATTTTTTTGTGAAGAATCAACAACAAGTGGGACACAATCATGAAGTGGAACGACATTTATTGGATATTTCAAACTTTTTTAACAAATCAAAAACTGAAAAATTGGGCGTGCAAAATTATTCAGCCCCCTTAAGTTAATACTTTGTAGCGCCACCTTTTGCTGCGATTACAGCTGTAAGTCGCTTGGGGTATGTCTCTATCAGTTTTGCACATCGAGAGACTGAAATTTTTTCCCATTCCTCCTTGCAAAACAGCTCGAGCTCAGTGAGGTTGGATGGAGAGCATTTGTGAACAGCAGTTTTCAGTTCTTTCCACAGATTCTCGATTGGATTCAGGTCTGGACTTTGACTTGGCCATTCTAACACCTGGATATGTTTATTTTTGAACCATTCCATTGTAGATTTTGCTTTAAGTTTTGGATCATTGTCTTGTTGGAAGACAAATCTCCGTCCCAGTCTCAGGTCTTTTGCAGACTCCATCAGGTTTTCTTCCAGAATGGTTCTGTAATTGGCTCCATCCATCTTCCCATCAATTTTAACCATCTTCCCTGTCCCTGCTGAAGAAAAGCAGGCCCAAACCATGATGCTGCCACCACCATGTTTGACAGTTGGTATGGTGTGTTCAGGGTGATGAGCTGTGTTGCTTTTACGCCAAACATAACGTTTTGCATTGTTGCCAAAAAGTTCAATTTTGGTTTCATCTGACCAGAGCACCTTCTTCCACATGTTTGGTGTGTCTCCCAGGTGGCTTGTGGCAAACTTTAAACAACACTTTTTATGGATATCTTTAAGAAATGGCTTTCTTCTTGCCACTCTTCCATAAAGGCCAGATTTGTGCAATATACAACTGATTGTTGTCCTATGGACAGAGTCTCCCACCTCAGCTGTAGATCTCTGAAGTTCATCCAGAGTGATCATGAGCCTCTTGGCTGCATCTCTGATCAGTCTTCTCCTTGTATGAGCTGAAAGTTTAGAGGGACGGCCAGGTCTTGGTAGATTTGCAGTGGTCTGATACTCCTTCCATTTCAATATTATCGCTTGCACAGTGCTCCTTGGGATGTTTAAAGCTTGGGAAATCTTTTTGTATCCAAATCCGGCTTTAAACTTCTTCACAACAGTATCTCGGACCTGCCTGGTGTGTTCCTTGTTCTTCATGATGCTCTCTGCGCTTTTGACGGACCTCTGAGACTATCACAGTGCAGGTGCATTTATACGGAGACTTGATTACACACAGGTGGATTGTATTTATCATCATTAGACATTTAGGTCAACATTGGATCATTCAGAGATCCTCACTGAACTTCTGGAGAGAGTTTGCTGCACTGAAAGTAAAGGGGCTGAATAATTTTGCACGCCCAATTTTACAGTTTTTGATTTGTTAAAAAAGTTTGAAATATCCAATAAATGTCATTCCACTTCATGATTGTGTCCCACTTGTTGTTGATTCTTCACAAAAAAATACAGTTTTATATCTTTATGTTTGAAGCCTGAAATGTGGCAAAAGGTTGCAAAGTTCAAGGGGGCCGAATACTTTCGCAAGGCACTGTATATACAGTTGAAGTCTGAAGTTTACATACACTTAGGTTGGAGTCATTAAAACTTGTTTTTCAACCACCACACATTTCTTGTTAACAAACTATAGTTTAGGCAAGTCAGTTAGGACATCTACTTTGTGCATGACACAAGTCATTTTTCCAACGACTGTTTGCAGACAGATTATTTCACTTATAATTTACTGTATTACAATTCCAGTGGGTCAGAAGTTTACATACACTAAGTTCACTGTGCCTTTAAACAGCTTGGAAAATTCCAGAAAATGAGGTCATGGCTTTAGAAGCAATTTGACATCATTTGAGTCAATTGGTGGTGTACCTGTGGATGTATTTCAAGGCCTACCTTCAAACTCAGTGCCTCTTTGTTTGACATCATGGAAAAATCAAAAGAAATCAGCCAAGACCTCAGAAAAAATAATTGTAGACCTCCACAAGTCTAGTTCATCCTTGGGAGCAATTTCCAAATGCCTGAAGGTACCACGTTCATCTGTACAAACAATAGTACGCAAGTATAAACACCATGGGACAACGCAGCCATCATACCGCTAAGGAAGGAGACGCGTTCTGTCTCCTAGAGATGAACGTACTTTGGTGCGAAAAGTACAAACCAATCCCAGAACAGCAGCAAAAGGACCTTGTGTAGATGCTGGAGGAAACAGGTACAGGTATCTATATCCACAGTAAAACGAGACCTATATCGACATAACCCGAAAGGCCGCTTAGCAAGGAAGAAGCCACTGCTCCAAAACCGCCATAAAAAAAGACAGACCACGGTTTGCAACTGCACATGGGGACAAAGATTGTACTTTTTGGAGAAATGTCCTCTGGTCTGATGAAACAAAAATAGAACTGTTTGGCCATAATGACCATCGTCATGTTTGGAGAACACCGTCCCAACCGTGAAGCACGGTGGTGGCAGCATCATGTTGTGGGGGTGCTTTGTTGCACGAGGGACTGGTGCACTTCACAAAACAGATGGCATCATGAGGAAATAAAATTATGTGGCTATATTGAAGCAACATCTCAAGACATCAGTCAGGAAGTTAAAGCTTGGACACAAATGGGACTTCCAAATGGGCCAGCAGCATACCACCCTGCATACCACTGCTGGCTTGTTTCTGAAGCTAAGCAGAGTTGGTCCTGGTCAGTTCCTGGATGGAAGACCAGATGCTGCTGGAAGTGGTGTTGGGCCAGTAGGAGGCACTCTTTCCTCTGGTCTAAAAAAATATCCCAATGCCCCAGGGCAGTGATGGGGGACACTGCCCTGTGTAGGGTGCCGTCTTTCAGATGGGACGTTAAATGGGTGTCCTGACTCTCAGGTCATTAAAGATCCCATGGCACTTATCGTAAGAGTAGGGGTGTTAACCCAGGTGTCCTGGCTAAATTCCCAATCTGGCCCTCAAACCATCACGGTCACCTAATAATCCCCAGGTTACAATTGGCTCATTCATCCCCCTCCTCTCCCCTGAAACTATTCCCCAGGTCGTTGCTGCAAATGAGAACGCGTTCTCAGTCAACTTACCTGGAAAAATAAAATAAAAAATAAAATGGACAATGACCCCAAGCATACTTCCAAAGTTGTGGCAAAATGGCTTTAGGACAACAAAGTCATGGTATTGGAGTGGCCATCACAAAGCCCTGACCTCAAATCCCCTAGAACATTTGTGGGCAGAACTGAAAAACCATGTGCGAGCAAGGAGGCCTACAAACCTGACTCAGTTACACCAGCTCTGTCAGGAGGAATGGGCCAAAATTCACCCAACTTATTGTGGGAAGCTTGTGGAAGGCTACCCGAAACGTTTGACCCAAGTTAAACAATTTAAAGGCAATGCTACCAAATACTAATTGAGTGTATGAAAACCCCTGACCCACTGGGAATGTGATGAAAGAAATAAAAGCTGAAATAAATCATTCTCTCTACTAATTATTCTGACATTTCACATTCTTAAAATAAAGTGGTGATCCTAACTGACCTAAGACAGGGAATTTTAACTAGGATTTAAATGTCAGGAATTGTAAAAAAGTGAGTTTAAATGTATTTGGCTTAGGTGTATGTAAACTTCAGACTTCAACTGTATGGAATAGGATTATTATTATTTTGTACCTTTATATAACGAGGAAAGTCGTTAAGAACAAATTCTTATGTACAATGACGGCCTACCCCCGGCCTCCCAAAACCAGGACGACGCTGCACCACCCTATGGGACTCCCGATCACGTCCGGGTGTGATACAGGCCGGGATCAAACCAGGGTCTGCAGTGACGCCTCTAGCACTGAGATGCAGTGCCTTAGACTGCTGTGCCACTCGAGACCCCACCCCCCATTTGGAACGCAGACATACATTCCGTGAAATAAACTGTGAGTTTGGTTACAACCTCAGATTCAAACAAATAAATGAGCAAAGATAATACAATATCTACTGTACAGGGAATAGAACGACATTGATTTTAACCCTGAATCTGGATCCTGTCGGTTTTCCATATCTCCCAAATTCTCTTAGGTTATCAAGGGGAAGTAGAATGAGAATGGCCATTTTACTGCAGGCTCTGTTCCAATCTGGCCCTCGTACCGTCATGGTCACCTAATCATCCCCAGCTTCCAATTGGCTCATTTCTCCCCTCTCCTATCCCCTGTAACTATTCCCCAGGTCGTTTCTGTAAATTAGAAAGTGTTTACAGTCAACTTTACTATAAATAAATCAAGAATAAAGAGATAGCCTGGACCTAACAGCCCAGCTGTGCCCAAACTAACACACCACCTCTACCGAACTGGTCTGGTGTAGTGTGGGATGATAACACCACCTCTATCTAACTGGTCTAGTGTAGTGTGGGATGATAACACCACCTCTATCTAACTGGTCTGGTGTAGTGTGGGATGATAACACCACTTCTATCTAACTGGTCTAGTGTAGTGTGGGATGATAACACCACTTCTACCTAACTGGTCTAGTGTGGGATGATAACACCACCTCTACCTAACTGGTCTAGTGTAGTGTGGGATGATAACACCACTTCTACCTAACTGGTCTAGTGTGGGATGATAACACCACCTCTACCTAACTGGCCTAGTGTAGTGGGGGATGATAACACCACCTCTATCTAACTGGTCTAGTGTAGTGGGGGATGATAACACCACCTCTACCTAACTGGTCTAGTGTGGGATGATAACACCACCTCTACCTAACTGGTCTAGTGTAGTGTGGGATGATAACACCACTTCTACCTAACTGGTCTAGTGTGGGATGATAACACCACCTCAACCTAACTGGTCTAGTGGGAGATGATATCACCACCTCTATCTAACTGGTCTAGTGGGGGATGATAACACCACCTCTATCTAACTGGTCTAGTGGGGGATGATAACACCACCTCTATCTAACTGGTCTAGTGTGGGATGATAACACCACCTCTATCTAACTGGTCTAGTGTAGTGTGGGATGATAACACCACCTCTACCTAACTGGTCTAGTGTAGTAGGGGATGATGACACCAGCTCTATATAACTAGTCTAGTGTAGTGTGGGATGATAACACCACCTCTACCTAACTGGCCTAGTGTAGTGTGGGATGATAACACCACCTCTATCTAACTGGTCTAGTGTAGTGGGGGATGATAACACCACCTCTATCTAACTGGTGTAGTGGAGTTTGGGATGATAACACCACCTCTACCTAACTGGTCTAGTGTGGGATGATAACACCACCTCTATCTAACTGGTCTAGTGTAGTGGGGGATGATAACACCACCTCTATCTAACTGGTCTAGTGGGGGATGATAACACCACCTCTATCTAACTGGTCTAGTGTAGTGGGGGATGATAACACCACCTCTATCTAACTGGTCTAGTGGGGGATGATAACACCACCTCTATCTAACTGGTCTGGTGTAGTGGGGGGATGATAACACCACCTCTATCTAACTGGTCTAGTGTAGTGTGGGATGATAACACCACCTCTATCTAACTGTTCTAGTGTAGTGTTGGATGATAACACCACCACTATCTAACTGGTCTAGTGGGGATGATAACACCACCTCTATCTAACTGATCTAGTGGAGTGTGGGATGATAACACCACCTCTATCTAACTGGTCTAGTGTGGGATGATAACACCACCTCTATCTAACTGATCTAGTGGAGTGTGGGATGATAACACCACCTCTATCTAACTGGTCTAGTGTGGGATGATAACACCACCTCTACCTAACTGGTCTAGTGTAGTGTGTGTGGTGGGGTGTTTAGCCACTAGTGCAGAAGGAAAGTGTGACTCTCTATATATTAATGATATTTTCACTCCATTCTTGTTGAATCATTACATAGAATGATTAATGCAACTTGATCTGGGACTTCCAGGTGGGGGTGTTGTGTGTTTAGTCCCCGTCGTGATACACTTGGGTTAGCTCAGCTCTCAGGCTCCTTGTCTGGGGCTGGTTCTTGCACATCTGGTTTCAAGTGTGTGTGTGTGTGTGTGTGTGTGTGTGTTTGTGTCTGTGCGAGCGTGTACATGTGTGTGAATGAGTCATTGCCAGATAAGGTGTCGGTCTGGACTATGTTACTTCATAGGAATTTTATTATACCCTGTATCGTCATGTTGAAGGTTGTCCTCAGAAATCCAGAAATTCAAATCCCTGGGTTTTCTGAGATAGCATTCTGCCGGAGTCTGCCCATGTCAACAGTAGTGCACTGTTTAGGTCAGGGGGTGCTATTTGGGATACACATCTAGTCAGGTGGGAGTCAGATGAAGGAGAGAATGAGGGAGGAATGGAGGGGGGGAATGGAGGGAGGAATGGAGGGGGAGAGGTTTGGGCTACAGGGGGTCAGTCACAATGGTTCTTTATTTCTTTCTTCCTTCCCTCTCTTTCCAAAAAGTCATGGTCTTTTTTTGTTTCAGCTTCATGCGGAATGTCCCCTCTCTCTCCCTCCCCCCTCCTTCCCGCCCTCTCTCTCTCCCCCAATCCCCCCTTCCTCCCTCTCCCTCTCTCCTATCCCTGGTTCTTGTCATAGTGATGGTGTGGTCTCTGTGGTGGCAGCCATTGTTGCTGTTTGTGCTAAGGCGAAAACCCATCCAATTACTCCTCTGTTGTTTTATGTAAACAGAGAAGAGAGCGGGAGAGAGAAAGAGAGAATATTTGGGCTCTGAGGAGAGATAGGCGTGCGACCATGCAGTTAAATCTAAGGTATGAGTCCAAGAGTGTGTTTGCTTGTGTGTGCATGCGTGAGTACGTACGCGTGTGTGTGTGTGTGTGTGTGTGTGTGTGTGTGTGTGTGTGTGTGCGTGCGTGCGTGCGTGTGAGTACGTGTGCTTCATATGATGCATTGGAAAATGGCTATAGTATCATACTATGGTCCCTACGTCTAAGCCTGCGTCATCACCGGTACGTGTGTACTACGCTGCTAGGCTATAACCTTCAGCCCAAATGGCACCCTATTCCCTATTTAGGGCACTTCTTTTCACCAGGGCCCGTAGGGAATAGGATAGGATGCAGACATAAAAACATGGCCTACCTAGCTACCTTATCTTATTCAAACATTGACCTGAGCCTAATATTGTTCATGTGTTTTCCACCATGTAATGGACTAGTGGTTTAAACAGCAGATTAGTGCATCAGGCATATTGTCCTCACCTCAAATGGCATCCTATTCCCTACGCTGTGTACTACTTTTGACCAGAGCCCTACTCGCCCTGGTCATAAATAATGCACTGTATAGAGAAAAGCAGGCCGTTTGGGACTCAGAGATCATATCTGGTTTGGGATGACTGGAGATGTAATGGGTGCCTATCCTTCAATGAAATATATGATTTCATATCTCTCCGATGACAGGGTTTGAGTAATGTCCCAAAAGCTTTGAGGAATATCAGCCGTGTGTCTGTCTGCGTCCCAAGTAGCACCCTAGTCCCCTGTATACCCTGGTCAGAAGTAGTGTCCTTTGAAGGGAATAGGGTGTCATTTGGAACACTCATGCTGTCTCTGGAGCTCATATTCATATCACAGACAGGTTATATCAGGACAGACTGTTGGCTTGAAGGAGGAGAGGAAGAGAAGGAAGGAGAGCGAGAGAGAGAGAGAGGGAAGGGTAGAACCAGGAGGCCATATGCTGTGTCACCACAGATCAAAGAGTGTCGACATTGGAGAATCAGAGCGGCAGATGGACTCTCAGTCACACACACACACACAAACACACACATAAAAACACATGCACGCATACACACACACACGCACACACACACACACACACACACACACACACACACACACACACACACACACACACACACACACACACACACACACACACACACACCACCTGGCCGTTGATCACATGAGCTGGAGTATAGTGTGTGTGTGTGTGTGTGTGTGTTTAACCCTATAACCTTAATTCCACCTGTGCTTGGCTGCTCACTCATCCAGCCGTCCCTTAGACACAGAGTCCTTAGTGCCAGAGCTGCTGGACTGAGACAGAGAGAGACAGAGATTGAGGGAGGAATGGAGAGAGAGAGATCGAAGGAGAGAGAAGGGGGGTGGAGAGAGAGGAGAAAGAGGAGGAGAGAGAAGGGGGGTGGAGAGAGAGGAGAAAGAGGAGGAGAGAGAAGGGGGATGGAGAGAGGGGAGAAAGGAGGAGAGAGAAGGGGGATGGAGAGAGGGGAGAAAGAGGAGAGAGAAGGGAATGGAGAGAGGGGAGAAAGAGGAGGAGAGAGAAGGGGGATGGAGAGAGGGGAGAAAGAGGAGGAGAGAGCGAGTCTCCAGGCAGTTTTTTATTTATTTTTATTTCACCTTTATTTAACCAGTTAGGCAAGTTGAGAACAAGTTCTAATTTACAACTGCGACCTGGCCAAGATAAAGCAAAGCAGTTCGACACATATAACAACACAGAGTTACACATGGAGTAAAACAAACATACAGTCAATAATACAGTATAAACAAGTCTATATACAATGTGAGCAAGTGAGGTGAGATAAGGGAGGTAAAGGCAAAAAAAGGCCATGGTGGCAAAGTAAATACAATATAGCAAGTAAAACACTGGAATGGTTGATTTGCAGTGGAAGAATGTGCAAAGTAGAGATAGAAATAATGGGGTGCAAAGGAGCAAAATAAATAAATACAGTAGGGAAAGAGGTAGTTGTTTGGGCTAAATTATAGGTGGGCTATGTACAGGTGCAGTAATCTGTGAGCTGCTCTGACAGCTGGTACTTAAAGCTACTGAGGGAGATAAGTGTTTCCAGTTTCAGAGATTTTTGTAGTTCGTTCCAGTCATTGGCAGCAGAGAACTGGAAGGAGAGGCGGCCAAAGAAATAATTGGTTTTGGGGGTGACTAGAGAGATATACCTGCTGGAGCGCGTGCTACAGGTGGGTGCTGCTTTGGTGACCAGCGAGCTGAGATAAGGGAGGACTTTACCTAGCAGGGTCTTGTAGATGACCTGGAGCCAGTGGGTTTGGCGACGAGTATGAAGCGAGGGCCAGCCAACGAGAGCGTACAGGTCGCAGTGGTGGGTAGTATATGGGGCTTTGGTGACAAAACGGATGGCACTGTGATAGACTGCATCCAATTTGCTGAGTAGAGTGTTGGAGGCTATTTTGTAAATGACTTGATTTAAGAGAAACAGGGATAAAAGTGAGAGAGAGAAACAGGGATATAAGAGAGAAACAGGGATATAAGAGAGAGAGAAACAGGGATTTAAGTGAGAGAGAAAACAGAGTTTAAGTGAGAGAGAAACAGGGATTTAAGTGAGTGAAAAACAGGGATTTAAGTGAGAGAGAAACAGGCATATAAGTGAGAGAGAGAAACAGGGATATAAGTGAGAGAGAAACAGGGATTTAAGTGAGAGGGAAACAGGGATTTAAGTGAGAGAGAAACAGGGATTTAAGTGAGAAAGAAACAGGGATATAAGTGAGAGAGAGAAACAGGGATTTAAGTGAGCGAGAAACAGGGATTTAAGTGAGAGAGAAACAGGGGTTTAAGTGAGAGAGAGAAACAGGGATTTAAGTGAGAAAGAAACAGGGATATAAGTGAGAGAGAGAAACAGGGATTTAAGTGAGAGAGAAACAGAGATTTAAGTGAGAGAGAAACAGGGGTTTAAGTGAGAGAGAGAAACAGGGATATAAGTGAGAGAGAGAAACAGGGATATAAGTGAGAGAGAGAAACAGGGATTTAAGTGAGAGAGAAACAGGGATTTAAGTGAGAGAGAAACAGGGGTTTAAGTGAGAGAGAGAAACAGGGATTTAAGTGAGAAAGAAACAGGGATATAAGTGAGAGAGAGAAACAGGGATTTAAGTGAGAGAGAAACAGGGATTTAAGTGAGAGAGAAACAGGGGTTTAAGTGAGAGAGAGAAACAGGGATATAAGTGAGAGAGAGAAACAGGGATATAAGTGAGAGAGAGAAACAGGGATTTAAGTGAGAGAGAGAGAAACATGGATATAAGTGAGAGAGAGAAACAGGGATATAAGTGAGAGAGAAACAGGGATATATGTGAGAGAGAGAAACAGGGATTTAAGTGAGAGAGAGAAACAGGGATATAAGTGAGAGAGAGAAACAGGGATATAAGTGAGAGAGAAACAGGGATATAAGTGAGTGAGAGAAACAGGGATTTAAGTGAGAGAGAAACAGTGATATAAGTGAGAGAGAAACAGGGATATAAGTGAATGAGAAACAGGGATATAAGTGAGTGAGAGAAACAGGGAGAAAGAAAAGGAAGAAACTTGGTCATAACAAACATGGACATTGTTCTATTGACACACTGGGTGCAACTCAAGACGTGATTTTTGTATTCTATTTTGTTATGCACTTACTTTCAAGTGAAACTCAGTCATCTTGTTGTTCATTGAGCTGAGAGAAGGCTGAGAGGGCGGTGCTGTGTTCCTTTGTCTCTGCTCTGCTATTCTACTTCCTTTCTTTTGATCCTTTTTTTAGTGTGTTTTTCTTCTTTTACCTCACACTTGGCAGCTTGTGGTTTAATGCTTTTTAAAGGTGTCCTTCCACTTACAGTTTCCTACCTACACCTTCAAAATGGACAGTTCATTCCCGCCATTTTGGGTCCAAACAACTCAGTTGGCAATTGTTTGAATGCTGTTTGTCTTTACTCTCAGTAACCTTAACAACAGATGCCCTGTTGTGCTATTCTGACTGACAGGTCAGGTTTAAGTGAGAGAGAGAAACAGGGATATAAGTGAGAGAGAAACAGGGATATATGTGAGTGAGAGAAACAGGGGTTTAAGTGAGAGAGAGAAACAGGGATTTAAGTGAGAGAAAGAAACAGGGATATAAGTGAGAGAGAAACAGGGATATAAGAGAGAAACAGTGGTATAAGTGAGAGAGAAACAGGGATATAAGTGAGTGAGAGAAACAGGGATATAAGTGAGAGAGAAACAGGGATATAAGTGAGAGAGAAACAGGGATATAAGTGAGAGAGAGAAACAGGGATATAAGTGAGAGAGAAACAGGGATATAAGAGAGAAACAGGGATATAAGTGAGAGAGAGAAACAGGAATATAAGTGAGAGAGAGAAACAGGGATATAAGTGAGAGAGAAACAGGGGTTTAAGTGAGAGAGAGAAACAGGGATTTAAGTGAGAGGGAGAAACAGGGGTTTAAGTGAGAGAGAGAAACAGGGATATAAGTGAGAGAGAAACAGGGATATATGTGAGTGAGAGAAACGGGTTTAAGTGAGAGAGAGAAACAGGGATATAAGTGAGAGAGAGAAACAGGGATTTAAGTGAGAGAGAGAAACAGGGATTTAAGTGAGGAAAGAAACAGGGATATAAGTGAGAGAGAAACAGGGATATAAGAGAGAAACAGGGATATAAGTGAGAGAGAAACAGGGATATAAGTGAGTGAGAGAAACAGGGATATAAGAGAGAAACAGGGATATAAGTGAGAGAGAAACAGGGATATAAGTGAGTGAGAAACAGGGATATAAGTGAGAGAGAAACAGGGATATAAGTGAGTGAGAAACAGGGATTTAAGTGAGAGGGAAACAGGGATATAAGTGAGAGAGAAACAGGGATATAAGTGAGTGAGAAACAGGGATATAAGTGAGAGGGAAACAGGGATATAAGTGAGAGAGAAACAGGGATATAAGTGAGTGAGAAACAGGGATATAAGTGAGAGAGAGAAACAGGGAGAAAGAAAAGGAAGAAACTTGGTCATAACAAACATGGACATTGTTCTATTGACACACTGGGTGCAACTCAAGACGTGATTTTTGTATTCTATTTTGTTATGCACTTACTTTCAAGTGAAACTCAGTCATCTTGTTGTTCATTGAGCTGAGAGAAGGCTGAGAGGGCGGTGCTGTGTTCCTTTGTCTCTGCTCTGCTATTCTACTTCCTTTCTTTTGATCCTTTTTTTAGTGTGTTTTTCTTCTTTTACCTCACACTTGGCAGCTTGTGGTTTAATGTTTTTTAAAGGTGTCCTTCCACTTACAGTTTCCTACCTACACCTTCAAAATGGACAGTTCATTCCCGCCATTTTGGGTCCAAACAACTCAGTTGGCAATTGTTTGAATGCTGTTTGTCTTTACTCTCAGTAACCTTAACAACAGATGCCCTGTTGTGCTATTCTGACTGACAGGTCAGCTTTTTATGACGTTGGTCTGTTGGTAGTCAAGTTTGACGTGCTTTCTGGTTTGGACCACATCCACACACACAGGCTCGCGCATGGACACACACACACACACACACACACAGGCTCGCGCATGGACACACACACACACACGCAGACATACACACACACGCACACACACACAGGCTCGCGCATGGACACACACACACACGCAGACATACACACACACACGCAGACATACACACTGTGGCCTCTGTTTTGGGCTGTGGACTGGACTGGGGACGATTATGGTGGCTGTGTCTTTGTCAGTTAAACTGCCTGTCTGACTAGCTACTTTGTCTAGTGTACTCTCTATCCTCTCTATACACACACACACACACACACACACACACACACACACACACACACACACACTGACTGTCCTCTCTATCCTCTGTTAGGCCTTGAAGGCTCTCCATTGTACACAGAAGCCATTTCTCTGTCACTCTCTGCCTGAGTCTCAACCACTCTGAACCAGTTTGGGTCTTTCTGGGCCCAGAACCAAGGAGATGGATCTATATAGACATACTGTACACCACACATGCCCACGAACCCATACACACCCACACACAGAAATACACACACACAAACACAAATACACACGCTCACACACCAACCCAACCCCACTCTCTTGTCTCTGGTACCAAAGCCGTACTGGCATCAACACATTTCCTTTCTTTGTTTTTTCCCTCTCTTCTATTTATATTATGTCCTTTCTTTCCTTCCTTCCTTCCTTCCTTCCTTCCTTCCTTCCTTCCTTCCTTCCTTCCTTCCTTCCTTCCTTCCTTCCTTCCTTCCTTCCTTCTTTCTGTCTTTCTGTCTTTCCTTCCTTCCTTCTTTCTGTCCTTCCTTCCTTCCTTCCTTCCTTCCTTCCTTCCTTCCTTCCTTCCTTCCTTCCTTCCTTCCTTCCTTCCTTCTTTTTGTCTTTCTTTCCTTCCTTCCTTCCTTCCTTCCTTCTTTCTGTCTTTCCTTCCTTCCTTCCTTCCTTCCTTCCTTTCTTCTTTCTGTCTTTCCTTCCTTCCTTCCTTCCTTCCTTCCTTCCTTCGTTCTTTCTGTCTTTCCTTCCTTCCTTCCTTCCTTCCTTCTTTCTGTCTTTCCTTCCTTCCTTCCTTCCTTCTTTCCTTACTTCCTTTCTCTTTGCATAAGATGATCAAAGATAAAAATAGATGTTTCTGTTTTAAAACAAATAGTTTTTTTTGTTGCTGAATTACAGATCAGATGGTTGGTTTCTGTCTGTGAATCAATGAAACACTTTATTCATGTTACTGGGGGATATGGTTTGTTTTGTATGGCTGTTACAGTAATACTGTGTTTGTTTGTTTTGGTGATGGTATAGAAGTTAGCGATGGCTAGGCTAATTTGGCTAGCCATTGTTGCCTTGATAATGGTATAGAAATTAGCATTGGCTAGGCTAATTTGGCTAGCCAAATTACTGGGAGATGTGTACAGGGAGATGGAATAAGGCAGGGATTCAATCAGAAACCCCGCTGTAGTACGATGGACATTTAAAAGTCATTTCTGATTGAGCCAACGACTGGAATGCAGCCTTTACGGTAACATTGCCTTTAAAACGTTAAGAGCTGCATTGTCTACTAGCATGATGGGATGGAATCCCCTGTCACCTGCTTTACAGCCATGCTGTGCTGTGATGTCACACAGGAACCACTAGGTGGCGTACTCTCCCTCTTTGAACAGAAGCTCTAGTGAGAGAGACACACACACACACACACACAAACACACACACAGACAGACAGGGAATACTTTCTTTACAGAAGCTCAATTGTTGTCCCATCAACTGCTTGTCTAATCCCCACTGACTGGTTTAGAAAGAGGGAGGGATGTTGCCTATACAAACACACACACACACACAATCACAAGTGTATGTGCACACACACACAAACACACACACACACTTGATCTGTCCAGTTCCGTCCATCTTGCCCTTGAGAGAGTCAAGGCCAAACCCTACTGGGGGACAAGAGATAGGGGTGGAGCCACACACACACACACACACACACTGTTCCGCCACCCTGGCACCAGACCGCCATGCTGATGCCACCCGATCCCTACTGGGTCCCAGGAGGACTCTAGTGTGTGTGTGTGTGTGTGTGTATGTGTGTGTGTGTGTGTGTGTGCGTGTGCGTGTGTGTGCGTCAACCAGCCCCTCTCCAGTGTCTGTAGGAAATTAACTCACTGGGGTGCATTGCCAGATTCGACTAATCACACACATCTCGTCTGGGTTGTCAGATTTCAGGCTTTTATCTTTGCTGGTCTGCCTTTTCTGTCTTTTAATATAAGGACACCGATTGGTTGTAACTACTCTGTGGTGGGACAAGGTGCTTCTGATTGGCTGTAACTACTCTGTGGTGGGACAAGGTGCTTCTGATTGGCTGTAACTACTCTGTGGTGGGACAAGGTGCTTCTGATTGGCTGTAACTACTCTGTGGTGGGAAAAGTTAGGCTTGTGATTGTTCGAATGGATTGTTAGTTTAAATGATTTAAGGCATCCAAGCTAATGAAATGATCCTAATGAGAAACCAATGTTACATGTGGGTATTAAACCGTATTCCCAGTCTACTCCTAAAGCGGTGGAATTTGCCCCCCCCCCCCCCACACACACACATCCTTGAGGGACAAAGACAGATGATGACATGGTGTACAGTAACCACATCTACATCCCCTTGCACTGAGTTCATTTTCATTTTTTATGTCAGTTTGGGGATTTCTTCAGATTTTAATTTTGTTATTGTTTATTATTATGTGTTTTGTTTGTTGTTGTTTTATTAATCATGGAAGAGGGTTGGACGTTCCTGTCATCTGAACAGCCTCTCAGTGACACCGGCTGTGTGTGTGTGTGTGTGTGTGTGTGTGTGTGTGTGTGTGTGTGTGTGTGTGTGTGTGTGTGTGTGTGTGTGTGTGTGTGTGTGTGTGTGTGTGTGTGTGTGTGTGTGTGTGTGTGTGTGTGGCGTTCAGTGGCTCGGTGTTCTGCTAAACCAATCGTCATCAGTCCAAGCAGCCTGTGTGTACTGTGTCTGTTAACTGTGTTCAGGGTTGTGTTCATTAGGCACAAAACGTATGAAAACTGACTGAAACAGGGAGGGAATACTTGGACCTGGTCCAATCAGAAACTCTTATTTTCCTTCTCCGTTACTCAATGTTTTCAAACATTTCCTGTTGAGGATCGTAATGAACATGACCCAGACCTAACTCTGCTCAGCAGCTTAACAGGGTGAAAAGAAGATGGAAGGATGGAAAGAATGAAAATAAAATATCTTAATTTTAAAAAAGTGATATTTTTTCTTCTCCTCCGTGGGAGAAGAGTGTACATTTCTAAGTTAATTTTTGAAAAATAAAATGTTTGTTCTTCTGTCGATGAATGGCTGTATATTAACCTTGAACTAAAAGTAATGAATTCTATGACAAAGAAATATAATAAATTAATTTAACATTTTTATCACTTTATGTCTCTTAATGTATGATGTTGCATTTTTACAGTACTTTGCATCGGCCTAGTCAGACGATATATTCATGCTCTGGGCTAATGTGTCCTCTAGGTACATATCCAGGATCAGCTTCCCCTCCCCCAACCCCGCCCTTAACCATTAGTGGGGGAAATTCAAAACTGACCCAAGATCAGCATCTAGGTGCCACTTCACCCTACTCCGACATTCATATATGTTCATGTATTTCACTAGAGGGCAGTGATGGAACAAAGATCATATGATATGACCGTTGTGGCAGCAGTGGCCATGCTAACCGGTCATGGCTAGAAGGGATGCAGCTTTTGTCAAATAAACGTCAAACTTGACGTTTCGCAGCAGGTTAGCAGAACTTTTGACATTCATTTGACAAAAACCGGATCCCTTCTACCCGTGACCACACTAACCCTGGAAAGCTGCAGGTGGTGCAAGCTATTGTTCCAGCCCAGCACTAACAAGCCTGATTCAAATAATCAACTTATCAGGATCTTCGGTGTGGACCATGATTAATTGAATCAGGTGTGTTAGAGCTGAGCTGGAACAAAATCCTGCACTGCCAGTAGCTCCGCTGTCAATCATGTCAAAGACTGCTGTTGAAATGTCTGTGGGTAAATATTTCTACACGAAACTGGAAAACCTGACAAACACATGTTAGATCAGTCAACTCCAATCAGATGTGCAGGGCTTTGTTCCAGCCCAGCTCTAACACACATCTGATTGAAGCTGACCCATTGACTGACCTAGTTAGAGCAGGGCTGTGTGGTATTGCTGTTAAAGAGTTGGGTAACCAAATATGTTGGTGTGACAGTTTGGACCACAACACTTTTGTAAAGGACTTTCAGCGGTAAGGAGTTGCTATATAACTGTCTCTGGCTTCAGGACTGTGTCCAGTAAGGTTTGGCCTTGTGGACAAAGGCAGGGAACCAGGCTAGACCAGGAGTTGCTATATAACTGTCTCTGGCTTCAGGACTGTGTCCAGTAAGGTCTGGCACTGTGGACAAAGGCAGGGAACCAGGCTAGACCAGGAGTTGCTATATAACTGTCTCTGGCTTCAGGACTGTGGACAAAGGCAGGGAACCAGGCTAGACCAGGAGTTGCTATATAACTGTCTCTGGCTTCAGGACAAAGGCAGGGAACCAGGCTAGACCAGGAGTTGCTATATAACTGTCTCTGGCTTCAGGACTGTGGACAAAGGCAGGAACCAGGCTAGACCAGGAGTTGCTATATAACTGTCTCCGGCTTCAGGACTGTGGACAAAGGCAGGAACCAGGCTAGACCAGGAGTTGCTATATAACTGTCCCTGGCTTCTGGACTGTGTCCAGTAAGGTTTGGCCCTGTGGACAAAGGCGGGGACCAGGCTAGACCAGGAGTTGCTATATAACTGTCTCTGGCTTCAGGACTGTGTCCAGTAAGGTTTGGCCCTGTGGACAAAGGAGGGGACCAGGCTAGACCAAAACCACAAAGGGTGAG
>NC_048581.1:16816724-16831724 GCF_013265735.2 Oncorhynchus mykiss | reverse complement strand
TGAGATATAGGCATTGCCTTAGAGCGACGTTTCCCAGGCCAGTCCTCCAAAACTAGCCTTTATAAGGATGTAACAGCTTATTGAAAAGAAGACACTTGGCAGGATCAGTAATCAGCCAGGCCAGAGTTCTTAAAGAACAAAAGAACACACAAAGAAGACACAGGGAATCAAACCGAACACACACACACCACAGACACACACAAACACACACACAGACACACTCTCCAAAGAGATAAAGACCTTGTGTTACATTTCTAAGCCTTATTCCTCTAAAATAGTCCAGGAGACATGTCATGTATTGTTTCATCTGGTGTGTGTGTGGTTATGGTTTAATCTGTGTTCTGTGATAGAGATTCCATGTCAGGTTTAGCTGACCCCTGACCCTATCCCAAAAACAACAGGTAGTTACGTTTCTCTCACTTAGAAGCGTGGCACACACATGGACATACACACAATCTGAAATCATTGTTTAGAGTGAGTGAGGGAGGGACGGTGGGAGGGAGGGAGGGACGGTGGGAGGGAGGGACAGTGGGAGGGACGGTGGGAGGGAGGGAGGGAGGGACGGTGGGAGGGGGGGAGGGATGGAGGGAGGGAGGGAGGGACGGTGGAAGGGAGGAAGCGAGGGAGGGTGGGAGGCTCCCAGAAGGCAGTATTCACCTGGCACTGAACCTGATGATGTGGCTGAAAACACACACACACAGATAAATACACACCCACACACCCTCATATAATCAAGCAGTGATGTGTGAGAGGCTTGATATTAATACACTGCAACAACCCAGTTTGGTTAGAAAAGAGGCACTAGCTAACTATATAAAGACTATATATATATATAGAGACAAACTATATAAAGACTATATATATAGAGACTAACTATATAAAGACTATATATATATAGAGACTAACTATATAAAGACTATATATATAGAGACTAACTATATAAAGACTATATATATATAGAGACTAACTTTATAAAGACTATATATATAGAGACTAACTATATAAAGACTATATATATAGAGACGAACTATATAAAGACTATATATATAGAGACTGCCTATATAAAGACTATATATATAGAGACTGCCTATATAAAGACTATATATAGAGAGACTAACTGTATATATAGAGACTAACTATATAAAGACTATATATATAGAGACTAACAATATAAAGACTATATATAGAGACTAACTATATAAAGACTATATATATAGAGACTAACTATATAAAGACTATATATAGAGACTAACTATATAAAGACTATATATAGAGACTAACTATATAAAGACTATATATATAGAGACTAACTATATAAAGACTATATATATAGAGACTAACTATATAAAGACTATATATATAGAGACTAACTATATAAAGACTATATATAGAGAGACTAACTATATAAAGACTATATATAGAGACTAACTGTATATATAGAGACTAACTATATAAAGACTATATATAGAGAGACTAACTATATAAAGACTATATATAGAGACTAACTATATAAAGACTATATAGAGAGACTAACTATATAAAGACTATATATAGAGACTAACTATATAAAGACTATATATATAGAGACTAACTATATAAATACTATATATATATAGAGACTAACTATATAAAGACTATATATAGAGAGACTAACTATATAAAGACTATATATAGAGAGACTAACTATATAAAGACTATATATAGAGACTAACTGTATATATAGAGACTAACTATATAAAGACAATATATATAGAGACTAACTATATAAAGACTATATATATAGAGACTAACTATATAAATACTATATATATAGAGACTAACTATATAAAGACTATATATAGAGAGACTAACTATATAAAGAATATATATAGAGAGACTAACTATATAAAGACTATATATAGAGACTAACTGTATATATAGAGACTAACTATATAAAGACAATATATATAGAGACTAACTATATAAAGACAATATGTATAGAGACTAACTATATA
Source organism: Oncorhynchus mykiss (assembly GCF_013265735.2). Lineage (NCBI taxonomy): Eukaryota > Metazoa > Chordata > Actinopteri > Salmoniformes > Salmonidae > Oncorhynchus > Oncorhynchus mykiss. The sequence goes on along the minus strand of NC_048581.1, from coordinate 16,829,730 downwards.
AAGACTATATATAGAGAGACTAACTGTATATATAGAGACTAACTATATAAGGACTATATATATAGAGACTAACTATATAAAGACAATATATATAGAGACTAACTATATAAAGACTATATATAGAGAGACTAACTGTATATATAGAGACTAACTATATAAGGACTATATATATAGAGACTAACTATATAAAGACATTATATATATATAGAGACAAACTATATAAAGACAATATATAGAGAGACTAACTATATAAAGACTATATATAGAGAGACTAACTCTATATATAGAGACTAACTATATAAGGACTATATATAGAGAGACTAACTGTATATATAGAGACTAACTATATACGGACTATATATATAGAGACTAACTATATAAAGACAATATATATAGAGACTAACTATATAAAGACTATATGTATAGAGACTAACTATATAAAGACTATATATAGAGAGACTAACTGTATATATAGAGACTAACTATATACGGACTATATATATAGAGACTTACTATATAAGGACTATATATAGAGAGACTAACTGTATATATAGAGACTAACTATATAAAGACTATATATATAGAGACTAACTATATAAAGACTATATATAGAGAGACTAACTATATAAAGACTATATATAGAGAGACTAACTATATAAAGACTATATAGAGACTAACTGTATATATAGAGACTAACTATATAAAGACAATATATATAGAGACTAACTAAAAGACAATATGTATAGAGACTAACTATATAAAGACTATATATAGAGAGACTAACTGTATATATAGAGACTAACTATATAAGGACTATATATATAGAGACTAACTATATAAAGACAATATATATAGAGACTAAGTATATAAAGACTATATATAGAGAGACTAACTGTATATATAGAGACTAACTATATAAGGACTATATATATAGAGACTAACTATATAAAGACAATATATATAGAGACTTACTATATAAAGACTATATATAGAGACTAACTATATAAAGACAATATATATATATATAGAGACAAACTATATAAAGACTATATATATAGAGACTAACTATATAAAGACAATATATATATATATATATATAGAGACAAACTATATAAAGACAATATATATAGAGACTAACTATATAAAGAAAAAATATGTGAACCCTTTGGAATTACCTGGGTTTCTGCATAAATTGATCATCAAATTTTATCTGATCTTCATCTAAGTCACGACAATAGACAAATATAGTCTGCTTAAACTAATAACACCGAAACAATTATACATGTTCATGTCTTTACTGAACACACTGTGTAAACATTCACAGTGCAGGGTGGAAAAGTATGTGAATCCTTGGATTTAATAACTGGTTGACACTCCTGGCAGCAATAACCTCAACCTAATGTTTTCTGTAGTTGTGGATCAAACCTGCACAACGGTCAGGAGGAATTTTGGACCATTCCTCTTTACAAAACTGTTTCAGTTGAGCAATATTCTTGGGCTGTCTGGTGTGAACTGCTCATGAGGTCATGCTACAGCATCTCAATCGGGTTGAGGTCAGGACTCTTACTGGGCCATTCCAGGAGTATTTTCTTCTGTTGAAGCCACTTCTGTGGGTCGTTGTCCTGTTGCATCACCCAACTTCTGTTGAGCTTCAATTGGCGGACAGATAGCCTTACATTCTCCTGCAAAATGTCTTGATGGGAATTCCTTTTTCCGTCGATGATAGCAAGCTGTCCAGACCCTGAGCCAGTAAAGCAGCCCCAAACCATGATGCTCCCTCCACCATACTTTACAGATGGAATGAGATTTTGATGTTGGTGTGCTGTGCCTTTTTTCTCCACACATAGTGTTGTGTGTTCCTTCCAAACAACTCAACTGTAGTTTCATCTGTAAACAGAATATTTTGCCAGTAGCGCTGTGGAACATCCAGGTGCACTTTTGCAAACTTCAGAATTTTTTTCGGACAGCAGTGGCTTCTTCCGTGATGCCCTCCCATGAACACCATTCTTGTTTAGTGTTTTATATATCGTAAACTCGTCAACAGAGATGTTAGCATGTTCCAGAGATTTCTGTAAGTCTTTAGCTGACACTCTAGGATACTTCTTAACCTGCAGGACGGCCACTCCTAGGGAGAGTAGCAACAGTGCTGAACTTTCTCCATTAATAGATAATTTGCCTTACCGTGGACTGGTGAACATCGAGGCTTTTAGAGATACTTTTGTAACCCTTTCCAGCTTTAGGCAATTCTTTTAGCAATTCTTTATCTTAGGTCTTCTGAGATCTCTTTTGTTCGAGGCATGGTTCACATCAGGCAGTGCTTCATGGGAATAGTAAACTCACATTTTGTGAGTGTTTTTTATATTGCAGGGCAGCTCTAACCAACATCTCCAATCGCATCTCATTGATTGGACTCCAGGTTATCAGAGTCCTGACTTTAGTTTTTGGATAACTCATTAGCTTAGGGTTTCACATACTTTTCCCAACCTACACTGTGAATGTTTAAATGATGTATTCAATATAGACAAGACAAACACTATAATTTGTGTATTATTCGTTTCAGCACACTGTCTATTGTTGTGACTTAGAGGAAGATCAGATCACATTTCTTGACCAATTTATGTAGAATCCAGGTCATTCCAAAGGGTTCACATACTTTCTCTTGCAACTGTATGTGGAGTCGCTAACTAAGTCTAAATATATGGAGAAATGACTCTCTAAAAGTGGTATTGGTTATCATAAAGCACAATGTCCAGATGCTTTTCAACTTCTTGTCCTACTGATAGTAATCATGGCTTGAAGGCTTATCTACAGATCTAGGATCAGTTTACACTATCCTAACCCTGACCATCACTATCTAGACATCAGGAAGAATACTGACCTCGGATGAGTGCTAAGAGGCGACTGTATCTAGGGGATGATCATTTAAACAGGACCTGGACAAGAGGGGGCCTGTTTAGATCATGTGGTTAAAGCATCAGAGATGTCCATATATGGTCAATGGGTGTGGAAAATCCACCAAGCCCTCGGATAAGGGAGCACACACACACACACACCAGAAGAGAGGTATTTCCTTGCTCATGCTATCTCAGATAGATCTAGACTACATATGTTCTTTCTCTTTCCCTCCCCAGGTGATAAAGGTGACAGAGGAGATAAAGGCATGCCAGGGAAAAATGGTAAAGAAGGTCCGCAAGGTTACCGGGGTCCCATGGGTCCTCAAGGGACTAAGGGCCAGGCGGGCGCCCCGGGAGATGCCTGTAAGACACAGCACTCCTCCTTCTCTGTAGGGAGACGTAAATCCCTCCACAGTATAGACTACTACCAGGCCCTGGTGTTTGACACGGTGTTCATCAACCTCTACGAGCACTTCAACATGTTCAAAGGTAATTGAAGATCCACAGGGACACACACACACACACACCTTCACACACACCTACACACACACACACACACACCTACACACACACACACACACACCTACACACAAACACACACACACACACATACACACACACACTCACACCTACACACACACACACTCACACCTACACACACACACACCTACACACACACACACATACACACACACACTCACACCTACACACACACACACTCACACCTACACACACACACACCTACACACACACACACCTACACACACTCACACCTACACACACACACACATACACACACACACACCTACACACACTCACACCTACACACACTCACACCTACACACACTCACACCTACACACACACACACAATTTTATTTTGTACTTTATTTTTTACCTCTTTTTCTTTCAAATTTCGTTGGTAGTTACAGTCTTGTCCCATCGCTGCAACTCCCGTACGGACTCAGGAGAGGCGAAGGTCGAGAGCCATGTGTCCACCAAAACACGGCCCTGACAAGCCGCACTGCTTCTTGACACTCTGCTCGCTTAACCCGGAAGCCCGCCGCACCAATGTGTCGGAGGAAACACTGGCAACCGAAGTCAGCGTGCGGCCCGCCACAGGAGTCGCTAGAGCGCGATGGGAGAAGTACACCCCGGCCGGCAAAACCCTCCCCTAACCCGGACAACTCTGGGTCTCCCGGTCGCGGCCGGCTGCAACACAGCCAGGTATCGAACCCGGATCTGTAGTGACGCCTCTAGCACTGTGATGCAGTGCCTTAGACCACTGCCCCACTCAGGAGGCCCCACACACTTTTCCCCACATGTTCAAAGGTCAATTCTACTGCTATGTCCGCGCGTCTACTACTACTCCGGTGTCTCTAGGGTGCAGGCTTTTGTTCCAAGCCCAGCACTAATAATATAAAAAACACCTGATTCTAACACTTTCTCTTCTCTCAAGGTAAATTCTACTGCTTCATCCCAGGATCAGCATCTTCAACATCCCTTATTTGCAGTATTTTTGTTCCAGCCCAGCATTAAAACGCCTGACTCTAACACGAACTAATCACTTTCTCCTCCTTTCTCTGAAGGTAAATTCTACTGCTTCGTCCCAGGTATCTACTTCTTCAACGTGAACATCCACACGTGGAACTTCAAGGAGACCTACCTCCACCTGATGCACAACGATAAGGAGCAGGTGATCCTGTACGCCCAGCCCAGTGAGAGGTCCATCATGCAGAGTCAGAGTGTGATGATGGACCTGGCGCTGAACGACGAGGTCTGGGTCAGGCTCTACAAGAGGGAGAGGGAGAACGCCGTCTATAGTGATGACGTGGACGTCTATATTACCTTTAATGGATACCTGGTGGCGCCTAGTGTCCAGTGATCAGAGTGGAGGAAGAGGGGGAGGGGGAGGAAACTCTGTGTTGGATTTTGGTTGTTTTATCATGCCTAAAGTTCAGTGATGAAGAAGGAGGAAAGAAGAGAGAGAGGGAACTTGCGCCAGTGTTGGATTTTTGATTTTGCTTGTGCCTATATTGCCTTCAGTGCTCACCAAATTCAAATGTAATCTGGTTGGATTTTGGTTGTCCGTTTGCAGTGCCTTCAGTGCTCACCAAATGGACATTTTAGTTGTTCCTTTGTAGTGCCTTCAGTTCTCACCAAATGTAAACTCTGGGTTAATTATGATTGTTCCTTTTTGGTGCTTTCAGTGCTCACCAAATGGAAACTCTGGGTTGATTTTGATTGTTCCTTTTTTGGTGCTTTCAGTGCTCACCAAATGGAAACTCTGGGTTGATTTTGATTGTTCCTTTTTTGGTGCTTTCAGTGCTCACCAAATGGAAACTCTGGGTTGATTTTGATTGTTCCTTTTTGGTGCTTTCAGTGCTCACCAAATGGAAACTCTGGGTTGATTTTGATTGTTCCTTTTTGGTGCTTTCAGTGCTCACCAAATGGAAACTGTGGGTTGATTTTGATTGTTCCTTTTTTGGTGCTTTCAGTGCTCACCAAATGGAAACTCTGGGTTGATTTTGATTGTTCCTTTTTTGGTGCTTTCAGTGCTCACCAAATGGAAACTCTGGGTTGATTTTGATTGTTCCTTTTTGGTGCTTTCAGTGCTCACCAAATGGACACTCTGGGTTGGATTTTGTTTGTACTTCCGTTGCTCCTAAAGCAGCCAATTGATACAAATGATCTGCACACACATTTTCCTCTGCCTCACAATGTATTCCTCTCAGGTACTTTGAATGGGGAGGATTGTGGGCAGTGTTGTGCAGTGTTGCAGTGTTGTGTAGTCCCAGTGAGAAAAATTGGTTGAAATTACATAACTTTTTAAGCTTTTCAACGTCTTTTCAATGTCTTTTGCTCTTCGGGTGGTTTTGGGACTAGACTTGAATGGACCCTGCGTTGAACTGTTGCTAAGGTGACCTCGAGGAAAGCTGTAGAAGTGAAAAAGAAGAAAATGGGAGCCATATTAAATGAATATATAGAGATTGTTGAGTAAGTAATGCAAGATTGTATTGATATATATATTGATAACTCAGTGTTACGTGTTTTTATAGAGATTTACTTTAAGCTGCAGAGCAGCTTGTAACATGTACATATTTGTACAGATTTTTGTTACCTAAAACGTTTTATCACTAGTCTGGGTGCCAGTTGGTCTTTGCTTTAGCTGAACTGTTGTTGTTGTCCCGTCCTGAACACAATACGCTACTGTTGCTGAATGCAGTTTGAAAAGTTCTGCATCCAGGCTGGGCTTACCCTAACCCGATACCACCAAAACCTGAAAGTACTGAATTCCATTGTATCAATACAACACATACTGTATCAGAACAATATAAACCAAACAATCATTTGTAAAAACCCATTCAAACTAGAAGCCCATTCTAAACCAGACCTTCTAGAACCATTACTCCCCGTTGTCAGTTGAGCAGGTTGAACAGATGCATTCTATCTTTCACCTAGAGGTTAAAGGTCAAACCCTGACCCCTGCCTGTTTCCCACCGTTAGAGTACACAACCCCTCATTACTGTCAAGATTTGAATATGTCCTAGTATTGCAATACATGGGGAATAGGGTGCCAAATGTAGTGCACTATATTGGGCATATAAAGTGTGTGCTAGTATGTCATAGTAGTGTACTATGTAGGGAATATGGGTGCAGTCTGGGATTATCAGTTTTGTTTGACAGCTCCAATGGAAAACCCAACTAAAAGCTAAAGAGAGGAAAAACAACAACAACATGTGTGGTTTGGATGGTGATGGTTGAATTGGTTGCCAGATGGACGACCATATCTCTCCTATTACTGCTAATTCTGTCCTCAGTCCACAGGGACTGGGGCTAAACTGGAGATAGAGAGACCAACTGGTGTATTAGGCCATGACTAGATAGCGTTGTAGCCAATTAGAATAGGCTTTACTGGTGTAGTTCCCTAGGCAATAGCTCCGTAGCCAATTAGAAGAGGCTTTAGTGGTGTCATTCCCTAGTCAATAGCTCTGTAGCCAATTAGAATAGGCTTTACTGGTGTAGTTCCCTAGGAGGCAATAGCTCCGTAGCCAATTAGAAGAGGCTTTAGTGGTGTAGTTCCCTAGGCAATAGCTATGTAGCCAATTAGAAGAGGCTTTAGTGGTGTAATTCCATAGTCAATAGCCCCGTAGCCAATTAGAAGAGGCTTTAGTGGTGTAATTCCCTAGTCAATAGCTCCGTAGCCAATTAGAAGAGGCTTTAGTGGTGTAATTCCCTAGTCAATAGCTCCGTAGCCAATGTAATAGCGTACCATAGGGATGTACTTCCTATGGCTGTTGTACTGTAAGTACCTATTTCCTGGATATCACTCAAAACCAAGAGCAGAAGTTGACAAAGTTGGTTTGCTGTACCCAGGAGGCAGAACAGCAGAAAGCATTGTGGGTTGGGTTATTAGTATTTACCGTGTGCCCCAAAACACAGCCATTTATAACCTCGCTCAAACAATGGCTCTGTTTCCTACGCACCTCTACAAATGCAGATTGCACTTTCAAGGAGTTCTCTGAGAGTTGTTGGTAGACGGCCTCTTTAAAACTAGCCTGGTCCCAGATCAGTTTGTGCTGTTTGGCATGACAATGACCATTGCGAGACAGTACAAACAGATCTGGAACCAGGCTACAGTAAAAGTGAAAAGCAGCAGAACTCCTGTTCCTTCCTGGATGCATTTTATTAGTTCTATTAGACGGTTGTGTAGTTCTCTTGTATTTAGCAGCACTTAGAGCCTTTTATACCCTCATTAAAGACATGGACCCAGTTCATAACAGTAACGACTCCATCTGAGGTAAACAGTAAAGTAGCTTTGAATCGCCCCACTATCCTATAAACGCCATGCTCTATAAAATGAGCCATAAAGTAAGTTGTGGTGTTATGTTACCTGTGAAAGAGTGTTGATAAAACTCCTGCAGTTACTGCTGTTAGAGTTCAAGGTTTAGATGGGAGGGCGGCTGGGAGCAGTTGGTATGACAGGTTATGACAGGCTATGACAGGTTATGACGTATATATCTCATGCTCATGGCATGTTTACAAGACAGGTTTCTGGAGAAAGGCTCAAGAGGAGAGTTAGTGAGAGTTTTCAATGACATCAATGACGTCCGATTTCCCCCTGCGTCAAAGTCAGCCACAGCTTTCTCTCTAACACCCTCGCTATCTCTCTCTCTCTTGCTCTCTCTCATCTCTGTCTCTCTCTCCCTCTAATGCTCTACTCTCTCTCTCTTGCTCTCTCTCTCCTCTCTCCCTCTCTTGCTCTTCCTCTCGCTCTCTCTCTCATCTTTCCTTCTCCCTCTCTCTCCATCTCTGTCTCTGTTTCTCCCTGACCTCCCTCTTTTGCTCTCATCCTCTCTCTCTCTCTCTCTCTCTCTCATCCTCTGTCCGTCTCTCTCTCTCTCTCTCTCTGGGCTGTTTTTCTTTAAGTCAGTAACAGGAAGCTAATGACAACCAGACCTCTGACTGACCGAACTACCCTGAGAGAAGGGGAAAGAGGGGGAGAAGAAGGAGACAGAGAGGGAGAGGAGAATAGTAGAGAGGAAAGGAAAATAGGGAGCGAAAAGGGGTAAAAGGAGAGGGAAAGAAGAAGGAGGATGAGAGAAAGGGAGAGAGGGAAAGAAGGAGGATGAGAGAAAAGGAGAGGGAAAGAAGGAGGATGAGAGAAAAGGAGAGAAGGAAAGAATGAGGATGAGAGAAAAGGAGAGGGAAAGAAGGAGGATGAGAGAAAAGGAGAGAAGGAAAGAAGGAGGATGAGAGAAAGGGAGAGAGGGAAAGAAGGAGGATGAGAGAAAAGGAGAGAAGGAAAGAAGGAGGATGAGAGAAAGGGAGAGAAGGAAAGAATGAGGATGAGAGAAAAGGAGAGGGAAAGAAGGAGGATGAGAGAAAGGGAGAGAGGGAAAGAAGGAGGATGAGAGAAAAGGAGAGAAGGAAAGAAGGAGGATGAGAGAAAGGGAGAGAAGGAAAGAATGAGGATGAGAGAAAAGGAGAGGGAAAGAAGGAGGATGAGAGAAAAGGAGAGAAGGAAAGAAGGAGGATGAGAGAAAAGGAGAGAAGGAAAGAAGGAGGATGAGAGAAAAGGAGAGAAGGAAAGAAGGAGGATAAGAGAAAGGGAGAGAGGGGTGAATGGAAGAGAGAGAGAGGAGACTGCATTCTCATGAGAGAGAAGGAGAGAGGGAAATAGAAAGATAGAAAGGGTCAGGCAGAAAGTCTCTGAGAATGGGAGAGTGGGGTCACGACCCCTCAAGTTAGGACATCTCTAAGATCGGCCCTTTCTAGTGTAAACCAATGAACTAACTAACTAATGTAAACATTACAGTAGAGTAGCATGAACTGAGGAAGAGCTGCCGACTAAATCAACGTTGTTTTTCCTGTGGGAACATTCTCTGGCCTAAAGTAAACCAGATATATGTAAATGTGATCCTCCTTTCAGACACAGTATAATAGTAAGAGCTGCATGATAACAATGACTAACGTACAGTAACAGCAGCACATCTTATTGTGTGGGAGGAGAAAGGACCTGGGGTTTTCTAAAGCTTCTCCCCCCTGAGGTTGAGCTGAGTGAAGCTTTCTTGGCTCTCCTTCTCTCTTTGTGTGTTTGGCGTGCCCGCACGTGTGTGTGTGTGTGTGTGTGTGTGTGAGGCTTTCTTGGCAGGCTTGTTGGATGTAGGGATTTTACCTACCGCGCTTAAGAGGCTGTTGCCAACACAAACACACACAGAGAGGGCCTGAAAGGAGAGAGAGAGAGCGAGAGGAAAGAGGAGAGAGAGAGAGAGAGAGAGGAAGGACTAGAAATAGAGGTTGAGTAATGGTATGCATGTATCAGGGACTTAATCACACAGGGTCAAAGGCAGGGGGTAACACAGCACTGGTTTCTACCTCCAACCAAGCTGTAGTGTTTGTCTATTCCCCTCACTGTGTTACACAGTATAAACCAGTTCCAGTTTGTTAAAGGGAAAGGCTGCCTACTCAGTGTATCGGAGGGACAGTTTGTAAAGCACAGCTGGTTTAATGGAAGGACCAGTTGTCAGTGTTCCAGGAGTTATACAGGTGCAGACACACACAGACCTCCACTATACACTCTCTCTCTCTCTCTCTCTCTCTGTCTCTCTCTCTCTCTCTCTCTCTCTCTCTCTCTCTCTCTCTCTCTGTCTCTCTCTCTCTCTGTCTCTCTCTCTCTCTGTCTCTCTGTGTCTCTGTCTCTCTCAACCATGGCTGATCTGTAACCTCACTGTCTGAGAGGGTCTCAGGGGGATGAAACACACTGGCCTCCACACGTGTACATGTATGAAACAGCCCCTATTTGACATAATATTACATAGACTATTCTACCTAATGACTGGATAATGACTTGAATTGGTGATGTCAGCAGGGGGTGAAGAGGAGACGTTGTTGCATTGTCCTTCCTAATGATGATTAAGGATAGGAATGGTTGAGGGAAAACTGATCCTAGATCTGTACCTAAGGGCAACTTCTATCTGGAGCCAACTTAAACAAGAGGGAGTCGAGGAGATTCTTAATGAATTATGGGTAATTAGAATATAGGCACAATTAGGAATATAATTATTTAGGTTTTTGATTGATTGATTGATCACACTAACGCTAGTAAACTGTTATAATCTCAAGGAATGATGTCGGTGAATTGGTGCTTTAAAAAAACGATGGGTGAGAAATTGTGTTTATAAGTACATGTGTTATTTGTTTTATACATGAATACTATTGATGTTTATATTCTATACGTTTTTGTGTATTAAAGACGTTTTTTGAAAGAGTGAAGTTTGTGTTTATACTATGAGACAGAATGGCACTCTCTCTCTCACACACACACACACACACACACACACACACACACACACACACACACACACACACACACACACACACACACACACACACACACACACACACACACACACACACACACACAATCACTAGCGCATGCATGCACAAACAGACACAGACTGGCTCCATCTATAAAGCTGTAATTACAGACTAGGCCACCACAACTATCTGTGACCCCACCCAACACTTTACTGAGGGCCAGCCTGGGACACACACAGAACTGCAGTGCCATACTGCAACACAGTGGCAATACCAGCCTGAGGTGTTCTCTCTCTCTAATAATAATCATCGTTATTAATTAATGAGTCCTGCAGCTCTTGTTTACCTCTTGTTATGGTGTTGTTTGTATATGTGTGTGTGTGTGTGTGTGTGTGTGTATGTATATATGTGTCCGTGCGTGAGTGTGTGTGTCTGTACTTTTGTCTGTCTGTCTGTCTGTCTGTCTGTCTGTGCATGCGTGTGTGTATGTGTGTGTATGTGCGTGTGTGTGTGTGTATGTCTGTGCGTGCGCGCGTGCATGCGTGTGTGTATCAGTGGAGGCTGCTGAGGGGAGGACGGCTCATCATAATGGTTGGAATGGAGTCAGTGGAATGGTATCAAACACATCAACAACGTGGTTCCATGTGGATCATACCATTCTATTCCAGACAATATTATGAGCCGTCCTCCCCTCAACAGCCTCCACTGGGGCGTGTGTGTGTGTGTGTGTGTGTGTGTGTGTGTGTGTGTGTGTGTGTGTGTGTGTGTGTGTGTGTGTGTGTGTGTGTGTGTGTGTGTGTGTGTGTGTGTGTGTGTGTGTGTGTGTGTGTGTGTGTGTGTGTGTGTGTGTGTGTGTGTGTGTGTGTGTGTGTGTGTGTGTGTGTGTGTGTGTGTGTGTGTGTGTGTGTGTGTGTGTGTGTGTGTGTGTGTGTGTGTGTGTGTGTGTGTGTGTGTGTGTGTGTGTGTGTGTGTGTGTGTGTGTGTGTGTGTGTGTGTGTGTGTGTGTGTGTGTGTGTGTGTGTGTGTGTGTGTGTGTGTGTGTGTGTGTGTGTGTGTGTGTGTGTGTGTGTGTGTGTGTGTGTGTGTGTGTGTGTGTGTGTGTGTGTGTGTGTGTGTGTGTGTTGTGTGTAATAGACTAGACTCTCTCTGGGTACCAAACCCAACAGTACTCAGAAACATCCCGTTCTAATTTAACACTCCAATAAAACCCTTACAGTTCTGCTGGTTTATTGATGAAACCTCCTGATGACTCCGACCCTCACGGTTGGCGTTCCAAATGGCGCCCTATTCCCTATATAGTGCACTACTTTAGACCAGAGCCCAGAGGGAATAGGGTGGCAGTTAGGATTCCCTTGTGTTTTGAAAGGTTTACAAGCTCTAGCTCTAATTTTCAAAGATGAACATCATGTAATTGAAAAGGAAACAGCGCAAGTCACGCTCACCATTTTAAAGATTGACGTTTCAGCCTTCAATGGCTTTCATCAGAAACCTTAGATCATGTAATGAAATACACTGAAAGCAATCAGCATTTCAAGTGTAGTGCACTGACTGAAATGATCTGTGCATAACCCATTCCAATCCACAGCAGTATATAAACAGACAAACATTCGATGAAGGAATCAAGGACGATTGCAGGTGCATTCAAATCTGACCCTACGAGGTGCAGAGTACTGCTGGTTTTCTGTTCTACCTGATAATTAATTGCACACACCTGGTGTCGCAGGTGTAAATCCATCCCTGATTAGGGGATGAATGAACAAAAGCAGATTTGAATTTGAGGGGCCTATTGCCTTGGTATGGTAGGTCTTAATTATGTTGTAATTCTAACAACTTCCACTAGGTGGCAGTGTTGAATGTAGAGCCCAAAACTGCAGAGTGTGTATTTGCCCAGAGGAGACAGAAAGTCTGCTTGTTAGGTTGATGAACTTTGGTGCCAGAAGGTCAATGACACTGTTAAAACCCTGACGGACATCTAAATATACTAAGGACTGACACAGAGAATAGATCACAACAATTACTACATGATAACAATGTTTTGGGATGATGATGATGATGATGATGGTGAGAATGATGAAGGTCAGCCAGGTCCAGAGATGTGTTCTTTGATCCAGCCGGTGAGTTTGGTAACGCGGGTGTAGACGCCGTAGTAGTCGGCCCGGCCACACCCCTTTCCCCAGCTGACCACGCCCGCTAGGAACCAACGACCCGAGTTCTCCTGGCAGACCAACGGACCGCCCGAGTCACCCTGGGAAAGAGGGAGGGAGAGAGAGAGAGAGAGAGAGAGAGAGAGAGA
>NC_048581.1:16336724-16439224 GCF_013265735.2 Oncorhynchus mykiss | reverse complement strand
ACTCAGACTCCGATATACCTTTCACTATGCTTCTTCAGACAAACACACACATGGATGCACACAGTCACATTAATATTGGATTATGCTTAATCAATTCTCAACAGAGGCCTACTGGCACGGACAGGATGAAAAAAAATCAGCCCTTGCTTTCTCTTTACACACACCCCCTCTCGCTCTCTCTCTCTCTCTTTCCCTCTCTCCTCTCATTATCTCTCCTCTCATTTTCTCTCTCTCTCTTTCCCTCTCTCCTCTCATTATCTCTCCTCTCATTTTCTCTCTCTCTCTTTCCCTCTCTCCTCTCATTATCTCTCCTCTCATTTTCTCTCTCTCTCTTTCCCTCTCTCCTCTCATTATCTCTCCTCTCATTTTCTCTCTCTCTCTTTCCCTCTCTCCTCTCATTATCTCTCCTCTCATTTTCTCTCTCTCTCTCCCTCTCTCCTCTCATTATCTCTCCTCTCATTTTCTCTCTCTCTCTCCCTCTCTATCTCTCTCTCTCTCTCTCTTTTATTTATATTCCTGACATTAGTTGGTTCACATTCTAAGAGCCGACTCTCTTTTTATCTTTACCTGTTTTGTATGCAGTTATTGAATTCTGTGAGTTTTCTCTAACAAGACACACACACACACACACACACACACACACACACACACACACACACACACACACACACACACACACACACACACACACACACACACACACACACACACACACACACACACACACACACACACACACACACACACACACACACACACACACACACACAGCCGGTCAGCGCCAGTCCAGCATCTACCGCTCTGTCCAGTGGAGAGGTTGCTAAGATACAGCAGCAAGGGTTTCTCACATGGCAGGATGAAGTAAAAATTAACCTCTTGTCACAGACAGTAGAAGCCTACAACCAAACAGAGATACAGCAGTATATCATTATCTAGTATAGACTATTTAGCTGTATCAACCATAGATTATATAGAGATCCTGGGATAGATAGAGTATATCATTATCTAGTATAGACTATTTAGCTGTATCAACCATAGATTATATAGAGATCCTGGGATAGATAGAGTATATCATTATCTAGTATAGACTATTTAGCTGTATCAACCATAGATTATATAGAGATCCTGGGATAGATAGAGTATATCATTATCTAGTATAGAATATTTAGCTGTATCAACCATAGATTATATAGAGATCCTGGGATATATATAGTATATCATTATCTAGTATAGACTATTTAGCTGTATCAACCATAGATTATATAGAGATCCTGGGATAGATAGAGTATATCATTATCTAGTATAGAATATTTAGCTGTATCAACCATAGATTATATAGAGATCCTGGGATAGATAGAGTATATCATTATCTAGTATAGAATATTTAGCTGTATCAACCATAGATTATATAGAGATCCTGGGATATATATAGTATATCATTATCTAGTATAGACTATTTAGCTGTATCAACCATAGATTATATAGAGATCCTGGGATAGATAGAGTATATCATTATCTAGTATAGACTATTTAGCTGTATCAACCATAGATTATATAGAGATCCTTTTTTTCCCACCTTTATTTAACTAGGCAAGTCAGTTAAGAACAAATTCTTATTTACAATGACAGCCTAGGAACAGCGGATTAACCTCCTTGTTCAGGGGCAGAACGACAGATTTGTACCTTGTCTGCTCGGGGATTTGATCTTGCAACCTTTCGGTTAACTAGTCCAACGCTCTAACCACTAGGCTACGCTGTCTCAGTCTGACTCTTTGGTTCTTTATTCATATTTCAGCAGAGCAGAGAGACACAGGGGATGAGATATATAAAAAGACACACACACACACACACACACACACACACACACACACATACACACATACACACACACACACACACACACACACACACACACACACACACACACACACACACACACACACACACACACACACACACGGGAGGAGATAAAGGGCATCTGACCTGAATAATACATGAGGATCAAACAGGGTACCTGAGGGTGGCTAAATGTTTACTGGGAAGTCTCGAAACATGTTGGTTATTACAGCGATTGTTACATCAGTAGGTTCCTGTATGTGGGAAAGAGAGACGGAGAGTGACGACACAGAGTCTAACGTGAGACATTGTGTGTGTTGTCAGAGGACAAGGTGACCTGATCAGAGGTCAGTCTTTGAGTAAGCAGCTGCTTCTGTCCAGATTGCAACACACACTACCCGTGTAATAATCTGTCAACAACTAAATCTGTCCCTCTCTCGCTTTCCCCTCCTCTGCCAAAATCTCCCTCGTTCTTTTCCCTCCTTTCACTAATCCTGCTTTCTTTCTCTGTCAAAATCCTTGTATTTTCCCTCGTCAGAACTGTGTTACTTTCCCCTCCTGTCAAAATCTTTGTATTTTCCCTCGTCAGAACTGTGTTACTTTCCCCTCCTGTCAAAATCTTTGTATTTTCCCTCGTCAGAACTGTGTTACTTTCCCCTCCTGTCAAAATCCTTGTATTTTCCCTCGTCAGAACTGTGTTACTTTCCCCTCCTGTCAAAATCTTTGTATTTTCCCTCGTCAGAACTGTGTTACTTTCCCCTCCTGTCAAAATCTTGCATTCTCACCCCCCCTATAGTTTCTTTTCAGATAAATGATTTAGTCAAATATGTCTCCCTGATATCCACCCATAAAGAAAATGACTTCTATCCCCTATATACACTGAGTGGACAAAACATTAGGAACACCTGCTCTTTCCATGACATGACCAGGTGAATCCAGGTGAAAGCTATGATCCCTTACTATGATCCCTTATTATGATCCCTTATTATGATCCCTTACTATGATCCCTTATTATGATCCCTTACTATGATCCCTTATTATGATCCCTTATTATGATCCCTTATTATGATCCCTTATTATGATCCCTTACTATGATCCCTTACTATGATCCCTTATTATGATCCCTTATTATGATCCCTTACTATGATCCCTTATTATGATCCCTTATGTCACTTGTTAAATCCACTTCAATCAGTGTTTAAGAAGGATTTTTAAGCATTGAGGCATGGATTGTGTATGTATGCCTTTCAGAGGGTGAATGGACAAGACATGTAAGTGCCTTTGAACTGGGTATGGTAGTAAGTGCCAGGTGCACTGGTTTGTGTCAAGAACCGCAACGCTGCTGGGTTTTTCACACTCAACAGTTTCTTGTGTGTATCAAGAATGGTCCACCACCCAAAGGACATCCAGCCAACTTGACACAACTGTGAAAGGTATTGGAGTCAACATGGGCCAGCATCCCTGTGGAACGCTGTCAACACCTTGTAGAGTCCATGCCCTGACGAACTGAGGCTGTTCTGAGGGCAAAAAAAGTCTAAGTCCTTTCTCAAGCTGCTGCCTATAGCAACCATAATCTATCCCCATGTAACCATGTCCCTATAGCAACCATATTCTATCCCCATGTAACCATGTCCCTACAGCAACCATATTCTATCCCCATGTAACCATGTCCCTATAGCAACCATATTCTATCCCCATGTAACCATGTCCCTATAGCAACCATATTCTATCCCCATGTAACCATGTCCCTATAGCAACCATATTCTATCCCCATGTAACCATGTCCCTACAGCAACCATATTCTATCCCCATGTAACCATGTCCCTATAGCAACCATATTCTATCCCCATGTAACCATGTCCCTATAGCAACCATATTCTATCCCCATGTAACCATGTCCCTATAGCAACCATATTCTATCCCCATGTAACCATGTCCCTATAGCAACCATATTCTATCCTCATGTAACCATGTCCCTATAGCAACCATATTCTATCCCCATGTAACCATGTCCCTATAGCAACCATATTCTATCCCCATGTAACCATGTCCCTACAGCAACCATATTCTATCCCCATGTAACCATGTCCCTATAGCAACCATATTCTATCCCCATGTAACCATGTCCCTACAGCAACCATATTCTATCCCCATGTAACCATGTCCCTATAGCAACCATATTCTATCCCCATGTAACCATGTCCCTATAGCAACCATATTCTATCCCCATGTAACCATGTCCCTATAGCAACCATATTCTATCCCCATGTAACCATGTCCCTACAGCAACCATATTCTATCCCCATGTAACCATGTCCCTATAGCAACCATATTCTATCCCCATGTAACCATGTCCCTATAGCAACCATATTCTATCCCCATGTAACCATGTCCCTATAGCAACCATATTCTATCCCCATGTAACCATGTCCCTATAGCAACCATATTCTATCCTCATGTAACCATGTCCCTATAGCAACCATATTCTATCCCCATGTAACCATGTCCCTATAGCAACCATATTCTATCCCCATGTAACCATGTCCCTACAGCAACCATATTCTATCCCCATGTAACCATGTCCCTATAGCAACCATATTCTATCCCCATGTAACCATGTCCCTACAGCAACCATATTCTATCCCCATGTAACCATGTCCCTATAGCAACCATATTCTATCCCCATGTAACCATGTCCCTATAGCAACCATATTCTATCCCCATGTAACCATGTCCCTATAGCAACCATATTCTATCCCCATGTAACCATGTTCCTATAGCAACCATATTCTATCCCCATGCAACCATGTCCCT
The DNA here is from genome assembly GCF_013265735.2 of Oncorhynchus mykiss. NCBI lineage: Eukaryota > Metazoa > Chordata > Actinopteri > Salmoniformes > Salmonidae > Oncorhynchus > Oncorhynchus mykiss. The sequence goes on along the minus strand of NC_048581.1, from coordinate 16,434,574 downwards.
ATAGCAACCATATTCTATCCCCATGTAACCATGTCCCTATAGCAACCATATTCTATCCCCATGTAACCATGTCCCTATAGCAACCATATTCTATCCCCATGTAACCATGTCCCTATAGCAACCATATTCTATCCCCATGTAACCATGTCCCTATAGCAACCATATTCTATCCCCATGTAACCATGTCCCTATAGCAACCATATTCTATCCCCATGTAACCATGTCCCTATAGCAACCATATTCTATCCCCATGTAACCATGTCCCTATAGCAACCATATTCTATCCCCATGTAACCATGTCCATATAGCAACCATATTCTATCCCCATGTAACCATGTCCCTATAGCAACCATATTCTATCCCCATGTAACCATGTCCCTATAGCAACCATATTCTATCCCCATGCAACCATGTCCCTATAGCAACCATATTCTATCCTCATGTAACCATGTCCCTATAGCAACCATATTCTATCCCCATGTAACCATGTCCCTATAGCAACCATATTCTATCCCCATGTAACCATGTCCCTATAGCAACCATATTCTATCCCCATGTAACCATGTCCCTATAGCAACCATATTCTATCCCCATGTAACCATGTCCCTATAGCAACCATATTCTATCCCCATGTAACCATGTCCCTATAGCAACCATATTCTATCCCCATGTAACCATGTCCCTATAGCAACCATATTCTATCCCCATGTAACCATGTCCCTATAGCAACCATATTCTATCCCCATGTAACCATGTCCCTATAGCAACCATATTCTATCCTCATGTAACCATGTCCCTATAGCAACCATATTCTATCCTCATGTAACCATGTCCCTATAGCAACCATAATCTATCCCCATGTAACCATGTCCCTATAGCAACCATATTCTATCCTCATGTAACCATGTCCCTATAGCAACCATATTCTATCCTCATGTAACCATGTCCCTATAGCAACCATATTCTATCCCCATGTAACCATGTCCCTACAGCAACCATATTCTATCCCCATGTAACCATGTTCCTATAGCAACCATATTCTATCCCCATGTAACCATGTCCCTATAGCAACCATATTCTATCCCCATGTAACCATGTCCCTATAGCAACCATATTCTATCCTCATGTAACCATGTCCCTATAGCAACCATATTCTATCCCCATGTAACCATGTCCCTATAGCAACCATATTCTATCCCCATGTAACCATGTCCCTACAGCAACCATATTCTATCCCCATGTAACCATGTCCCTATAGCAACCATATTCTATCCCCATGTAACCATGTCCCTATAGCAACCATATTCTATCCTCATGTAACCATGTCCCTATAGCAACCATATTCTATCCCCATGTAACCATGTCCCTATAGCAACCATATTCTATCCCCATGTAACCATGTCCCTATAGCAACCATATTCTATCCTCATGTAACCATGTCCCTATAGCAACCATATTCTATCCCCATGTAACCATGTCCCTATAGCAACCATAATCTATCCCCATGTAACCATGTCCCTACAGCAACCATATTCTATCCCCATGTAACCATGTCCCTATAGCAACCATATTCTATCCTCATGTAACCATGTCCCTATAGCAACCATATTCTATCCCCATGTAACCATGTCCCTATAGCAACCATATTCTATCCCCATGCAACCATGTCCCTATAGCAACCATATTCTATCCCCATGTAACCATGTCCCTATAGCAACCATATTCTATCCCCATGTCCCTATAGCAACCAAATTCTATCCTCATGTAACCATGTCCCTATAGCAACCATATTCTATCCCCATGTAACCATGTCCCTATAGCAACCATATTCTATCCCCATGTAACCATGTCCCTATAGCAACCATATTCTATCCCCATGTAACCATGTCCCTATAGCAACCATATTCTATCCCCATGTAACCATGTCCCTATAGCAACCATATTCTATCCCCATGTCCCTATAGCAACCATATTTTATCCTCATGTAACCATGTCCCTATAGCAACCATATTCTATCCCCATGTAACCATGTCCCTATAGCAACCATATTCTATCCTCATGTAACCATGTCCCTATAGCAACCATATTCTATCCCCATGTAACCATGTCCCTATAGCAACCATATTCTATCCCCATGTAACCATGTCCCTATAGCAACCATATTCTATCCCCATGTAACCATGTCCCTATAGCAACCATATTCTATCCCCATGTAACCATGTCCCTATAGCAACCATATTCTATCCCCATGTAACCATGTTCCTATAGCAACCATATTCTATCCCCATGTAACCATGTCCCTATAGCAACCATATTCTATCCCCATGTAACCATGTCCCTATAGCAACCATATTCTATCCCCATGTAACCATGTCCCTATAGCAACCATATTCTATCCCCATGTAACCATGTTCCTATAGCAACCATATTCTATCCCCATGTAACCATGTCCCTATAGCAACCATATTCTATCCCCATGTAACCATGTCCCTATAGCAACCATAATCTATCCCCATGTAACCATGTCCCTACAGCAACCATATTCTATCCCCATGTAACCATGTCCCTATAGCAACCATATTCTATCCCCATGTAACCATGTCCCTATAGCAACCATATTCTATCCCCATGTAACCATGTCCCTATAGCAACCATATTCTATCCCCATGTAACCATGTCCCTATAGCAACCATATTCTATCCCCATGTAACCATGTCCCTATAGAAACCAACCAGGTCTCTAGTAACCAATGAGTGTTAGGACATTCTGTAATCCCAAGAACATGTCTTCCACAAAACAAATCATCAAGTCTCTGTCTACCCTTCCCAAAATTGGTTACCCCTCTCTCTATGTACCATTTAAATAAGATAGAAAGAAGAGAGTTATCAGATAGAGAAAGATGTGAAAGAGAGGCTCTACTACACAGACAACTAGACAGTAACACTCATAGTGAGTATGTTTCTCAGTACAATTCAGGTTTTATTTCACAATCAGTTCATTTCAAACAGAAAATCAATCACATTGCCAGTATCAACCTGTCAGCTACAAATACTAACAAATTGTTTGTCAACAACAGTTGTATGTACTGTATCTGTAAAAAACAAAGATATTTAAAAAATCCAATCGGCATCAAAGTATTTACACATACTTACAATTATAAAATACTAAAACATATTGAATGGAATGAATGAGAAGTGTCACACTCTCTCACACACACACACACACACACACACACACACACACACACACACACACACACACACACACACACACACAGAGATATTGGAGACCCTGGCTGCATTTAATTTGTGTCGAAGTGAATTCACACACAGCATTTTAAAAACAAGTCCAATTGGACAGGATACAGTAACTCAATTCAGACGGGAGAGAGTAAGAAAGAGAAAGCCAACCGACAGAGAGAGAGATGATCCATGGACAGATAGATAGTAGTGAGTGTTGCAACTGAGGACAGACCATTTTTACATGCTACGCGCATCAGCGGTCCTGTTCTGTGAGCTTGTGTGGCCTACCACTTCGCGGCTGAGCCATTGTTGCTCCTAGACGTTTCCACTTCACAATAACAGCACTTACAGTTGACCGGGCAGCTCTAGCAGGTCAGAAATTTGACGAACTGACTTGTTGGAAAGGTGGCATCCTATGACGGTGCCACGTTGAAAGTCCCTGAGCTCTTCAGTAAGGCCATTCTACTGCCAATGCTTGTCTATAGATTGCATGGCTGTGTGCTCGATTTTATACACCTGTCAGCGGGTGTGGCTGAAATAGCCAAATCCACTATACCTTTATGTATGTGTATATATAGTGTAGATGGACAGACAGATATATAGATCTAATTTGGTTGTTGATGCTAGGAGCACTTCCAGACACACACGGCCAGGCTTCCTCCAAAGAACATGTAGAGCAGGTTCTTGACCTCGTGTGTCACCTCGAAGCCAAAGCCCTCGCCGATTACCACGTGCCACGAGCTGCCAAACTTCTTATCCATTGACTCCTTGATCATCTTCGCTGCACTCTGACAGAGGGAGGTGGGGGGGAGTGAAAAGGGGGAGAGAGAGAGAGAGATTTGTCAAGTACAGTAACTCACCATAGGTATTGATGTCATGTTGCTAGTCATATCCAAACAAACTTTCCAGGTGTCATAGCTCTGCATTTTACACACACACCTCATTGTTGGTGGCGAACTTCTCGCAGGCTGTGACACAGAGCTCCATGGTCTCCACTCTCATCTCCTCTGGCATGTCTGTGTGCTGCGGAGGGAAACAACATGTCATCACACACACACACCTTACCCTGATCTCTCTCAAACACACACACACACACCTTACCCTGATCTCTCTCACACACACACACACACACACACACACCTTACCCTGATCTCTCTCTCTCACACACACACACACACCTTACCCTGATCTCTCTCTCTCTCACACACACACACACACACACACACACACACACACACACACCTTACCCTGATCTCTCTCTCACACACACACGCACCTTACCCTGATCTCTCTCTCTCTCTCACACACACACACACACACACACCTTACCCTGATCTCTCTCTCACACACTCACACTCTCACACACACGCACACGCACACACACACACACACACACACACACACACACACACACACACACACACACACACACACACACACACACACACACCTCACCCTGATAAGAGGAAAGCTGTGCAGCCTTTTGTAGTCTGCCTCTTCTTTCTTACTCTCTGCTGTCTCTGCCATTCCACCCCACCGCTACAAACACAGAGACTCTGGTTAAGGCTTAACTAGTTTCTTCATAGCTAGCTAAACGAATCAGTAACTTTGTAGCAAGCTAACTTAGCTAGCTACCTATATTTATTTTATTTCACCTTTATTTAACCGGGTAGGCTAGTTGAGAACAAGTTCTCATTTGCAACTGCGACCTGGCCAAGATAAAGCATAGCAATTTGACACATACAACAACACAGAGTTACACATGGAATAAACAAAACATAGTCAATAATACAGTAGAATAAAAGAAAACAAAAAGTCTATATACAGTGAGTGCAAATGAGGTAAGATAAGGGAGTTAAGGCAATAAATAGGCCATCGTGGCGAAGTAATTACAATATAGCAATTAAAACACTGGAATGGTAGATGTGCAGAAGATGAATGTGCAAGTAGGGGGTGCAAACTGGGGTGCAAAGGAGCAAGATAAATAAATAAATAAATACAGTATGGGGATGAGGTAGGTAGATAGATGGGCTGTTTACAGATGGGCTATGTACAGGTGCAGTGATCTGTGAGCTGCTCTGACAGATTGTGCTTATTAAAAGCTAGTGAGGGAGATATGAGTCTCCAGCTTCAGAGATTTTTGCAGTTCGTTCCAGTCATTGGCAGCAGAGAACTGGAAGGAAAGATGACCAAAGGAAGAATTGGCTTTGGGGGTGACAGGTGAGATATACCTGCTGGAGCACGTGCTGCTATGGTGACCAGTGAGCTGAGATAAGGTGGGTCTTTACCTAGCAAAGACTTGTAGATGACCTGGAGCCAGTGGGTTTGGCGACGAGTATGAAGCGAGGGCCAGCCAACGAGGGCGTACAGGGCACAATGGTGGGTAGTGTATGGGGCTTTGGTGACAAAACGGATGGCACTGTGATAGACTGCATCCAGTTTGTTGAGTAGAGTGTTGGAGGCAATTTTATAGATGACATCACCGAAGACGAGGATCGGTAGGATGGTCAGTTTTAAGAGGGTATGTTTGGCAGCATGAGTGAAGGATGCTTTGTTGCGATATATGAAGCCAATTCTAGATTTAATTTTGGATTGGAGATGCTTAATGTGAGTCTGGAAGGAGAGTTACAGTCTAACCAGACACCTAGGGATTTGTAGTTGTCCACATATTCTAGGTTAGAACCATCCAGAGTAGTGATGCTAGTCAGGCGGGCAGCGATCGGTTGAAGAGCATGCATTTAGTTTTACTTGCGTTTAAGAGCAGTTAAAGGCCACGGAAGGAGAGTTGTATGGCATTGAAGCTCGTCTGGAGGTTAGTTAACAGTGTCCAAAGAGATATAGTAAAGCTAACGTTACTGATTAACTATTGGTACGTTACGTCAACCTACCCGTTGCATGGATGAGAACGTGTGCTAAAGTTAAATGCGTAGCTATGTTGCTTGCCAAAGTTTGCTTAACATGTTTTTGGGGTTTTCTTTATGTAACGTTACTGGTAGCTTTGTTTTTGATGGGTAGCTAGCAGGCTAACGTTAGCAATTTGGCTAGCTAGCAATAGCCGACTACATGCTGTTGTTTCACTTCCAAAATAACTTGAATTCTTACTTGCCCGTTGTAATTTATGTGATTTTATTGTAGAGATACGTTTTAGAAAGGTACTGCATGTTGTACTTACGTTACCGTTTGGTAATACAACCGAAGTTTACTCCACTTTTAGTCCGGTTGTTAAGGAGACATTTTCAACCATAGCAACAAACGGATCCCTTCAACAGGAACATTAAAAACACGCCTACTTAGCCGAGCGTCTTCTTCAGTGGTTTAGAAGCCTGTCAATCAATCGCTCCTAACCCGTGGCAAGACGGCGATGAGTTTGTCAATGCTTTGTCAATGCTCTGCTCAACACAAATAGATTGATATAAATCATGTGGCTTTGTTTTTATAAGGATGTGTCATTTGGAAGCAATACATTTCCTAAGCTAGCTACATTGACTATTTAATTTCAGTGTCCTTATGCCAACTTAATGTGTCTTGTTTCTCTCTCCTCCCTATGGTATCCTGTCTGGTCTGTCTGCATGACCCATAGGCCTATTAAGTTGTGATTGCAGCCACATCTGTTTGTGTGAAGGTTTTAACCCAAATATCCTGCATGAAAAAAAGAGAAATAAACCTCAGATGTGGATTTATGCACAGTTGCAAACAAGAATCAAATAGACTAGATGGACTTGGTCTATTGTAGACCCTAGCCTTCAATTTATTTAACTAGGCAAGTCAGTTAAAAACAAATTCTTATTTACATTGAGGGGGAGAACAACTGATTTTTACCTTGTCAGCTCAGGAATTTGATCCACCAACCTTTTGGTTACTGGCCCAACACTCCAACCACTAGGTCACCTGCTGACTTTAAGTATACAATGGGCCCTGGTCAAAAGTAGTGCAATATATAGGGAATAGAGTGCTGTTTGTGACGTAACAATTATGTCTCTAGACCAATTGTATTTATTTTCTCATTACAATGTTTTTTCAAAAGGTATATGAGTTCAGTTTCTTGGGAATATACTGAGTACATGTTGTCCAGGAGATAATAATGATTCCAGTTGTGGATGGATTATTGCAGATTATCAATTCCTGGAGAGATGGACAAAAACAACAGATCACATTGAGCTGATGACAACAGGGAGGAGTAATCTCCTTCTCTCTCTCTCTCTCTCTCTCTCTCTCTCTCTCTCTCTCTCTCTCTCTCTCTCTCTGTCTGTCTGTCTGTCTGTCTGTCTGTCTGTCTGTCTGTCTGTCTGTCTGTCTGTCTGTCTGTCTGTCTGTCTGTCTGTCTGTCTGTCTGTCTGTCTCTCTCTCTCTCACTCTCCCTCTTTCTCTGTCTCTCTTTCTCTTTTGCTCTCTCGCTCTGTGTTTGTGTGGGTGGGTGAGTGTGTGTGCTTGCGTGTTTGTATGAGTATGTATGCTGTGAGAGACAATGAATCATTAATTAAATTAATGTTTTTTTTTTAGATTAGGGTCACATTAGATAATAGATTTACCATAGAAATATAATTACTAGAGCAGGTATTAGTTATATTTCTATGGGGGTTGGCATCATGACATCATGGGTTCACTGGGCTTTGATCAGCCTGAGTGAACCACCTGAGGTTATGACTTTAGTTGGAGTTGGAGTCCCACTTCAGAAGTCAAGGAATTATACTGAAGTGTGTGCGTGTGTGTGTGTGTGTGTGTGTGTGTGTGTGTGTGTGTGTGTGTGTGTGTGTGTGTGTGTGTGTGTGTGTGTGTGTGTGTGTGTGTGTGCAAAAACTCAGAGTGTAGGGAGGTGAGTCATGTCGTAATCCCCAACTAAACTCATTAATGAGAGAAGATTAGATGGACTAGCCTTATCCTCATCCACGAGAGGGAGAGGGATATGAGAAGGAGAAAGAGGGGGGGGCGGGCTATCAGCTTTGTCAATCATCTGTATCCGTGTGATGTTTCCATGTTGCTGTATATACTGTATACTGTTGTTAATGTATTGTCATGTATTTATTGAGTTTTTACCACATGCTGCTAAATGAACTGGGGATCATAAATACTCTACTAGAAAGAGAGAGGAAACAACATATAGAAATGAACAAATAAGGAGGGAGAAGAATGATAAAACAAGGGAGAGCAGGAGAAGTGTCTGACAGATGGGAAAGTGTAAATAGTGACAGCAGATCCACCAGCTGGACCAACAGGGAAGAGGAGGAGAGATGGAGAGAGAGATCAGAGGAGAAAAAGAGAGGTGGGTAAGGACATCACAGTGGAGAACCTAACACAGTCCCAAATGGCACCCTATTCCCTATCTAGTGCACTATGGGCCCTGGTCAAAAGCCCTATGAGCCACTGATCAAATGTAGTACACTATTGCAGGGAATAGGGTGCCATTTGGCACTTAGCCACAGACATTCATCATCTCTGGCAAAGAGAGAGAAGAGCTGACTCACATAACAACGTATGCTTCCCAAATAGCACCCTATTCTCTTGATGGTGCACCACTTTCGACCCGGGCCAATAGGACTCTGGTCAAAAGTAGGACATAGGATGTCATTTGGGATGCAGGCAACCATAGAGGAAGTGTTGTTTGTTTTACCCTGAAAAACCAACAGTTGTGACTAACTGACTGACTGGTGGAGAGAGAGCGTGATAAAGGAAGAGGGGGGTGTGGGGGTGACGCAACATGAGAAATAATGGGTCATGTCCAGGATGGGGTGTTAGGGTCATGTCCAGGATGGGGTGTTAGGGTCATGTCCAGGATGTGGTGTGGGGGTGACGCAACATGAGAAATAATGGGTCATGTCCAGGATGGGGTGTTAGGGTCATGTCCAGGATGGGGTGTGGGGGTGAAGCAACATGAGAAATAATGGGTCATGTCCAGGATGGGGTGTGGGGGTCATGTCCAGGATGGGGTGTGGGGGTCATGTCCAGGATGGGGTGTGGGGGTCATGTCCAGGATGGGGTGTGGGGGTCATGTCCAGGATGGGGTGTGGGGGTGACGCAACATGAGAAATAATGGGTCATGTCCAGGATGGGGTGTGGTGGTGACGCAACATGAGAAATAATGGGTCATGTCCAGGATGGGGTGTGGTGGTGACGCAACATGATAAATAATGGGTCATGTCCAGGATGGGGTGTGGGGGTGACGCAACATGATAAATAATGGGTCATGTCCAGGATGGGGTGTGGGGGTCATGTCCAGGATGGGGTGTGGGGGTCATGTCCAGGATGGGGTGTGGGGGTCATGTCCAGGATGGGGTGTGGGGGTCATGTCCAGGATGGGGTGTGGGGGTCATGTCCAGGATGGGGTGTGGGGGTCATGTCCAGGATGGGGTGTGGGGGTCATGTCCAGGATGGGGTGTGGGGGTCATGTCCAGGATGGGGTGTGGGGGTCATGTCCAGGATGGGGTGTGGGGGTCATGTCCAGGATGTCAGAATAGATGAATAGTGACTAAAAGATCAAAAAGAGGAGGATGAGAAACTGAACAGAAAAGTAGATTAGAATGTAATGAGAAAGAAGGGAAGGAAAAGGCTAGAGGGGAAGACGTAAATATCAGAGAGCAGGAGAGGATGCAGGGAGAGAAATATGGAGGGATAGTGAAAGATACAGGTGGGAGGAAAGAGAGAGAGGGACGGAGGGCTAGAGAAGGTTAGACAAAGAGAGGGGTGCAGAGGAAGAGAGAGACAGTAGGGACCAGAGCTGAGTGACAGAGATAATTAAAGCTCATGTATTATTCAGGAGGAGAGGAGAGGGAGTGGGGCTATGACTGCATGTGATGCTAACATCACAAGCTGACGTGTGTGTGCGCGTGACTCCGTGAGTATGTGTGTGTGCGTGCCTGCCTGCGTACGCACGTACATGCATATGTGTGTGTGTGTGTGTGTGTGTGTGTGTGCTTGCCTGGGAAATAGATAGAGACAGAGAGAGGGGGACCTAACAAAGATTATAAAGTAGAGGCAAAAATATAGTGTTGAAGTGGGAAGACAGAATAACAAAGATGTTCAACAAACAAACAGTTTGAAGGATGTTGCTAGGGCTAGGGCTCGCGCAATTGCTAACTGGCGTCAGCGCAATGACTGGAAGTCTATGGGTATCTGCTAGCATGCTATTCATTGTAGCATGCTAGCATGCTATTCCATTCGTTGTGCTAATGCTAGTTAGCATTGGAATATGAAACCACCTGTAACTTGCTTCATACTGGACACAGAGACATTAAAATGGCATCCACAAGTTCATCTGACTCTGGGGAAGTATCCCTGAAATTATCCCTTTAAGTGAAAGGGACAGCTACATAAAAAGTATCCCTTTAAGTGAAAGAGACAGCTACATAAAGTATCCATTTAAGTGAAAGGGACAGCTACATAAAGTATCCCTTTAAGTGAAAGAGACAGCTACATAAAGTATCCATTTAAGTGAAAGGGACAGCTACATAAAGTATCCCTTTAAGTGAAAGGGACAGCTACATAAAGTATCCCTTTAAGTGAAAGGGACAGCTGCATAAAGTATCCCTTTAAGTGAAAGGGACAACTACATAAAGTATCCCTTTAAGAGAGAGAGACCTATACATAAAGTATCCCTTTAAGAGAGAGAGACAGATACATAAAGTATATATTTAAGAGAGAGAGACCGATACATAAAGTATCCCTTTAAGAGAGAGAGACAGATACAGAAAGTATCCATTTAAGAGAGAGAGACCGATACATAAAGTATCCCTTTAAGAGAGAGAGACAGATACATAAAGTATCCCTTTAAGAGAGAGAGACAGATACATAAAGTATCCCTTTAAGACAGAGAGAGACAGATACATAAAGTATCCCTTTAAGAGAGAGAGACAGATACATAAAGTATCCCTTTAAGAAAAAGAAACAGATACATAAAGAGAGACATATACATAAAGTATCCCTTTAAGACAGAGAGAGACAGATACATAACAGTATCACATTAAGAGAGAGAGAGACGGATACATAAAGTATTCCTTTAAGACAGAGAGAGACAGATACATAACAGTATCACATTAAGACAGAGAGAGACAGATACATAACAGTATCACATTAAGAGAGAGAGAGACGGATACATAAAGTATCCCTTTAAGAGAAAGAGACAGATACATAAAGTATCCCTTTAAGAGAGAGAGACAGATACATAAAGTATCCCTTTAAGAGAGAGAGACAGATACATAAAGTATCCCTTTAAGAGAGAGAGACAGATACATAAAGAATCCCTTTAAGAGAAAGAGACAGATACATAACAGTATCCCTTTTAGAGAGAGAGAGACAGATACATAAAGAATCCCTTTAAGAAAAAGAAACAGATACATAAAGAGAGACAGATACATAAAGTATCCCTTTAAGACAGAGAGAGACAGATACATAAAGTATCCCTTTAAGGGAGAGAGACAGATACATAAAGTATCCCTTTTAGAGAGAGAGAGACAGATACATAAAGAATCCCTTTAAGAGAAAGAGACAGATACATAACAGTATCTCTTTAAGGGAGAGAGACAGATACATAACAGTTAGTGTGGGAGAGATGATACTAGATCAGAGAGCAGCACAGTTCAACTCCACAGTTCCTTCTGTGTGGGTGGAGGACCAGTCACGACACACACACACACACAGGATTTGACCATACACACACAGTGAGCCAAAACGTACCTCCTTACGACATCATAACCATTTTATTTTATTCATCCATATATTGTCACAATATCATAGAAGATCCATGGAGGTGCACAAGATGAACAAGCACAACACTGACTGACATCACAGCTGGTTACAATAACATCATAACCAATAGCAGGAGAGAGAGAGAGAGAGAGAGAGAGAGAGAGAGAGAGAGAGAGAGAGAGAGAGAGAGAGAGAGAAAGAGAGAGAGAGAGAGAGAGAGAGAGAGAGAGAGAGAGAAAGAGAGAGAGAGAGAGAGAGAGAGAGAGAGAGAGAGAGAGAGAGAGAGAGAGAGAGAGAGAGAGAGAGAGAGAGGGAGAGTAGAGAGAGAGAGAGAGAGAGAGAGAGAGAGAGAGAGAGAGAGAGAGAAAGAGAGAGAGAGAGAGAGAGAGAGAGAGAGAGAGAGAGAGAAAGAGAGAGAAAGAGAGAGAGAGAGAGAGAGAGAGAGAGAGAGAAAGAGAGAGAGAGATAGAGAGAGAGAGAGAGAGAGAGAGAGAGAGAATAAAATACAGTTGACATTTGCATTGGGCGTGTAATACCCAGACAGGCACTTTACAACCATATGTCAATGGTGAAGTGGGGGGGAAGGACACCCAATAATCCAGGGACACTTTTCTTCACTACACCCCTCAACTCAACATCAGTGTCCCAATGTCCCTTCTGTACCCACTTATTAAGCAATTCTGTGAAGGTAAGATCAAGCTAAATACACATTCTTTGAGGTGGGTATTCATTTTGGCCTTTGTGGGGTGAAGCGCACCATTCAATAGTTCATATTGTTGTACGTTTTTGTGTTGTTGCTGTCTTGGAAACAGGACTATTTAGAAATCTGACCTCTGACCTCTAATTTTGAAAAAGCTTTTCTCATGCATACAGATATACATTCCATTCCATCAGCTTTACATTAAAAAAAACATTGAGACACAAATCACTTTAAAGGGCGAATCTGCAGTTGAAACAACAACAAAGTGGGCACCCTGCCACAATGGATGTACCAATCACTCAACAGATTGCCTCTTTAAGTCAAGCAGATGGATGTTATGAATCTAAGAAATCAATTGACGTCTTCATTTACATGATCCATGCGACTCACAACAGCTATCTCTATGGCAATACGTTGTGCTGGGCCGTTACAATTGCATCTTTGTGAGAGGTTTTGTGAGTCGCAACAGGTTTGTCTGAAAGCACGTAACACACACACATAGAAAGAAGACCGTGTTAGAAAAATAAACATTGCTGCAAAGAAAATCAACAAAATGCGCAGTAGAAAAAGCAGTCCAGACGCTCACTTTTACCGAGCTGTTGTTGATCACAAACAGTAGCAACACATCTCCAAAAGCAGAAGAAAATCCCTATTCCAAAGTTAGAAGCACAAGCTTCAGAACACGTGATGAGATGTGATGAGATGTGATGAGGCGTGGTGTATGTAGCTCTTCCCTGGGGGGCTGAGAACCCCCCCCCCCTCATCTCATCTCATCTCTAAATCAGAGGGGTGAAAAAAAGCAGCACCTTTCCCTTAACATCTCCCCACATGGCCGCGGAGCTAAAGCTAGTCTGGGTGTTGTTCTCAACAGCTGTAGCGCTGTTGATGTTAACACCTTCAGTGGGTGAACAACACCCAGATAACAACACTCCTACTCAACTAATCTCTAATTCCCCTGATCCCAGACCCTCCGAAAGGCTTCCTCAAGCACACCCACCCTCTCTTGGAAATAGCAATGCCCCTTTAAAACAACTCAACTGACTCTCCATCTCTACCCCAGTTTCCCATCACACAACCCCTGCCCCAGAAAAACACCTTAAACCCCCCTCTTATGAGGAGCATCAACAAACCAACTACCCTCACTGGCCTCACTGAGCGGCTCCCCTTTATAACAACCAAGAGACCCCTCTACCAACCCCTCTAACCCCTCACTGTTTAGGGCTAGAGCTGGGGCTGGCCCGGGGTGGCTGGTTGCAGGGGTCCACAGCCTCCTTGGTGGCCCCTCCGTAGACCTCCACGTCCTGGTCTGTCCAGGGGGCCACGTTGCCCAGTGTGCCCAAGGAACAGGCAGCCAGAGCGGATACCTCAGCAGGCTTCAGGACCCTGTCCCACAGGTTGAACTGGGAGAGCTCCCCAACCAGGGCCTGGGAGGCGTCGAAACGACCGCCCAGCGTGTCCTAGAAAGGAAATATAATATGATAGAGATGATAGAGAGTGAAAGAGAAAGAGAGAGATCAGGGACTCATCCACCCACCCAGCCAGCCAGCCAGTCACCCAGCCAGCCAGCCACCCTGCCAGCCAGCCAGCCACCCAGCCACCCAGCCAGCCACCCAGCCAGCCAGCCAGCCAGCCACCCACCCAGCCAGCCAGCCACCCAGCCAGCCAGTCACCCACCCAGCCAGCCAGCCAGCCACCCAGCCTGACAGAAAAGTCTGGTTCCTCTCAAGGTTTCTTATTACCCTTCTATCCCTCTATCACTCCACCCCATCCATCTCTCCATTCCTCCACCCTCCACCTCGACCCCACCCTTCTCACTTCCTCTTGCCACAGGATAAGCCACCCCCCTCAATCTCTCATCCCTCCACCCCTCCATCCTTCCACCACCCATCACTCCATCCCTCTAACTCTCCACCCCTCCATCACGCCATCCCTCTAGCACTCCACCACCCATCACTCCATCCCTCTAACTCTCCAACACTCCACCAGACCTCCATCCCTGTAACACTGAACCACCCATCACTCCATCCCTCTAACTCTCCACCCTTCCAGACCTCCAACTCTCCACCAGACCTCCATCCCTCTAACTCTCCAACTCTCCACCAGACCTCCATCCCTCTAACTCTCCACCCCTCCATCACTCCATCCCTCTAACTCTCCAACTCTCCACCAGACCTCCATCCCTCTAACTCTCCACCCCTCCAGACCTCCAACTCTCCACCAGACCTCCATCCCTCTAACTCTCCACCCCTGCAGATCTCCATCCCTCTCACCCACCTGCTCCTGCCCCAGAATGAGCACTCCTCCTGGCTTGATGGGGTGCCATGCGGCCAGCCCCTCTCCGCGCCCCTTCAGCTTCCCCCCCTGGTAGGCCTTCCATACCCCGTCTCTGAGGGTCCAGCTCAAACATATGTGCTCCCACACACCCTGGGCAAGGGACAGGGGCAGCTGAGCCACCTAGAAGTGAGGGGAGGGACATTTAGCTCAACCACCAATCAGTCGATCAATCAATCAATCAATCGACCAATCAATGTTATTCATAAAACTATACAAGTATGAACAATAGGAGGAGATAACTGATGTGTTTCAGTAATGAATATGATAATGACACACACACACACACACTCCTACCTTGTCGTTGATAAGAAGCTCTACAGGGTTGTGTATCCCCTGCAGCAGCACCAGCTCGTTGGGTTGTCCCGGGACGGAGTAGGAGAAGGGGGTGCCGATACCCCCCTCTTTCACCTTGAGCCAGACGCAGGCGGTGAAGGCATACATCTCAGGCATTTCTCTCCGCACCAGGCCGTACATGTATCTGGTCCTCACGGGGAAGGAGAGGACATAGCCGTCTGGATAATTGTACTCTGTCAGACCTGAAGGAGAGATGGAGAAGGAGGGGAGAGAGATGGAGAAGGAGGGGAGAGAGATGGAGAAGGAGGGGAGAGAGATGGAGAAGGAGGGGAGAGAGATGGAGAAGGAGGGGAGAGAGATGAGAAGGAGGGGAGAGAGATGGAGAAAGAGGGGAGAGAGATGGAGAAGGAGGGGAGAGAGATGGCGAAGGAGGGGAGAGAGATGGAGAAGGAGGGGAGAGAGATGGAGAAAGAGGGGAGAGAGATGGAGAAGGAGGGGAGAGAGATGGCGAAGGAGGGGAGAGAGATGGAGAAGGAGGGGAGAGAGATGGGGTAGGAGGGGAGAGAGATGGTTGTTACATGTACTTGGTCCTCATGGGGAAGGGTAGGACATAGCCGTCAGGGTGGTTGTACTCTGTCAGACTGCAGGAGAGGACATACTGTAGCCGTCAGGGTGGTTGTACTCTGTCAGACTGAAGGGTAGGACATAGCCGTCAGGGTAGTTGTACTCTGTCAGACTGAAGGAGAGGACATAGCCGTCAGGGTAGTTGTACTCTGTCAGACTGAAGGAGAGGACATAGCCGTCAGGGTAGTTGTACTCTGTCAGACTGAAGGAGAGGACATAGCCGTCAGGGTAGTTGTACTCTGTCAGACTGAAGGAGAGGACATAGCCGTCAGGGTGGTTGTACTCTGTCAGACTGAAGGAGAGGACATACTGTAGCCGTCAGGGTGGTTGTACTCTGTCAGACTGAAGGAGAGGACATAGCCGTCAGGGTAGTTGTACTCTGTCAGACTGAAGGAGAGGACATACTGTAGCCGTCAGGGTGGTTGTACTCTGTCAGACTGAAGGAGAGGACATAGCCGTCAGGGTAGTTGTACTCTGTCAGACTGAAGGAGAGAGGGAGGGAGAGATGGTTTACATTTGGCTCTGGGAAACAGATAGTAGTAGTAGTTGTAGTAAAAGAAGAAGTTACCGTTTTGTCCTTCTGATCTACTTTGCTTTCCAGCAAATCTGGGCTCAACTTATTTGACCTTCTGTTAGTTCCCTATAGTACCCCTCCTCCCTCCTCCCTCCTCCCTCCTCCCCCTTTCTGTTCCACTCACTCTGTTCCAGCTCTGCAATGCGGTGGTGTAGAGTATCAATCCCTTGGTCTATCTGTTTGTGATGTGTCTGTGTCTCCTTCCTCAGCGCCTTCCGCTCTTTCTCCAGCATCTCAATCTTCCTCTCCAGCTCTCCTTCCAGGTCCTTCCAGGGGCCTCCGCCTCCTCTGCCAGGGCCCCCAGGGGACTTTCGGCTCCCCGAGGAGACACTACCGCCTCCTGTCGTTGATGCTGATGACGGTGACCCTTGAACTTTAGTAGCGATGCCACTGCTGACGCCCACACCGGCGCTGGGGGATGGAGTCTCAACGGAGAGGTTCAGGGCAGCAGGGCCGATCTCCAACTGTGAGAGGAGAGAGAAAGAGAAGAGGAAGGGGTTAGTATGGAGGGAGAGAAAGAAAAGAGGAGGTTGTGGAAGAGTGAGTGATAGTGCAAGGAGGGAGAGACAGAGAGAGAGAGACAGACAGAGAGAAAGACAGAGAGAAAGAGAAAGAGAGACACAGAGAGAGAGAGAGATAGAGAGAGAGAGAGAGAGAGAGAGAGAGAGAGAGAGAGAGAGAGAGAGAGAGAGAGAGATAGAGAGAGAGAGAGAGAGAGAGAGAGGTGCACCAACAAAGTACTGAGTAAATAGTCTGAATTCTTAATGTATGTAAATGTAATATTTCCGTTTTTGTATTGTGTTTAGATTGATGAAGGGAAAAAAACTATTTCATCCATTTTAGAATAAGGCTGTAACATAACAAAATGTGAAGGGGTCTGAATATTTCCCGAATGCTCTGTATCTAGTTATTTTGTGAGGTACAGATTTACAAATCATGGGAATGTGTCATATGCAATGCAGACATTGACTCTCTCAGAGGTTTGTGTTGCTAGGCAACCCCCCTTGCAATTAGCGGGGCAGGATGGCTCCCTCCATAGTTAAAGCCAGGTTGAGAAATGTGCTAACAAATGTTTGTGCTTTGAAACTAAATAAATATTGCACTCTGACCCACTAAACTTACTTGCTAGATTCTAGATATTGTTGTTAGACCACTATGTGGTGTAGTTTTATTGGACTGTTCAGTTGTTATTGGTAAATAATGAATATTCTAGCTTCTGACATGACTTACTGCATCTTTAAGAAAACAACGAAAAGACAGGCAGGCAGATAGAGATAGGGTTAAAGTGGAGAGAGAGAGAGAGGAGGTGAATAGAAAGGAAGGGAGAGAGAGAGAGAGAGAGAGGAGGTGAATAGAGAGGAAGGAAGAGAGAAATGAGTAGGTGTAGGTGAAAGAGGAAGGATGGAGAAAGAGAGACAGAGAGACAGAGTATGAGAGAGAGAGAGAGAGCAACTAAGTACGAGTAAAGTGAGAGGGTTGCGACAAGAGAGAGCAACAGGAGACAGACACACACACAGAGACATGCACACAGACATACACACAGACAGACAGACTGAAAGAGAAGATGGGAGGCAGAGAGAGCAAGAGAGGGAAAGAGAGAGAGACAGAGAGAGAGAGAGAGAGTAAGAGAGGGAAAGAGAGAGAGAGAGCGAGAAAGAAAGAGAGAGAAAGAGAGAGAAAGAGGGAGAGAGAGAGAGAGATAATTGGCGTGAGGAGAGATTGAATGCCTGGACAGCTATAGACTACATACACACTCACTGTTCCTGGACTGTGCAGTATGTTATAATGCACTGGGAAATGTTAAGTGTCTCAAGCAATAAAATAGCCTCTCTTACATCAGACTGACTCTCCCTCTTTCCATCTCTCTTTCCATCTCTCTTCCTCTCTCTCTCTCTCTCTCTCACCCTGGCTATCTTCCTCACCCTCCCTAGCCCTCTCACCTCTCTCTCCCTCTCTCTTTCTCTCATCCTCTCTCATTTACTCTGTCCTTTCTCTCTCTCTCACTTTCTCTCCCTCTCTCCCTCTCTCTTTCTCTCATCCTCTCTCACTTACTCTGTCCTTTCTCTCTCTCTCACTTTCTCTCCCTCTCTATCTTCCTCACCCTCCCTAGCTTTCTCACCCCCCTCTCTCCCTCTCTCCCTCTCTCTCTCTCTCTCTCTCTTTCTCTCTCTGACACGTACACACTCAATACCTTTAAGACAGCAAGCTACAGCAAAAACACAGGTGTACACACACACACACACACATACACAGTATGGCTTAAGTCTCAAGGTCTCTCCTCTCTTCATCCAGCATCCCTTCATATTTTATTGATGTGGACGGATGTGGATGTAAGAGCTGCGTGGTGATGGGGGAGAGATAGCAAATGAAAGAAACTATATCCCCTTGCACTGAGGGAGCGGGTGCATATAATGATGCTGATGAGAGAGGCTGTGAGTTGGATGGATGGATGGATGAATGGATGGATGTGAAGGAGAGGTGGAGGAGGGAGGGAGTCAGGGATCCTGATGTCTATCAAGTCAGGAGGGAGGGAGGAGGGAGGGTCGGGGTGAGTTAGAGGTCCTGAAGTCAATCAAATAATTGATGTCATTAGGATATTCTAACCATTAGGAATACTAGACCCATGGTAATTTACGTCGTTATCACGTGATATAGCCTATGCCTCGCCCCATGCATCACGGGCGCGCCAAGTGGGGGTTCTGGAATTGGGACGCCTCTGTTTCCGCGCTGATATTGTAGCCTATTTGTTGCATAAGGTTGAGACGTTGGGTTGTGCAACATGTCTGTCTGTCGGTGTTGGATATTACTAACAATTGGTGGCGACATGCTTTTCATTATTTTGGATTATCTACTGAAAGATTCACTTTGTTTGGGGGCAAGCAATCAGTAACCATATAGTCATATTGCATAAATCTCCCTTGATCATATAAATAATACATATGCTAACCGTAGTAGCCTATAGGCCTCGCTCAGTGACTGACTGGAGATGATCAAGACATTATAAAACACACTGGGACATATAGGTTAAACCTATCAAAAGCGCCCCTCGAGGCGCTAACGTGTGTTATACGCTCTCCCAAGGCGCTAACGTGTGTTATACGCTCTCCCAAGGCGCTAACGTGTGTTATACGCTCTCCCAAGGCGCTAACGTGTGTTATACGCTCTCCCAAGGCGCATTATCTCTACTGTTGAAACTTTTTACAAAATTTGCTTATTCACATGTTTGCTTATAGCTAGTTTATATCGAGACTGTATATGACTACAGTCTGTGGCTTTGGGCTATATGGTAAGCTATACTCAATATTCACCCAACCCACCTCCAGTTTCTCGATGCGGTCTTTCAGGTTGAGAATGGCCCTCTCTAGCTCCTCCACGGCTCTAGCGGTCTGCAGCTGCACAGCGGCCGATGAGCTCACATCATCCCCGGCCATGAGTCGGCGGTTGCCCACCCAGGCCCCCAGGCTCCTCTCGGAGTGCCCGGGACTCCCGTCCTCCAGGCCGGTCTCGCACTCCGATAGTTTCCCCGACAGCTCACGGATGGTCCGCTGATCTATGAGTATCTGGCCGTTCTGCTGCACCACCGTCTGCCGGAGGTCGTCCGCGGTGGTCCGGAGGTAGCTCCAGTCTTCATCCACATAGAGTGAAGGGTCGTCCGCCTGCTGCTTCATGCTCTTGGCCTTGCATTCTCCGGCGGGAATCGGAGTGCAGATGAGCCGGCTGAAACTGAACTGTTTCGGCGCCCCTCCACCACCACCGGTCACCTCCCCGGGGCTGAGCTCGTTGAGAGTGGAGGGACCCCCCAGCCCCAAGCCGCCTCCTCCGCCGCCCTCGTAGGATTCAGCACCATGGAGAGCGCCCAATGGACCGGCGTGAGCCACCGAGTCCAGGGAAAACAAGGGCTCAGCAGACAGAGTCGCGTTGTCGGACAGGTCCTGGGGCGCGGCAGCTTTCCGCGGGTAAACACTGGCGATGATGCAGATGACCGCGCCGAGGAAGACCACGGAACCAGCACCGACCAAGACTACAACGAACTTCATAGCGGCAGCGCGGCGAGATGGGCTAAAGCGATCGATAGATTAGCCTATAAATCAGAGATCAAATTCAGTTGGAAAGATAGATTCTACTGAAAAACAAGGTCAGTTTTTCCCCCTCACAATCTAGATTACATTAGGCTATGAAAATGCTATAGCCAACATCACTCGTGCGATTTCATAATCCGCTCCTCGATAGCCTATCAGTTGATTAATCTACCTGCTTTTTTATATGATTAAATACAACGAATAACCTAGGCCTATATTATAATACGCGATCACCTAAAAAAAAAAACTCCCAACGCGCAGAAAACAAACGACATTGGTTGACAGACGCGTTTGTTGCGTTTTTCTCTAAATGTAGAAATACCGATTGTTCTGTCAGCGGGCCTAAATCGAAAGACCGTCTCCCTCTCTCGGTGTTGCTAAGCTCCGCTCCTGTCCTCCGTCCGTAGTTACTATGGGAACCGTGACAGAGTAGGCGGGGAGACAGACGAGGGAGTGGAGGGTGTGTATGTGTGGGATGCGTCATTGGAGGTGAAGAGGAAAATAACATTATATACACCATCTAATACGATAGAGGCGTGTGTGTGTGTGTGTGTGTGTGTGTGTGTGAGAGAGAGAGAGAGAGAGAGAGAGAGAGAGAGAGAGAGGGGACGAGAGAGAGAGGCCAAAATACTACACCCGTTTATGGATTGTGTGTGTGTATGTGCGCGCCCCCAGCAGAAGTGTGTATGAGGCATACATCCTCTATTACCAGACCGGAACATAAACCACTTCGACACGATATCCCCCACGCACATCACGAGTCTAGTCTAGTCTGCCTGGACACTATACTCCAGTAAATCAAATCAAATTCAACGTTATTGGTCGCGTACATATTTTGCAGATTTTATCGCAGGTGCAGCGAAATTGTTATGTTTTTAGCTCCAGCTGTGTAGTAATATCTAACAACACAAAACAATACAGTCAAATCCCCGCACTCAGAACAGCCTCACTCTGTCGTGGCATGGACTCTACGTGTCGAAAGCGTTCCGCAGGGATGCTGGCCCAAGTTGTCACCAAATGCTTCATATAGTTGTGTCAAGTTGGCTGGATGTCCTTTGGGTGATGGACCATTCTCGATACACACAGGACACTGTTGAGGGTGAAAAACTGCAGTGTTGCAGTTCTTGGCACAATCCAGTGGCCTGGCACCAACTACCACAGCTGTTCAAAGGCACTTAAATATTCTGTCTTGCCCATTCACCCTCTGAATGGCACACATACACAGTCCATGTCTCAATTGTCTCAAGGCTTAAAAATCCTTCTTTAACCTGTCTCCTCCCCTTCATCTATAACCTGTCTCCTCCCCTTCATGTACACTGATTGAAGTGGATCTAACAAGGGAAATCAATAAGGGATCATAGCTTTCATCTGGATTCACCTGGTCAGTCTATGTCATGGAAAGAGCAGGTGTTCCTAATGTTTTGTGTACTCAGTGTATGTGTATGATGGTGGGCATAGACAGTATGGACAGTATATGAATAGAAAAGGTGTACCGCAGTAGTTAGGATAAGCCTTGACTAGAATACATGATATACATACGAAGTGGGTAAAACAGTATGTAAACATGATTAAAGTGACCAGTGTTCAATGACTATGTAATTAGGGCAGCAGTCTCTAAGGTTCAGGACAGAGTACTGAGGGCGGCTAGTAGTGACTATTTAACAGTCTGAAGGCCTGGCGATAGAAGCTGTTTTTCAGTCTCTCAGTCCCAGCTTTGATGCACCTGTACTGTTTCCGGGTTCTAGATGGTAGCGGGGTGAACAGGCCATGACGTGGGTGGCTGAGGTCCTTGATGATCTTCTTCTTCTTCCTGTGACACCAGGTGCTGTAGATGTCCTGGAGTGACAGCCATCACACTAGGAAGTCCCATCTGTCCAGTCCCTAAACCACAATGGGAGGCCAGCCAGAGATGGGGAGAGGAGAGAGGGCGAGGAGAAGGGAGGATGGGCTGGTTCTGGGAGAGAATGGAGGAGGAACAGGGAGACCAAACTAGAGAGGACTGAGGCCATCCAGAGGAGGACTGGCTGGGTTTGGGAGAGGAGGGGGGACCATGGGTCGCCGGCCAGAGTATGGGCTGGGCTGGATGGGGTTGGGAGAGGAGAGGGGGACCATGGGTGGCCTGCCAGAGTATGGGCTGGGCTGGATGGGGTTGGGAGAGCAGGGGGGACCATGGGTGGCCTGCCAGAGTATGGGTTGGGCTGGATGGGGTTGGGAGAGGAGGGGGGACCATGGGTGGCCTGCCAGAGTATGGGTTGGGCTGGATGGGGTTGGGAGAGGAGTGGGGACCATGGGTGGCCTGCCAGAGTATGGGCTGGGCTGGATTGGGAGAGCTGGAGGGGACCATGGGTGGCCTGCCAGAGTATGGGCTGGGCTGGATGGGAGAAGGTGGTAGAGAGTTGAGGACATGGATGCTAAAGGGACATGAAGGATTGAAGGTGAGGAGTGTGGTAGAATAGGACAATAGTAGACAAGGCATACAAATCGAATCACAATTTATTGGTCACATACACATGGTTAGCAGATGATAATGGTCACATTACACATGGTTAGCAGATGTTATTGGTCACATACACATGGTTAGCAGATGTTAATGGTCACATACACATGGTTAGCAGATGTTAATGGTCACATACACATGGTTAGCAGATGTTAATGGTCACATACACATGGTTAGCAGATGTTAATGGTCACATACACATGGTTAGCAGATGTTAATGCGAGTGTAGCGAAATGCTTGTGCTTCTAGTTCCAACAGTGCAGTAATATCTAACAAGTAATCTAACAATTCCACAACAACTATCTTATACACACAAATCTAAAGGGGTGGATGAGAATATGTACATATAAATATATGGATGAGCGATGGCCGAGCGGGATATGCAAGGTGCAATAGATGGTATAAAATACAGTATATACATGTGATACATATGTAAACATTATTAAAGTGGCATTATTTTGAGTGGTATTGTATAAAGTGACTAGTGATCCATTTATTAAAGTGGCCCTTGATTGAGTCTCAATGTAGGCAGCAGCCTCTCTGAGTTAGTGATTTCTGTTTAGCAGTCTGATGACCTTGAGATGAAAGCTGTTTTTCAGTCTCTCGGTCCCAGCTTTGATGCACCTGTACTGACCTCGCTTTCTGGATGATAGCAGGGTGAACAGGCAGTGGCTCGGGTGGTTGTTGCCCTTGATGATCTTTTTGGCCTTCCTGTGACATTGGGTGCTGTAGGTATCATGGGGGGCAGGTAGTTTGCCCCAGGTGATGCGTTGTGCAGACCGCACCATCCTCTGGAGAGGGCCGTGCAGTTGCCATCATACCAGGCTGTGATACAGCCCAACAGGATCCTCTCAATTGTGCAATCTGTAAAAGTTTGTCAGGGTTTTGGGTGACTGTTGCGTCTTCTTCACCACACTGTCTGATGTTTGTCTGTGATGTGTACACCTAGGTACTTAAAACAGGTCGTGGGAAGGACCATGGGAAGAGAAGCTGCTATCTTTTCTCACAATAGTGTGTCCACAGATATTCTCTCAACTTCTGTGTTCCGTGGCTAACCCCTGAAGTCCACCAAAGCCCTAGAAGCACAACCATCGCCCCAACCTTCGTCTCTTCAAACCTTTTGAGAGTGCAGGCTAAGAGCAAAAATCCTGCCCATGTGACCTGTGTTAACAGTGCCACCATGTGGACCAAGCAGTGGTCTGAGCTCAGGCCAGTTTCCCCAGACCTACTACTCAAAGTCTAGGACTAGGCTTGATCCGGGCCCTGGAAACCAGCCATAGAGAATCAAATACAACCTTCTCATTCAGTTGAAAGCCAAGATTCCAGATTGAATCTTAAAGCGATAAACTCACAAGAATCAGCATATAGAGGTCAGAGAACTCCTCTGTAAAGAACTGAAGAGATGAACGACAAAAGGAGCGGTCTTGGAGGTGTTTTTTATTAAAAGCCTCGCACAACAGAACATATACAGAAAGCAACAACGAACGAATGTCAACATGACCACGCTCACCTTACCTGTACAATAAGGGCTCGCAAAACATGCTTCAGCTACATTATCACAACGTTACCATCGACATTATCCTCGTCATTATCATCATCGTTATTACCATTAAACAACAATTCAATGTACATCATTCATATTACCAATATTACGAGACACAAACTGCAGTCTTGATACACATTTATAATTCATAAAAAATCTGGGGTTTTCCATTCTTATCAAACCCATATTGGACATGAATCAAAAACAACAATAACAATCAACGGTAATTATTAAAGAAGGTAAAGCTTACACATTACGCTTCATTCAAACATATATAATGAGGTACATAAGCAAAAGCCCTCGAAATGAACCAGTTTACATGGACAAACATTTCATATTGGATTCTTCAGGTCGGCTTCTTGTCATTACATTAAAGTGCCAATGACATGGCTCTTGAAATTACATCCAAAAATAAAACAAAAGAAATCTAGAGCCCTGCTTGGTATAAATGTAGGCCACTATGTCAAGTTGTGCTACCTATTTATATCAACTGTTAAATCACCACCAAGAAGTACATGAACACTCCTTCTACTGGCTTAACCAATGAGTCAACAGAATCTACTGGTTTAGCCAATGACAGTCAAGAGAATCTACTGGTTTAGCCAATGACAGTCAAGAGAATCTGTTTTTATCCATTAACAGCTGAATGAAGATGTGTTTGTGGTAGGATGTGTATTATTATCACAGTATCAAAGACTAGACGACAATCAACCATCGATCTAATACAGTATACGGACCAGATGCAGTGGAGTTGGAACTGAGCAGCTATAAGGCAACACATGCTTTTAAATATTGTAATAATATTGTACAAATACACCAGACAGAGAGAGACACAGAGAGAGAGAGAGGGGGGCCCTATAGAAACAGGGGCAGCACCAGAAGATGGTCAGATCTGGGACCAGGATATCAGAAGGCCATTGAGAGGTTTGGACTACAGGTTATTCCACAGAGAATATCTGGTAGGTAGGTACAGACATGATGCAGAGAATATCTGGTAGGTAGGTACAGACATGATGCAGAGAATATCTGGTAGGTACAAACAGAAGTGTTCCCGGTGGATAGGTTACATACTACATCGTCATTACTCCCACTCCATGCAGTCCACAGCTTAAATAATTAGAGAGTCCGTTTAGAGTCTTGACTGAGGTTCCAGGAATACTGGACATTCCGGAATCTTGAAGGCGACAGCGAGTTAAAGGCAGGCGTTGGAACATGGCAATAAGAAAAGCAATAACTTAACTTTCTATGCTTTCCTCGCTTAGTTGTATTCTTTTTGCAGCTGAATTAACGTTGTGCGTGCATATAAATATATACTTATATCGGCCTGTGCATTCGAGAGAGAGAGAGGGGGAAAAAAGAAGGGCTTGTAATTCACATGTGGATATTGGATACGGAAATTATACAGAATAGGGTTGTTGTCAACAATGGAGTCAAGTGCGTTGCTAAATATCTCAATGTAGAAATGCAGTATTGCCGAAGCCCAACAAAGCAAGTGCAACGTCATATCATCACCTCATTTAAACCTTAAAGAGTTGGACTTCCAATGGAGAAAAATGGGTATAAATATGAACAAATAACAAACACTTATCGGTTGTATGAATTTCCCTACAATAAAGATTGAATTGAACGTTATTATGACTGACGGTATCTGTTACCAGCCTCCAAACAGTCACGGTTAAGAGAGTGGACATGAATTGAATAAACTTTATTGATCCTCAGAAGAGAAATCACGCTGCATAAAGTTGGACAATCAGCATTGTTACAGATGTATATTGCACGCCCTGCTCTTAGCTTCTTATAGTTCTGTTCAAAAAAATAACGCTCTTCTTCAATATTCAAATGGCCTGAATTTCATTATTATTGGAAGTTTTTTTTTAACCTTCTGTGTTAATATAGCATTACTCCCTAGCCTGGTCCCAGACAATGACCACAGGAGTTGGCCAAGAAAGCACAAACACATCAGGGAGCCAGGCTAATTCATTCATCTCCACTTCTTTGATCTCTTCCTATGGCTTGGGTTGTGGGGGGTTCTTCAGTTGGGGTGAGGAGGAGGTGGTATTTTCTGGGTGTATTGGTTGGGGGGAGGAGGGGCGGGATGAGGGGGAGGGGAACTCTTTGATAGTGACGGTGAGGAGGTTGGTGGTGACGTCGGTCACGACCACGTTGGCGCTGCTCGCCACCATCTCCGGGTGCCAGTCGGGGTCGCCCTCGGCGGGGACCCTCTGAGGGTTGGAGGTCAAGGGGCAGGCTCTGGCGGCAGGGGGGTGAGGAGGGGAAGCGGTACTGACGGAGGGCGGCTGGCGTTTCTGCCGGCGCCGACGGCGAAGCTTCCTCTTCCCCTCCTGAGGTGAGGAAAGGTCCAGAGCATCAGCATCATCCTCCTCTTCATCAAATGAGGAAGAGGAGGAACCGGAAGCAAAGGAGAGGGAGGGGAGGAGGGGGTTTGGTCCTTGTTCAGCGTTCTGGTTCTTCTGGAGCTCTGGGGGGTGGCTAGGGGTAGACTGGGCAGAGGAGGCCAAAGCCTGGGTGCTCAAGTTGGGAGCCGACCCAGAGGCAGAGGCCCCAGTGGCGGGTCCAGGAGGGGAAGGATGGTTCTGGGCGGGTGTGGTGGATCCACTGGAGCTGGATGGAGAGGGGGGTGGCTGGGTGTCCCTAGCCCCTGAGGTCCCTGTGCTGGAGCCTGTAGCTGAGTGTGGAAGGTGTAGAGGTCCGGGGCCGCCACACTGGAGACCAAACGGCTTCCCGTACATGGGGAACCCCAGCATGGGCTGGAAGGGCCGGTACGGAGCCTCTCCACTCCTCTTTCCTATGATCCTATTTCGGGAGGGGATGTTCTGACGACCCCCTTGGAGGGACATGGAGCCGGATGGCGCCCTCCGGTTACCCCCGCCGCCCCTTCCTCCGCCTCCACTTCCTGGTTTGTCGATGACCTTGAGGTTTAGGATGATGCGACCCCGTTTGACCTCGCGTGGTTTGACGCGACGATTGAGGATGCGGACGGTCTCTGAGAAGGGGGAGACGGGGGGCCGCGAGGGGAACCCACTGGAGCCGGAGAAGGATCCGGGAGAGGCCAGGGGGTCGGGGCGAGGTAAGGGGCGGCGGGACATACTAGTGCAGCGGCGAATGTCTTTCTTCAGCTTGTGTGTCGCTGCCAGGGAGTTGAGTTTAGGGGAGGGCGCTGGAGAGGCGGAGGGGAAGGAGGATGGAGGGGCTCGAGGAGAAGAGGAAGAAGTGGAGCGAGGCGCTCGAGGGGTGGAGGTCTCCCTCTTCTGGGCTCCACGTGCCTGAGAAGGGAGGAGAGGAGAGAGAAGGTGAGAGATGAAAGTAAAGTGAGTCGTAAACTCAAAAGGAGAATCTCATCATCAGAACTTCCAGAAGGAAAGGTTTGGTCTTGTTCTTACATTCTCATTGGGACAGGTAATATATCAGCGAGTCCTAATTCTGCTGTGGTTCTGATAGTGGCACACAACAACATCCAAAACAATACCTTGACAGGAAGGTTTTTGGGTTTGGGTCCTCGCTTCTTTGGTCCGTGAAGTTCTCTCTCACGCTCTCTGAGGGAAAAAACAAAGGGACAACAGTGAAATACGTTGAAATACGACCCTAGCCTGCCTGGATACAATAGGCTGGGGTGGGTTGAATTGGGATTGAGCCAATTATTGAAGTAATAACATCTAGGCCTCGACTGATACAGTTCAAAGCCAACTGAGGGAGACGTTTATTAATGTAACATCCTGTTTCTCATACATCCCAACTTCCAGTTAGACAGGGATGATCAAAAGACCCGGGGTGGCGTCCCAAAAATCGCACCATATCCCCTACGTAGGGCACTACTGTTAACCAAATCTCTATGAGCTCAGGTCAAAATTAGTGCACTATAATCGGCAATAGGGTGCAATATGAGACAGACTGGGTGTGTGAAAGCAGAACAGCGGACCCCAGGACGACTAGCTAGCGGTTGGTTGCTATGGCGTCAGCTAATAGGGATCTGAATGAAGAAAAAATTAAAGAATAACAGTTTGACGTTTGTTTGACTAAGACTGAACACAGAGACACAGAGAGAGAGACACACACACACACACACACACACACACACACACGGGATCATTTTAGTTCCATGATCCCCTGTAAGCAGCAGAGTGCTTTGAAGTGTGTTTGGCAGGAAGAGACAAAGAGAGGACTTGGACAGATATAAGACCTTTATATATAGACGGAGTGAAAGAGAGGGAGAGAGAGAGAGAGAGTGCAACAGAGGGAGCAAGGAGAGAGAGAGAGAGAGTGCAACATAGAGAGCAAGGAGAGAGAGAGTGCGACAGAGGGAGCAAGGAGAGAGAGAGAGAGAGAGAGAGAGAGAGAGAGAGAGTGCAACAGAGGGAGCAAGGAGAGAGAGAGAGAGAGAGGGGAGCTGGGAAAATGAGGGGGAACAGGAAAACTGATGTTGGGATGAGAGAGAACAGGAGAGAGAATTGTGTTACCCTTTTTGACAATTTCTCAAATGTCCTTACTGTGTCATAAACATCACTTCTCTTAAAGGAATTGAATGTGTAAGAATTGAAATACTGTTAACTGTTTCACTCACTTCTGTTCAAATCCTGCGATCAGTCTGTCATCCAGGATATTCTCTTCTGGTTCCCAGGTACTGTGTCTAAAGCAAAGAGGTGGCACAATGGTTTTATCTCTACATTTACATAACCTGGGTAACAGTATGTTTGTGCTGACATTCCACTCCATGTTTGGCACAGGACACAGAGTACAAGGAGTGGAATGTTAGCACAAAACAGGTCTGGATTTCAGGCTAACATTTTCTGGTTGTGGTATAAATTGGAGACTTATAAGTCTATGAAAGATGTAGCTACTAGGATAGATGTACTATAAAACACAACATGTCTCTTCAGACAAGGTGATTGCTGGTATGCAAAGACTCTGAATGATTTTTTTAGTTAGAAACACAATCACTTACTTCAGTGCCCATCCTTTCCATTTCACTAGGTATTCTAGGCGAGACTGAAGAGAGAAAGGTACAGAGGAATGAGGAAAAAGCCCAAAAGTGTTCAATACTGTATTCAGCCATTTTATAGCTAGTGTAAGAGCAAAAATGGCTTCTTATTATCTAGTTATTCATGAATACTAAGATACATATTAACAGTAACGTATTACTCTAAATAATACGTAACTCAATACATTGAGTAATATAAATTGGCTCAGTTCTGATTAACACGTTGGCTGGTATGCCTGTCTTGTTTTGTAGTTTTAGAGGGAAAAGCTGCTACAAAACACTACCATCAAGCAGACACAGACAGGCTGGCTAGCAGATTAGTTCCACTGGCATCTGGACAAAACATTCACTCAAGCTAGAGAGGGAATAACTGATTTAGCTGCTATGTAGCTAAAGTTAATAATGACACACCGTCGACTTTAATGTATGGTTTGGCGAGCTAGTTTATGGTATGTGGGGTGCAATCATATATTTATAGTCTAGCTGTCTGGGTAAAAAGTCAAAGACAAAGCATAGATTTGCATTTGACGCAAACCCGGCCTTTATTTTAATTGGCATTGCTAATTAGCTAAAGGTTACGTTGTCTTTACACGCCGACTCGTTTGTGTAACGTTAGCTATTTTTTACGATTCACTGCAAACCATCAGCACAGCACACTTGCTAGCTTCTCGGCTAGCTAAAACGGCTTGCTAGAGAAGCATCCGCTTGCTACTAGCTACAGCAAGGCCTCCCCGTTGTCATTAAAAAACAGATCCTCGGTTCTCGCCCTCGAAGCACGCCGCGGAGACCCTCGCCCACGTCTGCTCTTCTGCAGCGACAAAAAAACGGCGGCATGCTCACCTTGCGAACGCGGCGTTTCAGAATGGCTTCCGCGGCGAAAACGCGTTCCCCGACCGCAGAGAGCTCCATCTCTCAACGCCCGACTGCTCTCTCGGTCCAGACGACCAACTCCACTGTCTGGTGGCAAGACCAGAGCAGACCACTTTCTCTTTCCCCCAAATCTGTCACAGTGGCAGCAGACAACACACACTACACCCGGAGGCAGGAGAAGAGAGGAGCTCTGTCACGTGGACGGGGTCAGCCCCTTCTGGTTGTCCTGGCAACGCAGGAGGCCTCGACAAGATGCAGAAAGGGCAGGAGAGCGTTATTCGTCCTGAGTCTTGTTCTGGAGGCAGCTCTGCAGAGTGGTCACTAGCTGGCACAGCCACCAAGTCATACAACCTGCTAACCTTAACATATTAAGTGCACTTTTGTCCTGTGCATTTTGCCTTTCCTGATTTCAATGGTAGTGAATGAGGTAGCCTGTTCCCAAAACTGTTATTGTGCTGCCTTGCCGACTACTATAGTCATTGTTTAGCGTGACAGTGACCATAGGAGTTGGCAAGACAGCACAAACCGGCAGGGACAAGGAGGAGTCTTGGACACAAATAATCTCTTTGTGTTTTAACGACCTTTTGTTACAGAAGAAAAAGGAAATGGCGGGCTGCTACCAGTAATTTAGGAGCAGTGGAGCACTCTGTTATTGTTGGTTATTTTGCTAATGACAGAGAGAGAGAGGGAGGTTAAACTATACTGAACAAAAATATAAAACGCAACATGTAAAGTGTCCCATATTTCACGAGCTGATATAAAAGATCCCAGAAATTTTCCATACACACAAAAAGCATATTTCTCTCAAATGTTGTGCACAAATTTGTTAACATCCCTGTTAGTGAGCGTTTTATCATTTATCAAGATTATCCATCCACCTGACAGGTGTGGCATATCAAGAAGATGATTAAACAGCATGATCATTACACAGGTGTACCTTGTGCTGGGGACAAGGTGTAACCACACCAGCCCAGGTCCTCCCCATCAGGCTTCTTCACCTGTGGGATCATCTGAGGGGGAGGGGTGCTGAGGAGTATTTATGTCTGTAATAAAGCCCTTTTGTGGGAAAGACTCATTCTGATTGGCTGGGCCTGGCTCTCCAGTAGGTGGGCCTAGCTCCCAAGTAGGTGGGCCGATACCCTCCCAGGCCTACCAAGGCTGGATGTGAAATCCATAGATTAGGCCCTAATTCATTCAATTCAATTGATTGATTTCCTTATATGAACTGTAACTCAGCAAAATCTTTGAAATTGTTGTGTCTGGAAGGATCAGCATAGCAGCAAGGTCATGCAGAAGACCTATTCTATATTATTGTATTGTATTGTATTCTATGATATTTTATGATATTTTATTGTATTTTATTGTATTCTATTAAATTCAATGTTATTGAATTTATTATATTGTATTATATTGTATTGTTTCTATTACATTTCTGTCTCTGGAAAGTAGATAATGTGCAGATGAGTTGCGTTTGGAGGAAAGAGTTGTTGTTTAAAAAAAGATGTGCAATCTGATCAAGTCAACTTTTCTCACAGGAGAGCCTTCCCTACTATTTGAACTGTCAAAATAGATCAAGTTGGCCATTACTCTCTCATCCTCAGCTCAACCCTGGCAGTGTGTCCTAGCCTTAGATGGAGTGAGAGTTAGAATACCTCATGACCATACAATTTACCAAGAGTTTTCACTAGCACAGACTGGACTATGTTGCAGGATTCATCTGATGGCATTGAGGAGTTTACCACATCAGTCACCGGCTTCATTAATAAGTGCATCAATGACGTCATCCCCACAGTGACTGTACGTACATATCCAAACCAGAATCATTGGATTACAGGCAACATTTGCTCTGAGCTAAAGGCTAGAGTTGCCACTTTCAAGGAGTAGGACACTAATTTGGACGCTTATAAGAAATCCCACTACATCCTTTGACAAACCATCAAACAGGAAAAGCGTCAATACAGGACCAAGACCAAATTCTACTACACTCGCTCTGATGCTCGTCGGATGTGGCAGAAATGGCAAACTATCATGGATTACAAAGGGAAACCAAGCCACGAGCTGTCCAGTGATGCAAGTCTACCAGAAATACCTTCTATGCTCACTTCGAGACAAACAACGCTAAACCATGCATGAGAGAACCAGCTGTTCCGGATGAATATGTGATCACACTCTTCGTAGCTGATGTGAGTAAGATCTTTAAACAAGTTAACATTCACAAGGCTGCAGGGCAAGATGGATTACCAGGACACATTCTCAGAGCATGCACTGACCAGTTGGCAAGTGTCTTCACTGACAGTTTCAACTTCTCCATGACCCAGTATGTAATACCTACTTGTTTCAAGCAGGTCACCATAGTCCTTGTAACCTGTCTAAATTACTATTGCCCGTAGCACTCACATCTGTAGCCATGAAATGCTTTGAAAGGCTGGTCATGGCTCACATCAACACTATCATCCCAGACACCCTGTATCCACTCCAAATCGCATACCGTCTCAGCAGTTCCACAGATGATGCAATCTCTAGTGCACTCCACACTGCCCTTTCACATCTGTACAAAATGAACACCTCTGTGAGAATGAGGTTCATTGACTACAGCTCAGCGTTCAACACCATAGTGCCATCCAAGCTCATCACTAAGCTAAGAATGCTGGGCGTAAACAGCTAACAACTGCAACTGGATCCTGGACTTCCTAACACCCCCCCCCCCCCCCCCCCCCCCCCCCCAGGTGGTGAGGTAGGCAACAACACATCCGCCACGCTAACCCTCAACACGGGGCCCCCTTGGTCCCCTCCGGTACGCCTTAATCACCCACGACAGCTTGGCCGCTCACGACTCCAACGCCATCATTTAGTTTGCGACGGTGGTAGGCCTGATCACTGACAATGATGAGACAGCCAACGGGGAGGATGTCAGAGACCTGGCAGTGTGGTACCAGGACAACAATCTCTCCATTAAAGTCAGGAAGATAAAGGAACTGATCGTGGACTACAGGAAACGGAGGGCCGAGCACGCCCCCATCTACATCGACGGGGCTGTAGTGGACCAGGTCGAGAGCTTCAAGTTCCTTGGTGTCCACATCACAAAGGAATTATAATGGTCCACAGAAACCAAAACAGTCGTGATGAGGGCACGACAACGCGTCATCCCCCTCAGGAGGCTGAAAAGATTCGACATGGACCCTCTGATCCTCAAAAAGTTATACCACTAAAACATTGAGAGCGTCTTGACTGGCTGCATCACCGCTTTGTAAGGCTACTGCATGGCATTTGACCACAAGGCGCTACAGAGGGTAGTGCGGACGGCCCTGTACATCACTGGGGCCGAGCTCCCTGCCATCCAGGTCCTCTATACCAGCCGGTTTCAGAGCCCTAAAAACTGTCAAAGACTCCAGCTACCCAGTCATATAGACTGTTCTCTGCTACTGCATGGCAGGCGGTACCGATGCACCAAGTCTTGAACCAACAGGACCCTGAACAGCTTCTACCCCCCAAGCCTTAATAAGACTGCTAAATAGTTAGTGAAATAATTAAGCAGTAGCTACTCCGACTCTCGGCATTGACCCTTTTTGCACTCTTTTGACTGATCACATACGCTGCTGTTACTGCTTATTATCTATCCTGTTGCCTAGTCACTTTATCCCTACCTATATGTACATATCTACCTCAATTACCTTGTACCCCAGCACATCCACTCGGTATTGGTACACCGTGTATATAGCCAAGATATCGTTACTCATTGTGTATTTATTCCTCATGTTATTATTTTTCAAATGTTCTGTTATTTCTCTATATTTTTTTGCATCGTTGGAACGGTTCCATAAGTAACCATTTAACCGTTAGTCTACATCTGTTGTTTTTGAAACATGTCACTAATAAAACTCGATTTGAGAAGTGCAGAAAATGTACCTGGAGAACAATAAACTAGAATATTCTATTCTGTTATGTCTACCAAAAAAACTGTTACAATCTGTGACGCAGATCCAGGGTCAGATTTTCTCTCTAAATCCTCTAATTAACCATTTAGAGTGTGAATGAAAAAGCCTGTAGTAGGCCGCTCCGTCCGACACACATTCAGTCTGTGCGCTGTGTCCCCTCTAATTTATTGGTTTTCTAAAATTGGTGTAGGCAACGCCTTCCAATGCGTGTTCACTGATTGGTGTAGCTCACATCAATCAAGCTTTGCAGCAAGGTTGGTTGAACGCCAGCTGGTTGTTGATGTTCTATCAAAAGTCGTCAGTCACTGGTGGAGAGGAGTCGCAGTAATCAGGTAAGGTTTATGATCAGCTCCTTCCTAAACTAAACCGATTATCGTAGATAAGAGTACAATGAAAGTTAGCATAAATGCGTTTGTTTCCGATTGAAAGAATATTCATTCAGTGTCAGTTCTCTTTCGCGATTCTGCCCTTGACTGTATCGGTCGCTAAGCGAAGCTAGCTATGTAATGTGTGCCAAATTGATTCAGAGACTGGACTGAGAGAGTCATACGCTTTAACTGGCAGGACTCGTGAATTGCATGAATGGCACCGCTTGTTCACGTTGAATAAGGAGCCAGACAATGCCTTATCATTCAAGAGATTTGCAATGGAAACAGACTAAAGGCAAAGCAATTCCACATTGACTCTACAAGCTGTGGCAGTTTTGAAATAACTTTTGCTTTCAGTTTTTGATTGTCAGTCCCCTCCCCTCCCCTCTGTCTTTAGTCAAGCAAAGCACATAATGCTGCTTAGCTATGCAGTTGGGACATGGTTGTCTCACAAGGGAGTGGGTGGGGACCAAATGCTGGGCTGGGTTCAAATACTATTTTAAATACATTTTGATTCATTTCCCTGTGTTCAATTGAGCTTGTCTGGTGAAATGGAACCAACAGAATAGTCCCAGATGTGTAAAACCCACCCATTTGGGGTTGGCATTACAGACACGCTGAAGTGAATGCTCAAAGTATTTGAAAGATTTCAAATAGTATTTGAACCCAAGTCTGATTGCATCACTGTTGTTGTTCATAGACCAGAGAGAACTACTCAAGATACCAGATCAGGTAAACATAATTATGACCTTTGTACACAGATTCATATCTTGACTGTTTGCAGTAGGAGTGATTCCTCTCAAAACTAGAACCAAGACAGACCATGATTTTGGGGATTTTCACAAAATGTAATCCATAGAAGAATTGGTCTGTATTTTCGTGAGGAATCACACAATACGTCTTGCTGATTTCCATCCCTGTCTGCATCCCTTATTTGTCCTTGCTTGATTCCTTGCATCCTTGCATCCTATCTCCTCGCCTAGGCCTAACTCTCAACTGTATTGGAGGAGGAGGTCCAAGGACCCTCCCCTCAAACCTTCTACTCCAATGGGTTTTGAGAAGGAGGCAAACAGAGAGAATGTGAGGTATTGTGGAAGAATGAAATGAGACAGAGCCTGTTCCTTCCTTTCTCTCTCCTCTCTGTACCCAGGCCACCACCATGCAGTTTCTAAGGGGAGTCATGGAGACTGTGTCCGCCGTCTCCAACCTCTTCTCCAACCCCTACCGCGTCAGGGAAGTACCACTGTCAGACTACAGCGGAGGGGGGAAAGTCAAGCTGAAGGAGGAGGGACGTATGGTGCTGTACAAGAACACCCCTTGTCAGAGTTGGGACTGCCTGCTCAAGTGCCCTGATACGCCCACAGTCGCCTTGAGGTGGGTTGGGGGGCAGAGAGAGTGGGATGGGAGAGGACAGAAGAAGACAGGAGGAGAGTGTGATGGAGGGAGAGGAGGATGGAGTTGGAGAGGCCTGACTAGAGCCCCTCTTTATTTACGCCCACAGTCGCCTTGAGGTGGGTTGGGGGGCAGAGAGAGTGGGATGGGAGAGGACAGGAGGAGAGTGTGATGGAGGGAGAGGAGGATGGAGGTGGAGATGCCTGACTAGAGCCCCTCTTTGT
This sequence comes from Oncorhynchus mykiss, assembly GCF_013265735.2. NCBI lineage: Eukaryota > Metazoa > Chordata > Actinopteri > Salmoniformes > Salmonidae > Oncorhynchus > Oncorhynchus mykiss. The sequence goes on along the minus strand of NC_048581.1, from coordinate 16,398,223 downwards.
TTACGCCCACAGTCGCCTTGAGGTGGGTTGGGGGGCAGAGAGAGTGGGATGGGAGAGGACAGGAGGAGAGTGTGATGGAGGGAGAGGAGGATGGAGGTGGAGAGGCCTGACTAGAGCCCCTCTTTGTTTACGCCCACAGTCGCCTTGAGGTGGGTTGGGGGGCAGAGAGAGTGGGATGGGAGAGGACAGGAGGAGAGTGTGATGGAGGGAGAGGAGGATGGAGGTGGAGAGGCCTGACTAGAGCCCCTCTTTGTTTACGCCCACAGTCGCCTTGAGGTGGGTTGGGGGGCAGAGAGAGTGGGATGGGAGAGGACAGGAGGAGAGTGTGATGGAGGGAGAGGAGGATGGAGGTGGAGAGGCCTGACTAGAGCCCCCCTTTGTTTACGCCCACAGTCGCCTTGAGGTGGGTTGGGGGGCAGAGAGAGTGGGATGGGAGAGGACCGGAGGAGAGTGTGATGGAGGGAGAGGAGGATGGAGGTAGAGAGGCCTGACTAGAGCCCCTCTTTGTTTACGCCCACAGTCGCCTTGAGGTGGGTTGGGGGGCAGAGAGAGTGGGATGGGAGAGGACAGGAGGAGAGTGTGATGGAGGGAGAGGAGGATGGAGGTGGAGAGGCCTGACTAGAGCCCCTCTTTGTTTACGCCCACAGTCGCCTTGAGGTGGGTTGGGGGGCAGAGAGAGTGTGATGGAGGTGGAGAGGCCTGACTAGAGCCCCTCTTTGTTTACGCCCACAGTCGCCTTGAGGTGGGTTGGGGGGCAGAGAGAGTGTGATGGAGGTGGAGAGACCTGACTAGAGCCCCTCTTTGTTTACGCCCACAGTCGCCTTGAGGTGGGTTGGGGGGCAGAGAGAGTGTGATGGAGGTGGAGAGACCTGACTAGAGCCCCTCTTTGTTTACGCCCACAGTCGCCTTGAGGTGGGTTGGGGGGCAGAGAGAATGTGATGGAGGTGGAGAGGCCTGACTAGAGCCCCTCTTTGTTTACGCCCATTCAACATCGCTGCAGACCTTTTTTTAAGCCTTAGCCCCAACCATCTCTTTAAGAGATGAGTCAGCGTGGCGTTGTCCTCCAGAAAGTAGTCTCTCTAAGTACACTTTCTGTCCATAGCACCTGCTAAATCCAGGGCAGCCACGTCGAGACCTGTAGCAACTTTTGCACTTGTCCATAGCTGTATATCTTTCCACAAATCATTTCCTACTTCCGATTTCCTACTCCTCCTTCCCAGCAAAGGGTGCACTCACTCACTATATTTCATTTCCCAGTCCGTAGGCTTGCCGAGGGTGAGTGAATCACTCACTATATTTCATTTCCCAGTCCGTAGGCTTTCCGAGGGTGAGTGAATCACTCACTATATGTCATTTCCCAGTCCGTAGGCTTTCCGAGGGTGAGTGAATCACTCACTATATGTCATTTCCCAGTCCGTAGGCTTTCCGAGGGTGAGTGAATCACTCACTATATTTCATTTCCCAGTCCGTAGGCTTTCCGAGGGTGAGTGAATCACTCACTATATGTCATTTCCCAGTCCGTAGGCTTGCCGAGGGTGAGTGAATCACTCACTATATGTCATTTCCCAGTCCGTAGGCTTTCCGAGGGTGAGTGAATCACTCACTATAGGTCATTTCCCAGTCCGTAGGCTTTCCGAGGGTGAGTGAATCACTCACTATATGTCATTTCCCAGTCCGTAGGCTTTCCGAGGGTGAGTGAATCACTCACTATAGGTCATTTCCCAGTCCGTAGGCTTGCCGAGGGTGAGTGAATCACTCACTATAGGTCATTTCCCAGTCCGTAGGCTTTCCGAGGGTGAGTGAATCACTCACTATAGGTCATTTCCCAGTCCGTAGGCTTGCCGAGGGTGAGTGAATCACTCACTATAGGTCATTTCCCAGTCCGTAGGCTTTCCGAGGGTGAGTGAATCACTCACTATAGGTAATTTCCCAGTCCGTAGGCTTGCCGAGGGTGAGTGAATCACTCACTATAGGTCATTTCCCAGTCCGTAGGCTTGCCGAGGGTGAGTGAATCATGAAACTTTGGGAAGAAGAGTAGAACATCTGAATGCAGAGAGGAAGAGGTGAAACAAGACTTTTTACTCCGCCCAAAATCTGTCCATGAAAAATAAGCCCACGAAGTGAGGAATGTTTGAATGGAGCTCAATGAGAGAGTGTCTAATATGCTAAATTGCTACCTGAAGCTTATTTGATCGACTAGATCTTTCCTAAGGGTTAGGTTGTTAGGACTGCGCTAATATAAGTGGACGCACGTGGCATTTCGGCAACGTTGAAAAAAAACAACTGTCGGAGTTGTGTCTGTTGTCATAGAGGACTCATCATGGATATACCCCGTTTTAACATGGACATTGCCATTGAGGGCTTCCACCATTTTTAAGTAGTCAACTGGGTGGGGATTCCTATCAGTTCGGAGCAATCAGCCAATGAAGAAGAAAATTGTCTGCTTTAAAATGGCGATAGCCTGGGCAACACCATTGAGTCTGTCACAGATGCTATAATGTCACTGATACAAAGATGAGTCCTCTATCTATCTCAATCTCCTGTTGTTTACATGCGTATCTGCCTTCTCATTGGCTAGAATGGTCCCACCTGATCTCGCCTCCTCACGCCTGCATTCCATCCTTGAGGACATATATTTCCATTTTTAATCTTCTATCTTGCCAGTATAATGAACAATCTTTGGTCAGGGGTCAGCTGATCTTTGGTTGACATCCCCACTTCCTGTCTCCTAGGTTGTTTCAGGTCAACTCCGAGGAGGATGCCATGAACTGGTTCCCCCAGTACGCCCTCAAGCTTCGTCCCTTCTACGAGACCCTCCCCCTCCCCAAGCCAGAGGCAGTCCAGCCAATAGTAGACTGCCTCCGTAGTCACGCTGACTGGAGCTCAGCCCACATCGCCGTGGATACGGGCCTGAGGGAATGCCTGAAGCACAACCACGTCCAGAGGTGAGGTTGTAAAGTGTGGCTATAAGCATGTAAAAAGGAGTGGTTATAAGCATGTTATTACCAAAGAGTTGCTGTAAAGCAATAGGGCGTGAGTAATCTCTCGGACAGATCTGCGTCAACAGAACTGCTACTGTAGAATCTGTCAGGAAGGAATGTGATGGTGAGATAACTTGCAGCAGTAAGTCTGGTGTTTTCGTCACTGGTTATTTGGACAAATTATGATTTAACAGGTGTTTAGCATTTCGAGAGAGAGAGAGAGAGAGAGACACACACGTTTTTCCATCTCTTAACATGTATGGACCCAGAACTTAATGGAGCAGCTGACCAATTTACATGAGACTTTAGTTCTGGGTTAACCGATATTGTGGCTCTCTCCCTAATCATACTGATGCTTCACACTCCTCACCCTCTCCTCTCTCCCTAATCATACTGATGCTTCACACTCCTCACCCTCTCCTCTCTCCCTAATCATACTGATGCTTCACACTCCTCACCCTCTCCTCTCTCCCTAATCATACTGATGCTTCACACTCCTCACCCTCTCCAGCCAGATCAACGCCAGGGACGGTGCTGGTCAGACCCCATTACACCTGGCGTGTGAGCGGGGGGAAGTGGCGTGTGTCAGAGAGCTGCTGGAGGAGTGCCAGGCTCGCACCGACGTCAAAGACAAGAACGGGGAGACGCCAATGCATTGTGCCGCCAAGCAGGACTCTGCTACTATTATACAGGTGTGACACACACACACACACACACACACACACACACACACACACACACACACACAGAGAGAGTTGTGTACAGCTAATCTTGTGGGGACACACAATTCAGTCCCATTCAAAATCCAATGTTACCCTAACCCGTACTCTTACCCCTACCCATACTCTTCCCTTTCCCTAACCTTAACCCTAACCCGTACTCTTACCCTAACCCTAACCCGTACTCTTACCCTAACCCATACTCTTCCCTTTCCCTAACCTTAACCCTAACCCGTACTCTTACCCTAACCCGTACTCTTACCCTAACCCGTACTCTTACCCTAACCCGTACTCTTACCCTAACCTTAACCCTTAACGTAATTCTAACACTTATTCTAACCTTAACCCTAAACACCCTAGATTAGCATTTGACCTCGTGGGGACTAACAAAATGTCCCCAGTTGGTGAAATTGTTGTTTGTTTACTAGTTAAACACGTCCACAGTGAGTATCCAAAACATTAAGAACACCTGCTCTTTCCATGACATAGCTTTCACCTGGTCAGTCTATGATCCCTCGTTGATGTCACTTGTTAAACCCATTTCAATCAGTGTAGATGAAGGGGAGGAGACAGGTTAAAGATGAAGGGGAGGAGACAGGTTAAAGATGAAGGGGAGGAGTCGGGTTAAAGATGAAGGGGAGGAGACGGGTTAAAGATGAAGGGGAGGAGACGGGTTAAAGATGAAGGGGAGGAGACGGGTTAAAGAAGAATGTTGAAGCCTTGAGACAGTTGATACATGGGTTGTGTGTGTGTGTGTGTCATTCAGAGGATGAATGGGCAGACAAAATATTTAACTGGGTATGTTAGTTACCAGGCACACTGGTTTGTGTCAATGGGGGTGGGCAACTCAATATTAGGAAGGTGTTCCTAATGTTTGGTATACTCAGTAAGACGCCCATGCACTGTGCTGTCAAACAGGACTCGTGTGTGTGTGTGTGTGTGTGTACAAAGAGGTCCCATGCACTGTAACAAGTTCCAGTGTGTACCTATACCAATATGACAGTCATAGACACTGCATGACATGGGAATAGGGCAGGCTGGCCTGAGTGGAGTTGCCAACAACCTGATTTTCCGGTTTCCAGGGATACAGCTATTTTCAACCTAGCTTCCTTTTTCTACTGAAAATGTGTGAACTCCGCTCAGGCGTTTGTCTCATGCCTGGCACTCCAGGTTAATGGCAGGCTAACATCAACCAGGCAGCGGGGGGTTGTGCCAGTCACAGGTATCCAGTCTCAGAAAGGGGACATTGACACTACTGCGAAGGCAAGGCAGGGCTGTGCTAGTTCTTTTAGTCCGGTGGTACTCATTAGTCCACACTGAAGCAAAAGAGAGTTTCTCGTTGGACAGATTCAGCTAGGTCCCTGCCTGTTTTGGCCTGTTTTCTTCTTCTGTTTGATTGCCATTGAATGCAACCCTGCTTTGCAGTGTACGTGTTGAAGTATTAGAGCTCAGTGTCTCCGATCCGTGTGTCCCAGATACTCTGCTGCGGCCGGGGCCCAGAACTGTCAGGACAGGGACAGGACCCGGCTGCTGTTATACAGGTCAGACTGAGGACTCTGGGTCACCTCTCTATAGCTGTTAGGACACAATGCTGTCTGCTCCCTGCATTCAGTTTAGCCACAAGACTGCTGCAGTACTTCTGCTATTCCTTCCTTCTTTCTTTTAAATGGGGTTTGAGCCTGGGGCTTCAGCCTGGGGCTTCAGCCTGGGGCTTGAGCCTGGGGTTTGAGCCTGGGGCTTCAGCCTGGGGTTTCAATACACATTTGGGAGGGAATAGTCACGATCTCACTCGCAGTTAAACATGCAATGTTTATTCACTTTTGCAAGTTAAAAACATATTGATGGCCTTCATCAGAAACGTATACATTGCAATTAAAATGTCGAAATTACAGCAAGGTCCCTATTAAAATGTGTCTGCTTTTGGTCTCTCTCCCTCCTCTAGGCGCTGTGCAGTAGGATGTGTGCGGGGGTGAATGAGCTGAACGGGGCGGGGGAGACGCCCCTCCATGTTTCTTGTCGCCTTGGGAGGGTAGAGGCCGTGAACGCACTCCTGGGGGGAGGAGCCCGCTGTGACATCATCGGGAGCAGTGGCTACCCAATCCACGCCGCCATGAAGTACAGTGAGAAGAGGTGAGGGCACTGATTGGCAAAGAGGGAATGGTGATGAATGTTGATTGGCTCTTTCATTAGCTAAGGGAGAATGGAGAACACTTATTGGTGGTAGAGTGGTGAGCGGAGATTGCCTCATCCCAAATCTACCCCCTAGCTACTGTTTTCCCCACAGTGTTTGCAGATGTGAAGGCGCTGGATAGGTCAAACAAGATTCCACTACATTGTTTACAATTCTCTCTCTCTTCTTTCTACCCCTCTTCCTCCTCCTGCTCTCTTCCTCCTCTCTCGCTCTCTTCCTCCTCTCCTGCTCCCTTCCTCCTCTCCCGCTCCCTTCCTCCTCTCCCGCTCCCTTCCTCCTCTCCCGCTCCCTTCCTCCTCTCCCGCTCCCTTCCTCCTCTCCCGCTCCCTTCCTCCTCTCCCGCTCCCTTCCTCCTCTCCCGCTCCCTTCCTCCTCTCGCGCTCCCTTCCGCTCTCTCCCTCCTCTCCGCTCTCTTCCTCCTCTCTTCCTCCTCTCCTGCTCTTTTCCGCTCTCTCCCTCCTCTCCTGCCCTCTCCCTCCTCTCCTGCCCTCTCCATCCTCTCCTGCCCTCTCCCTCCCCCTCTCTCTCCCTCTCCCCCCTCTCTCCCTCTCCCCCCTCTCTCCCTCTCCCCCCTCTCTCCCTCTCCCCCCTCTCTCCCTCCCCCTCTCTCTCCCTCTCCCCCCTCTCTCCCTCTAGTTGTGCTGAGGCTGTCCTGGATGCAGACCCAGGTCAGCTACAGGTAGAAGATGCCGTCTATGGAGGAACCCCCCTGCACTGGTGCAAGACTGCAGAGGTAGAGGGGAACACTTTACAATGACAAGACTGTAGAGGTAGAGGGGAACACTTTACAATGACAAGACTGCAGAGGTAGAGGGGAACACTTTACAATGACAAGACTGTAGAGGTAGAGGGGAACACTTTACAATGACAAGACTGCAGGGGTAGAGGGGAACACTTTACAATGACAAGACTGTAGAGGGGAACACTTTACAATGACAAGACTGTAGAGGTAGAGGGGAAGACTTTACAATGACAAGACTGCAGAGGTAGAGGGGAACACTTTACAATGACAAGACTGTAGAGGTAGAGGGGAACACTTTACAATGACAAGACTGTAGAGGTAGAGGGGAAGACTTTACAATGACAAGACTGCAGAGGTAGAGGGGAACACTTTACAATGACAAGACGGTAGAGGGGAACACTTTACAATGACAAGACTGTAGAGGTAGAGGGGAACACTTTACAATGACAAGACTGTAGAGGTAGAGGGGAAGACTTTACAATGACAAGACTGCAGAGGTAGAGGGGAACACTTTACAATGACAAGACTGTAGAGGGGAACACTTTACAATGACAAGACTGTAGAGGGGAACACTTTACAATGACAAGACTGTAGAGGGGAACACTTTACAATGACAAGACTGTAGAGGGGAACACTTTACAATGACAAGACTGTAGAGGGGAACACTTTACAATGACAAGACTGTAGAGGGGAACACTTTACAATGACAAGACTGTAGAGGGGAACACTTTACAATGACAAGACTGTAGAGGGGAACACTTTACAATGACAAGACTGTAGAGGGGAACACTTTACAATGACAAGACTGTAGAGGGGAACACTTTACAATGACAAGACTGTAGAGGGGAACACTTTACAATGACAAGACTGTAGAGGGGAACACTTTACAATGACAAGACTGTAGAGGGGAACACTTTACAATGACAAGACTGTAGAGGGGAACACTTTACAATGACAAGACTGTAGAGGGGAACACTTTACAATGACAAGACTGTAGAGGGGAACACTTTACAATGACAAGACTGTAGAGGGGAACACTTTACAATGACAAGACTGTAGAGGGGAACACTTTACAATGACAAGACTGTAGAGGGGAACACTTTACAATGACAAGACTGTAGAGGGGAACACTTTACAATGACAAGACTGTAGAGGGGAACACTTTACAATGACAAGACTGTAGAGGGGAACACTTTACAATGACAAGACTGTAGAGGGGAACACTTTACAATGACAAGACTGCAGAGGGGAACACTTTACAATGACAAGACTGCAGAGGGGAACACTTTACAATGACAAGACTGTAGAGGGGAAGACTTTACAATGACAAGACTGTAGAGGTAGAGGGGAAGACTTTACAATGACAAGACTGTAGAGGTAGAGGGGAACACTTTACAATGACAAGACTGTAGAGGTAGAGGGGAAGACTTTACAATGACAAGACTGCAGAGGGGAACACTTTACAATGACAAGACTGTAGAGGTAGAGGGGAAGACTTTACAATGACAAGACTGTAGAGGTAGAGGGGAACACTTTACAATGACAAGACTGTAGAGGTAGAGGGGAAGACTTTACAATGACAAGACTGTAGAGGTAGAGGGGAACACTTTACAATGACAAGACTGCAGAGGGGAACACTTTACAATGACAAGACTGTAGAGGTAGAGGGGAAGACTTTACAATGACAAGACTGCAGAGGGGAACACTTTACAATGACAAGACTGTAGAGGTAGAAGGGAACACTTTACAATGACAAGACTGTAGAGGGGAACACTTTACAATGACAAGACTGTAGAGGTAGAGGGGAAGACTTTACAATGACAAGACTGCAGAGGGGAACACTTTACAATGACAAGACTGTAGAGGGGAACACTTTACAATGACAAGACTGTAGAGGTAGAGGGGAACACTTTACAATGACAAGACTGTAGAGGTAGAGGGGAAGACTTTACAATGACAAGACTGTAGAGGTAGAGGGGAAGACTTTACAATGACAAGACTGTAGAGGGGAACACTTTACAATGACAAGACTGCAGAGGTAGAGGGGAAGACTTTACAATGACAAGACTGCAGAGGGGAACACTTTACAATGACAAGACTGCAGAGGTAGAGGGGAAGACTTTACAATGACAAGACTGTAGAGGTAGAGGGGAACACTTTACAATGACAAGACTGTAGAGGTAGAGGGGAACACTTTACAATGACAAGACTGTAGAGGTAGAGGGGAAGACTTTACAATGACAAGACTGTAGAGGTAGAGGGGAAGACTTTACAATGACAAGACTGCAGAGGGGAACACTTTACAATGACAAGACTGCAGAGGGGAACACTTTACAATGACAAGACTGTAGAGGGGAACACTTTACAATGACAAGACTGTAGAGGTAGAGGGGAAGACTTTACAATGACAAGACTGTAGAGGTAGAGGGGAAGACTTTACAATGACAAGACTGTAGAGGGGAACACTTTACAATGACAAGACTGCAGAGGTAGAGGGGAAGACTTTACAATGACAAGACTGCAGAGGGGAACACTTTACAATGACAAGACTGCAGAGGTAGAGGGGAAGACTTTACAATGACAAGACTGCAGAGGTAGAGGGGAAGACTTTACAATGACAAGACTGTAGAGGGGAACACTTTACAATGACAAGACTGTAGAGGTAGAGGGGAAGACTTTACAATGACAAGACTGTAGAGGTAGAGGGGAAGACTTTACAATGACAAGACTGTAGAGGGGAACACTTTACAATGACAAGACTGCAGAGGTAGAGGGGAAGACTTTACAATGACAAGACTGCAGAGGGGAACACTTTACAATGACAAGACTGCAGAGGTAGAGGGGAAGACTTTACAATGACAAGACTGCAGAGGGGAACACTTTACAATGACAAGACTGCAGAGGTAGAGGGGAAGACTTTACAATGACAAGACTGCAGAGGTAGAGGGGAAGACTTTACAATGACAAGACTGTAGAGGGGAACACTTTACAATGACAAGACTGTAGAGGTAGAGGGGAAGACTTTACAATGACAAGACTGTAGAGGTAGAGGGGAAGACTTTACAATGACAAGACTGTAGAGGGGAACACTTTACAATGACAAGACTGCAGAGGTAGAGGGGAAGACTTTACAATGACAAGACTGCAGAGGGGAACACTTTACAATGACAAGACTGCAGAGGTAGAGGGGAAGACTTTACAATGACAAGACTGCAGAGGTAGAGGGGAAGACTTTACAATGACAAGACTGTAGAGGGGAACACTTTACAATGACAAGACTGCAGAGGTAGAGGGGAACACTTTACAATGACAAGACTGTAGAGGGGAACACTTTACAATGACAAGACTACAGAGGTAGAGGGGAACACTTTACAATGACAAGACTGTAGAGGTAGAGGGGAACACTTTACAATGACAAGACTGTAGAGGTAGAGGGGAACACTTTACAATGACAAGACTGCAGAGGTAGAGGGGAACACTATACAATGACAAGACTGCAGAGGTAGAGGGGAACACTATACAATGACAAGACTGTAGAGGGGAACACTTTACAATGACAAGACTGCAAAGGTAGAGGGGAACACTTTACAATGACAAGACTGTAGAGGGGAACACTTTACAATGACAAGACTGTAGAGGGGAACACTTTACAATGACAAGACTGTAGAGGGGAACACTTTACAATGACAAGACTGTAGAGGGGAACACTTTACAATGACAAGACTGTAGAGGTAGAGGGGAACACTTTACAATGACAAGACTGCAGAGGTAGAGGGGAACGCTTTACAATGACAAGACTGTAGAGGTAGAGGGGAACACTTTACAATGACAAGACTGTAGAGGTAGAGGGGAACACTTTACAATGACAAGACTGTAGAGGTAGAGGGGAACACTTTACAATGACAAGACTGTAGAGGTAGAGGGGAACACTTTACAATGACAAGACTGCAGAGGTAGAGGGGAACACTTTACAATGACAAGACTGCAGAGGTAGAGGGGAACACTTTACAATGACAAGACTGCAGAGGTAGAGGGGAACACTTTACAATGACAAGACTGTAGAGGGGAACACTTTACAATGACAAGACTGTAGAGGTAGAGGGGAACACTTTACAATGACAAGACTGTAGAGGGGAACACTTTACAATGACAAGACTGTAGAGGGGAACACTTTACAATTATACTTTTTCACCCAAAATGAATTGTGATAAATATTTGAATTGCCCCTCCATGATAATATCGGCGGAACTTTGCATCTGTTTCCGTCCGTTCGTACCTACTAACATGCTTACCAGGGTTTCCATTTACCGACATTTGGCCGATGTAAAACGATAAATGTTTTGCCTGACAAATTGTCTGTTTATAGTTTAATTTGCCTAATTGTGTAGAAAGAAATGCTACAATTTTTAAAATCTTAATTGGTAATTGAAATGCACCTCCCAATCGCCGTTCCAGTGCATAGCCTCCCTACCGTTTTCTATCAGCGTGTCACCCACCACTTTACAATGAGCTGGAGGCAGCATGCATTTTGAAAACATATACTTTGTTGTTTGAAACCTGAACGTTTTACTTCATATTATGAGGCAGGTCTTACCTTGCTTCAAAGTAGCCTAGTCAAAATCCCACCGTACAAAAGCAGAAGCAGTTATTTTATAAAGTCTTCCCCATTGAAACTGGCGTTTCTCTCCTGTTATATTGGTTTTTGACGTTCTTTCGTTGTCCAGAAGCCAAAGCCACATTAGTCATGTTAGAAATTCATCCTAGTGTTTTACATGACGTTATTTTGGCTGCTTCATTACAGGAGCTGCACGTTATGTTACGATCAATTACCTTCATCTAGATGTGATTTCTGTCACTCTGAGCATTGTGGGTGGACGCCCTACTGGGTCTCTTTCCTAACGGAAACCCTGGTACGTACGTTAGTCACACGCCATATCTCAGACACCACTCGCCTGATTTATTTGACATTTTTTATGAAACTCTGGCGAATGATGCGTCTTGCCATGGAGATACGGCATTTGCGAAACGACACTGATTGGCCCGAAGGGGGCGATATAGTAATCAGCTGAACTGAGAAAGTTTGAACGAGCATTTCTCCTGTCCCGTTGAGCTCCAGTCCTGACACTTTGTACTGTATATGCTTCTCCTCATGAGAAACAGGATACTGGGGTGAATGCATCTCGCTGTGGAGATCCAACGTTTGACGAAACGACACTGAGTGGGCCAAAGGGGGCGCTGTATCATTCTGTAGGGGACAACATGTTGTTGCCAGTTAAACGTACTGAAACCTGAAGTACCTACTTGTTTCTATGTATCAGGTTATGGTCAAACAGATATTATTTACAAGTCTGTGTTAAATATGGCTATCATGCTTTCCCTCCCTCCCTCCCCCCTACTTCTCCCCCCTTTCTCTACCCATTCCCCTCCCTCCTCTAGATGTGTCGTACGCTGCTGGAACGAGGTTGCTTGGTGAACTACCTCAGTAAGACAGGGGAGAGTGCACTGCACGTCCTGACCAAGAGGGGGCGCTTCGATGCTTCCATGGTGCTGCTCACACACGGGGGGGAACCCAACCTCAAGGGTCAGGATGGGAACACAGCCCTGCATCTGGCTATGAAGGTATGTGGTGTGTGTGTGGGGTGTGTGTGTGTGTCACACACAGAGAGGAAACACGGCCCTGGCTATGAAGGTAGGGAGGGTGTGTGTGGTGTGTGTGTCACACACAGAGAGCAAACACGGCCCTGCCTCTGGCTATGAAGGTAGGGTGTGTGTGGTGTCGTGTGTGTGTGTGTGTCACACACAGAGAGGAAACACGGCCCTGCCTCTGGCTATGAAGGTAGGGAGGGTGTGGGTGGGTGTGTGTGTGTGTCACACAGAGAGGAAACACGGCCCTGCCTCTGGCTATGAAGGTAGGGTGTGTGTGTGTGTGTCACACAGAGAGGAAACATGGCCCTGGCTATGAAGGTAGAGAGGGTGTGTGTGTGTGTGTGTCACACAGAGAGGAAACACGGCCCTGCCTCTGACTATGAAGGTAGGGTGTGTGTGTGGTGTGTGTGTGTCACACACAGAGGGGAAACACGGCCCTGCCTCTGGCTATGAAGGTAGGGAGGGTGTGTGTGTGTGTCACACAGAGAGGAAACACGGCCCTGCCTCTGGCTATGAAGGTAGGGAGGGTGTGTGTGTGTGTGTCACACACAGAGAGGAAACACGGCCCTGCCTCTGGCTATGAAGGTAGGGAGGGTGGGTGTGTGTGTGTGTGTGTGTGTGTGTGTGTGTGTGTGTGTGTGTGTGTGTCACACAGAGAGGAAACAAGGCCCTGCCTCTGGCTATGAAGGTAGGGAGGGTGTGTGTGTGTGTCACACAGAGAGGAAACAAGGCCCTGCCTCTGGCTATGAAGGTAGGGAGGGTGTGTGTGTGTCACACAGAGAGGAAACAAGGCTCTGGCTATGAAGTTAGGGAGGGTGTGTTTGTTGCACTCAGTGGAAGTTTAATGCTTCAGTAACCTTCCTCTTTATCTCAAACATATGAATCCTCTCAACAATATGACAAATGATTAGGGGTTAGATGGGAATGATTAGGGGTACGGTCTAGGGTTAGACTGGAATGATTAGGGTTAGATGGGAATGATTAGGGGTCCGGTCTAGGGTTAGATGGGAATGATTAGGGGTCCGGTCTAGGGTTAGACTGGAATGATTAGGGGTCCGGTCTAGGGTTAGATGGGAATGATTAGGGGTACGGTCTAGGGTTAGATGGGAATGATTAGGGGTACGGTCTAGGGTTAGACGGGAATGATTAGGGGTACGGTCTAGGGTTAGACGGGAATGATTAGGGGTACGGTCTAGGGTTAGATGGGAATGATTAGGGGTACGGTCTAGGGTTAGAATTTGGACACTACATAGTCCCCTTTCCGTTCATGACCCCTTGTTTTTCTCTCTTACCCCTCCTTCCCCTCCTTGACCTTTACTCTCTGACCCCTGCTGTTTCGCTACTTACAGATGGACCACATGGAACTGATCAAGGCTCTGATCGTGTTTGGAGCCGACGTGGAGATACACAATGACCTGGGAGAGACTCCCGGGTTGATAGCAGCACGCACTAGTAAAGGTGAGAGGGAAGAAAGAGAGGAGGGAGGGAAAAGGGAGGATGGGGGAGAGGGTGAGACACCCGGACTCAAAGCATCACTCACTAGTAAAGGTGAGAGGGATTGGGGGGGAGGGGTCGACAGGGAAGGGAATAGAGTAGGTGGATGGAGGGATAGAGTGAGCAAAGGGAAGGAAGGAATGAATGGGTGGATGAATTAGTGAAAGGTAGAGGAGAGTTAGTTCCTTGGTGCCTTTATAAAACGGTGACGTCACAAGCCAGCAGATGAATGAATCCTAACACAACAACAATCTCACATTGATGTGGATGATACTGAATTCAAAAGCATGTGTTATTGTGGATGATATAGCATGTATGTGTTAAGGCTGTGTGAACATTAATATAACATTAACTACAGTATATTGTATTCATTGATCACATGAACTCTGCTCTTTGCCTCGATTACATTGATTAATCAGCTGTTTGAAATGTGCTGAAATGATCATAGGCCTTTCGCTCGAGGGTGGGTCAAATTGCGGGGGACTTTCTGGGAATGACTATTTCCTGGGTTTTTTCCACCAACACTTGATTTGTCAGCCACTGTCACTTAGGAAGCCAGCAGCCTGAGACGGGTTGCTAGCTAAGCTAACGTTTGTAAAGCTAGCGAGGTAGCTGAACATTATAGCTGAAAAAGATTAGCTTGCTACCAAAGAGCTTGCTAAGACTATGTATATACAATCAAAGAAATATATAATGTTATTTCAGAACATTATCAGTGGTTTATAGCATTAATATCGCTAATGAAAGCTAATCAGTGATGGATGCTTTCACGTTTAGCCTGTGTGGGTTTGTTGCTCTTAGCTAGCACACGGACAATCCGTAGCATACTGCCGTAGTGAGACATGAGACAAATTAACAACATAGTTGGATCCTTCATTTATTTTTACATTACACAATAACCGTTCATGAGAACAGTCTGCCCTCGAATGCTAGCTAGCTGACGTTAGCTTGCAAGTCAGAATGCTAGCTAGCTGACGTTAGCTTGCAAGTCAGAATTGAAAAACAAGCTAACTAACGTGAGCAAGCAGGGATTTTAGCAAGCAGGTCATATTGAAAGTTAGCTACGTCCTATCAAACCTGTCGCCTGGTGTTAATTTCTGTATTTTTTAAAGTTATTGTCCATGTCAATCAACCCCTCTGTTGTGGTTTCCATGGTTATACATTTATATAGTTTTTATTGATTGATAATGTCTCAATACAAAAGAATACATGTTACATATGTCTTTCTATGGAAACTATGCGTGTTCAAATCTGCATGTGTGATTGTTTGTGTGTCAGTGTGAATGTCTGTATGATCTGTTTGACCACTCCTCTGTCTCTCCAACTGTCTTTCTCTGTAACTGACGGTTTGTGAAATTGAACATTTTGCTCTCTTCTCTTCCCACTCTCCCCTACTCTTTCACTCTCTCGTTCTCTCTCTCTCAATCTCTACCTATCTACCTCTTTCTCTCACTCTATCTCTTCACTCCCCCTCTCTTTCTCCCCTCTCCCCTCTTCTCTCTCCTCTCTTCTCTCTCCTCTCTCTCCTTCCTGCCTGTCATTGTGTGTGCATGTCTCTAACCCTGTGGCTTGGTGTGTTGATTGACTGAAGGCTCCAACAGAAAGGTGCTACTGGACATGCTGTGTAGTGTAGGGGTACAGCGGTGCGCCCCACCCTCCTCCCCCCTCAACTCCCATCCTCCCCCCAAGAAGGTTGCTTCGTCACCAGGCATAGGTAAAGCCCCCCCATCCTCAATCCCTAAATGTCTCTCTGACCCTTCTCCTCCTGGGGACATACAGTATGTATCAAGCATTTCAGAGTAGGAGTGCTAGGATCAGTTTTTGCCGTTCTGATCATAATGAGTTTGATAGAGGGGATCTGATCGTAGATCAGCACTCCTACTCTGAGATGCTTTATGAATACAGGCCCTGATACCATTTAATCTTTCACCCGCTGACCCCCACCCCCATACCCCAGAACCTCCCTCTCTCTTCTCTGACCCCAACCCCCATACCCCAGAACCTCCCTCTCTCTTCTCTGACCCCCAACCCCAATAGCCCAGAACCTCCCTCCCTCTCTCTTCTCTGAACCCCAACCCCAATACCCCAGAACCTCCCTCTCTCTTCTCTGACCCCCAACCCCCATACCCCAGAACCACCCTCCTTCTCTCTTCTCTGACCCCCAACCCCCATACCCCAGAACCACCCTCCTTCTCTCTTCTCTGACCCCCAACCCCAATACCCCAGAACCTCCCTCTCTCTCTCTTCTCTGATCCCCAACCCCAATACCCCAGAACCTCCCTCCCTCCCTCCCTCCCTCCCTCTTCTATGACCCCTCCTTTATCTGATGGTGTTTTATCCTTTCTTTCATCCCCTCTTTTTGTTTTCTCTCTTTTTGTTACTGAAGTCTCCTCTCTCCGGCATCGTGATCCTCCTCTCCTCTCTCCTCTCTCCTCTCTCCCTCCTCTCCTCTCTTTCTCTCTCCCCTCCTCTCTCCTCTCTCCGGCATCGTGATCCTCCTTACCTTATGGTCTTCCCCTTTTCAAGACTTTTTGCTCTTTTTCTCACTTTTTCCTTTTTCCTCCCTTACTTCATCAGTCCCTTCAAACATTCATCTGCTTTGTTTTTAATTCATCCTTCCCTCTGCTATCGCTCCATGTTTGTATTCATCCCTCTGTTCTCTCCCTGCATTTTGAGTTATGCTGTTACTTCTCCCCTCTCTTCTCTTCCCACTTCTCTCACTCCTTTTCCCCCCAGGCTCATCCCCTTCTCTCTGTCCCTCTCTTCCATTCCACTCTGCGCTCCTATTGGTTGATTAGACCTGGGTCCTTGTCTGTGATTGGCTGACAGGGTTCGAGGACATTATGCACGTTGCGGCGGCGGTGGGTGCGATGAGTCGCGGCCGGGAGGAAGTGGATGGGTTCAAAACAGGAAGCAGGAAGTAAGTTTCTGTGTATTTTATTTTGGTTATTTAGAAATGTATCAGTTGTTTTTCTTAATTCAACGTACTGCTGATCTGTGTGATTCTTTGGTTGGTTGATTAATTATAACACCAGTTTGAATGAATAGTCAAGTGTACAATATAGACAAATGACTTATATATTGTCTGAATGGCTTGTTCCTCTTTCTCCTGCTGTGTAAGAGTCACTCTAATGGTCTCCTCCTCTAGGATAGACAGACTGCTGTGTAATGGTCTCCTCTAGGATAGACAGACTGCTGTGTAATGGTCTCCTCTCCTCCTCTAGGATAGACAGACTTCTGTGTAATGGTCTCCTCTCATCCTCTAGGATAGACAGACTGCTGTGTAATGGCCTCCTCTCTCCTCCTCTAGGATAGACAGACTGCTGTGTCTGGATGGAGGGGGCATTAAAGGCTTGGTTCTGATCCAGTTGTTAATCTCCCTGGAGAAAGAGGCAGGCAGGCCCATCAAGGAACTCTTTGACTGGGTTTCTGGGACCAGCACAGGGGGCATACTGGCCCTGGCTATCGTCCATGGTGAGATGTTACTGCGTGTGTATTATGAGTGTCTGTGTGCAGAGAAACTCATATGGTGTAATGTATGTGTTTTATATAGTTAATGTGGTCCTCAATAGTTTTAATGGAGTGTTTTTATTTTTCATACAAAGTTGTCCCTAACTTCTTAAAGAGCAGCCTTGAAGCGTAGACCCTTTCCACATTGAAGGTGTTTGTTTGTGAGATGCTGTCGTACCTTTCCAGGTACGGATATGGAGTAAATCTCCTCTCTCTCTTCTCTCGCTCCCCCCCCCAGGTAAGGATATGGAGTATCTGCGATGCCTCTACTTCCGTATGAAGGAGCAGGTGTTCAAGGGGTCGCGACCCTACGAGTCGGCCCCTCTGGAGGACTTCCTGAAGAAAGAGTTCGGCGAGAACACCATGATGACAGACGTACGGCACCCCAGGTAACCATGGCAACACTCTGGCTTTGTCTGATTGGTCAATTCAGGGGGCTGCTGTAATACTAACACCATTTCATTAGTTTCAATTGTATTTTCAGTGTCTCTGAATGTAGGTTTTCTCTCATCCTGAGGTTTCCTTTGTCTCTCTAATATTCTCTGTGTTTCTCTGTCTCTGTGTGTGTTTCTCTGTCTCTCTGTGTGTGTGTGTCTCTCTCTGTCTCTGTGTGTGTGTCTCTCTGTCTCTGTGTGTGTGTGTGTCTCTCTGTCTCTGTGTGTGTGTGTCTCTCTGTCTCTCTGTGTGTGTGTCTCTCTGTCTGTGTGTGTGTGTGTCTCTCTGTCTGTGTGTGTGTGTCTCTCTCTGTCTGTGTGTGTGTGTGTGTCTCTCTGTCTCTGTGTGTGTGTGTGTCTCTGTCTCTGTGTGTGTGTGTCTCTCTGTCTCTGTGTGTGTGTGTCTCTCTGTCTCTGTGTGTGTGTGTCTCTCTGTCTCTGTGTGTGTGTTTCTCTCTGTCTCTGTGTGTGTGTGTTTCTCTCTGTCTCTGTGTGTGTGTGTGTATTTCTCTGTCTCTCTCCACAGGGTGATGGTAACCAGTGTGCTGGCAGACAGACATCCAGGAGAGCTCCATCTCTTTAGGAACTATGACCCCCCTTCCCTGCCCAGAGAACGCCCCTACGCTGGCACAGCCACCTTCCTTCCCCTCACCATACCACAAGGTAACAGAGTGGGGGGGGCAGGCTGTGTTTGTGTTCTACCTCAGTGTGTGTGAAGTGATAATGGCCATGTACTGTTATAATCTGCAACCGGCACAGCCAGAAGAGGACTGACCCCTCAGGGCCTGGTTCCTCTCTAGGTCTCTTCCTAGGTTCCTGCCTTTCTAAGGAGTTGTTCCTAGCCACCGTGCTTCTACATCTGCATCTTCCTGTTTGGGATTTTAGGCTGGGTTTCTGTATAAACACGTGGTGACATCTGCTGATGTAGAAAGGGCTTTATAAATACATTTGATGGATAATGATCGCCCTGTGGTCTGAGTGTCGGTGGTGTTTGGAGTGTGTGTGTCAGGGCCAGCTGTGTTTCCATCTGGTGGTGGTATGAGTGTGTGTGTTGTTGTTGTTTCAGGATGGGAGGATGAGGATGTGTTGATAGTTGGATACACTCGGGAACCTGCTAAAAAACGTAGGAAGGTGACCGACCAAGGTGTGTGTGTGTGTGTTATGGCTCTATGTGTGTTTGGTCTGTCTGTGTTTTTGATCTGTGTGTGTGTGTGATGCCTGTTCTCTCTGAGTAGAGGTGAAAAGGTCACAGTGAAGATGCTTGGTGAATCTGCTCTCACACCTCACCAATTTCACTTGAACTTTTTTCATCATCGATCATGATTTTGTCTGATTGATTGGTTGACTTGATGCTTAGCCCCAATCCTCTTGGCCTATCAGAGCAGGTCGTGTGGAGAGCCGCCCGTTCCAGTGGCGCCGCCCCCACCTACTTCCGACCAATGGGGCGGTTTCTGGACGGAGGGTTGCTGGCCAATAACCCGACACTGGATGCCATGACTGAGATCCACCAATACAACAAATCCCTGAAAGCAGAGGTGTGACTCTAAGACGTTTCATCTGAAATGTTCCTTTTGTACTGACTTGCCTGTTTAACATCTCTCTCTCTCTCTCTCTCTCTCTGTTTAATTTGAATGTAGGGGCGTGGCCTGGAGGTGCAGCGTCTAGGTGTGGTGGTTTCTTTAGGGACAGGTAGAGCTTTATATTGGTATATTATAATATGTAGAGATCATATTGATGTGTATATTATTATACTGGGACAGGTAGAGCTTTATATAGGTATATTATAATATGTAGAGATCATATGTATATTTATTGGGACAGGTAGAGCTTTATATAGGTATATTATAATATGTAGAGATCATATGTATATTTATTGGGACAGGTAGAGCTTTATATTGGTATATTATAATATGTAGAGATCATATGTATATTTATTGGGACAGGTAGAGCTTTATATAGGTATATTATAATATGTAGAGATCATATGTATATTTATTGGGACAGGTAGAGATCATATGTATATTTATTGGTACAGGTAGAGCTTTATATTGGTATATTATAATATGTACAGATCATATGTATATTTATTGGGACAGGTAAGAGCTTTATATTGGTATATTATAATATGTAGAGATCATATGTATATTTATTGGGACAGGTAAGAGCTTTATATAGGTATAATATGTACAGATCATATGTATATTTATTGGGACAGGTAAGAGCTTTATATAGGTATATTATAATATGTACAGATCATATGGATGTGTATATTATATTGGGACAGGTAGAGCTTTATATTGGTATATTATAATATGTAGAGATCATATGTATATTTATTGGGACAGGTAGGAGCTTTATATAGGTATATTATAATATGTAGAGATCATATGTATATTTATTGGGACAGGTAGAGCTTTATATTGGTATATTATAATATGTACAGATCATATGTATATTTATTGGGACAGGTAAGAGCTTTATATAGGTATATTATAATATGTAGAGATCATATGTATATTTATTGGGACAGGTAGAGCTTTATATTGGTATATTATAATATGTACAGATCATATGGATGTGTATATTATTATATTGGGACAGGTAGAGCTTTATATTGGTATATTATAATATGTAGAGATCATATGTATATTTATTGGGACAGGTAAGAGCTTTATATAGGTATATTATAATATGTAGAGATCATATGTATATTTATTGGGACAGGTAGAGCTTTATATTGGTATATTATAATATGTACAGATCATATTGATGTGTATATTATTATATTGGGACAGGTAAGCCTCCCCAGGTAGTGGTGAACTCTGTAGACGTGTTCAGACCCTCCAACCCTCTGGAACTGGCCAAGAGCTTTGTAGGTGCCAAGGAGCTGGGCAAGATGCTGGTGGACTGCGTGAGTTGGTTTAACGATTGGTTGATTTATTGAGTGACCCTTTATCCTGCATAGTTAAATGTTTGAATTAGTGAAACGTAGGTGACACTAATAGCTGATAGTAATTCACATTTTAAAAATCTTCATTTTTATTCAACATTTCCGCTCTGAAACCAATGTCCTAGTGGTCCCTGTATGAAGAGGTCCCTGTTGTATTACTCATCTGCAACACACTGATTTCCTCTGTCTCTCTCTCTCCCTCCTTCTGTCTGTCAGTGTACAGACTCTGATGGTTGTGCTGTGGACAGGGCCCGGTCCTGGTGTGAGATGACTGATACTGTCTACCACAGGTCAGTCTGACACTAACCTCATCATACTGATACTGTCTACCACGGGTCAGTCTGACACTAACCTCATCATACTGATACTGTCTACCACAGGTCAGTCTGACACTAACCTCATCATACTAATACTGTCTACCACAGGTCAGTCTGACACTAACCTCATCATACTAATACTGTCTACCACAGGTCAGTCTGACACTAACCTCATCATACTAATACTGTCTACCACAGGCCAGTCTGACACTAACCTCATCATACTGATACTGTCTACCACAGGTCAGTCTGACACTAACTTCATCATACTGATACTACTGGTCATATGGCACATTGAATCCCATTAATATACATGGGGTGGACAACACATTAAGAACACCTGCTCGTTCCATGACGTAGACTGACCAGGTGAATCCAGGTGAAAGCTGTGATCCCTTATTGATGTCCCTTGTTAAATCCACTTCAATCAGTGTAGATGAAGGGGAGGAGTCAGGTTAAAGATGAAGGGGAGGAGTCAGGTTAAAGATGAAGGGGAGGAGTCAGGTTAAAGATGAAGGGGAGGAGACAGGTTAAAGATGAAGGGGAGGAGTCAGGTTAAAGATGAAGGGGAGGAGTCAGGTTAAAGAAGGATGTTTAAGCTTTGAGACATGGGTTGTGTATGTGTGCCATTCAGAGGGCGAACGGACAAAACAAACGATTTAAGTGCCTTTGAACGGGGTAGAGTATTAGGTGCCAGGCACACTGGTTTGTGTCAAGAACTACAACGCTGCTGGGTTTTTCACTCAACAGTTTATCGTGTGTATCAAGAATGTTCCACCACCCAAAGGACATCCAGCCAACTTGACACAACTGTGGGAAGCATTGGAGTCAACATGGGCCAGCATCCCTGTGGAACGCTTTCAACACCTTGTAGAGTCCATGTCCTGATGAACTGAGGCTGTTCTGAGGGTGAAAGGGGGAGGAGCAACTCAATATTAGGAAGGTGTTCCTGATGGTTTGTTCACTGTGTCTCTGTTGTACATTGGAAATGGAACGTTTTAACCCTTTGCACTCGTACCCATAAACGTGTTGAAAATGGTAGATTTGGGCCCTAATAAGCACCTAAATTGGAACTTAGTGATTGTACAGTGACATGATATACATGAGGTCAGAGCTCAGGGTCTGTTTCACAGCTCTGTGTGGGTTTGGCTGACAGATGTTCTGATCTTCAGCACCACGCGCAGCAACAAGCTGCCCCCATCCCTCCCGCTAGTGAGGCGACGTTTGCAATAGTTTTGTCTTGGTGAGGGGAACCGCTGTGAAGGAAGATGACTGGATGTGTTTTGAAAGACGGAGCCCTTGAGGATTGTAATAAATGTCATACAAGCAGGCAGACACCTGTGAGTGTAAATGTGCACTTCGCATCTCCAAATCATCATGTCGTTTCCAGTGTCAGCGTTTTTATGATCACGGTCTGTTGTTCAGGTCCAAGATGACATGGCGTCATACCCTGGGAGGTTCTGAACACAATCAGCCTGTGTTTGTTTGTTGTGAAGGAAATCTGGCGTGGCACACGCACCTGAATGCACTCAGGACTCCTTTCTATGGGCACCTACGTTACAATCTGTTTGCCTTGTGAAAGTCTGTAAGATCCTATTTTACATGTTGGCAATGGAACAAGCTGTCACATGATGCCCACCTGACACAAATTGCAATTTATAACGGACCTGTTTTTGTATTGTGTGAACCTCAACAGTAATTGTGTAATTGCAGGGTAGTGTTCCAAACAAATCAACTACAAGTGTGCTTGATCAGGTTCCTCAACGGCACAGCTAGGAGAGCTCCAAACAACACCTTATAGTTGAAACTGTTCTCACACTGGAGAGGTGTGTCTCCTCTTGGAGACACCAGTTGGTCCTCACTGAAACTCTTGTCATTGTTTTGTGTCTTCTGTTGCACCTCCCCCACGTTTTCCAGGAATATTCTTATGTTACATTCAGTATCTGGAGTATTTTCAGTTTTCGAAGTCAACAAATGCAGCGAGAAGAACAGTAAATGTAAAATGCACATAAAGTCAAGTGTTTGGCTTCAGTCTTGTCAGGTGATCTGTTGTCCTCACCTTCAGTCTAATCATTTCCCCATTATCTCCAAAACTGTTCCCTTTCCATTGCTACAGTGGTTATGCATTTCATATTTATTCTTTATCCCATAAAGGCCAATCCCCACAAGTGTAAAGGGTTAAAAACATTGTGTGACACTGTGCTCTTGTTGAACTAGCCTGCTCTCTCCTCCCATCCCCCCCAGACTGAGCCCCCAGCTCTCCCAGGAGGTGATGCTGGATGAGGTGAGTGACGCCGTGCTGGTGGACATGCTGTGGGAGACCCAGATGTACCTCTACGAACAGAGGGAGAACGTCCAATTCCTGGCACAGCAACTACTCAACGGCTGCTGAGGAGAGGAGAGGCAGGGATTGGAGCATGCTATGGGAATCCCAGATGTACCTCTATGAACAGAGGGACATCATACAACTACTGGCACTACAGGGGTTTGTTCATTACGCCGATTCTGTGGCAAAACGTTTCGTCAACAGAAGCAAATGGAACGAAACAGGGAGTGACCTACCAATACCTACCTACCAATTTGTTCAGTAGAAACAAATTTTCTATTGGGGTGTAATCATTGTGTAGATGAAAAATGTACTTGAAAAAGCTCAGAGCAAATGTCCATCACCTGATGGTTTGTCAGAGAGGTAGAGGGAGACACACAGAGAGGGGAAGAGGTAGATAGATACACACAGAGAGAGGGAGATAAAAGAAGAGTGACATTTCTTCTCTTTCAATAAGTCAGTCTAAAACCTGGGGAAAGGAAGATTCAGCTTTGCACAACAGTCCTGAGACTGACACAGTTACAAATTATATAAAAAATAAAAATCAGAAACATTTATACTGGAAAAAGATAAGAAATAGAGGATTACAGTTTGTACAATTGACCTCTTCTTGACATATCCTGAAGTTGTATTTATTTATTGAGCTAATCCAAATCCTTCAAATAATCAGATTTACATTCAATAAAACAAATGTAGCCATGTGAATGATGTGAATGACTGTTTTGCATCATTATTACCACATACTACACCCATAATCCCTCAAACCGACATCCCCATTCAAGTCAACGATGCCTTAATGGGAGGGCTGGCGGGCCATTCTGAACCTGTTCAATAAGAAACTCTTGTTTTCGTTGCAACATGTTCTACTATGATTTGCTACGGTGTGCACTAATGAATACGACCCGGGTCTATCTCTTGTAACTACTTTTGTCCTATCATGTCTGCCGCCTTGCAGTCTTAACTCATCTCAATGGGTTGTGATACTATCTATCTGCACTATTTGTCTGTGTCTGAAATGGCGCCCTGGTCAAAAGTAAGTCTACCTCGTGAATAGGATGGTATTCAGACTCAAGACTTTCAGTTTTTAACTGAACTCCTCCACTTGTTTGTATTAATATCCTATGTACGGTTGTGTATCGGCTTTATTATTGATGATGAAGTGGATATATGAATAAAATAGTAACCTATGGAACTGAATCATTGATTTTTTTATTGTGTAATTACTGTGCAATTAATTAGGTAAGGACCATTTTAAAACGTCATTTCTAAGTAACAACTTGTTAAACACAGGGCTGTAAAATAAAAGGTGTCCTATCTCTGTTGCTATGCCTACAGGTAGTGTGATGTTTTTCTACATTTTGAGGTATAGTTTTTAGTTTCGTCTTTACCTTATGCACAGGAAATGTGTCCTACAAGTGTATTTTTTTATTATTACCGTAATCTAATGCTACATGTAGTGCTCCGAGTGTGAGCCTACCTACCTACGTCCCTCCCTGTGGTGGTGGCTGAGTTGGAACAGGGCATGTTTCCATCCTTTCACTCTGATCCATCCATCTATAATTCAGCTGACCCGGCCGTATCGGTGTCTCTTTCTTTCCTTCCCTCTGTAAAATTGGCGTATGATGCAGGGATGAAGAGGCTGATTAACGAATGGGAGAAAGAGGGAGCGAGAGAAAGGAGCTATCACAACAGGTTGTTGTTGGTGGCAGAAAGAACAAGGGAACAACGAGGCAGAAGGAGGAGTGGGTTAATAGCCAAGGTGACTTTCACTATCAAAAGAAAAGAAGCCTGTAACTGAATACGCTGATTAGTACCTAGCTAGCCTACTACCAACTAAATTGTTTTATTTCTTAACTTTCAACTAGTACTCTGGAGTGTAAAGAGAATAGTTTATTCATGTATGTAAAATCCTAATTATTCCGTTTTTGTTTTGTGGAAATCGAAGCGGTTACTATGTCGGGGGCGAACAGTGATCAGTTACATAGGTCTACATTGTCTGTGTACGCGGTAAGTAAATATTTTATGGTAGGCTAATACTATGGGGTTAGATTATTGAAATGTTGTAAATAGAGTATTGGCAGTAATCTACCCCCATCTTCCACCCTCCAATAATACTCTAAATGTGGGTGTATTGGGGGAAAAATGTACAAAACTTTTCAAAAAACATTTTACAGGGTGGTTCGAGCACTGAATTCTGATTGGCTGACAGCCGTTGTATATCAGTCCATATACCAGGATATGACAACTTTTATTTCTACTGCTCTAATTATGTTAGTAACCAGTTTATAATAGCAGTAAGGCACCTTGGTGTTTGTGAGCATTTCGCTACACTCGCATTAACATCTGCTAACCATGTGTATGTGTGACAAATAAAAATTTGATTTGTGATACAGTGGGCTCCAAAATTACTGGCACCCCTGACTGGCAATGCACAAACAATGCTTAAACAAATATAAACAATATAATTATAGCGATAAACTCAAAATACCAACATGTGAGAAATACTGTACTTTATTAATGTTTCAATGGAACCCACCAAAATAATTGATTGATTTAATTAAAAATCAATGTCCTCCAAATCAAGGTTTCACAATGAATGGCACCCTTAAAGATTGTTGTAAGTAACATCAACCAAAATTAAACCACAAATTAAATTCCACTTATTTAAGTGATGTTTTGGGGCTGTTTTAATTCCAGTGGTCCAGGGGCACTGGTTAAGATTGATGGCATAATGAATTCCGCCAAGTATCAGGCAATTTTGGCTGACAATCTGGTTGCCTCTGCCAGAAGGCTGGGACTTGGCCGTAGATGGACTTTCCAACAAGACAATTACCTGAAACATTCCTCAAGATCCACACAGAAATGGTTCTGTGACAACGAAGTCAATGTTCTGCCAGGGCCATCTCAGTCGCCGGACCTCAATCCAATCTAAACCCTGTGGACTGAGTGGAACAGGGCAGTTGATAAGCGCAAACCCAAGAATGTGAAGGATCTTGAAAGGATCTGCATAGAGGAATGGTCCAAAATCCCTCCAGATGTGTTCCTTAACCTTGTCAAACATCACAGGAAAAGACTTATCCTTGCCAGAGGTGGTGGCGCTAAGTACTAAATGAGGAGTGCCAATAATTATGAAACCTTGATTTTGGTCAAATGTATTTTGTGTTAAATAATTGTTTGATTTTTGTTGGTTCCATTGAAATATTAATAAAGCACAGTATTTCTCACATGTTGGTATTTTGAGTTTATCTCTATAATGATATTATTTATATTTTTTAAAGTATTGTTTGTGCATTGCCAGTCAGGGGTGCCAGTCATTTTGGAGCCCACTGTATATGGCCAATATACCACGGCTAAGGGCTGTATCCAGCCACTCCACATTGCGTCGAGCTAAGAACAGCCCTTAGCCGTGGTATATCGGCCATATACCACACCCCTTTGGGCCTTATTGATTAAATATACAACCACTTGTAAGCCCTACTAAACACAAGGCATTTAGTTTTGGCCATTATTCAATGTTTGTTTGTTCTGTGTTCTCTTCCATAGAACCTGATGGAACAGTTCAACCCAGGCCTACAGACGCTAGTTACATTAGGAAACAGCTATGTCAAGGCTTTCCAAGGTGTGTGTGTATATGAGTGAGTGTGTGTGAAAGTTAATACATAAGTATGCATTTGTGTCATTGTGTGTGTGGGGGTCATCCCCCTGACAAGTTCCCTAGACCTAGTTGGGCTAACATGATGTCAGCGTCCTTCCTCTGACAAGTTCCCTAGACCTAGTTGGGCTAACATGATGTCAGCGTCCTTCCTCTGACAAGTTCCCTAGACCTAGTTGGGCTTACATGATGTCAGCGTCCTTCCTCTGACAAGTTCCCTAGACCTAGTTGGGCTAACATGATGTCAGCGTCCTTCCTCTGACTGATATAAACAGTACAAGGCATCTATCACAGGTCAGATAGTTAGCAGGTAGATTTAACATGGTAAAGACAGGCGTTAGCAGGTAGTTGTAACATGGTAAAGCCAGGCCTGTTTCCCATAGAGGTAGAAGATAGCAGGTCAGCTAGTTAGGTCAGCTAACATGGTAAACAGATGCCTGTTGCCCATCGAGGTAGAAGTTAGCAGGTAGATGTAACATGGTAAACAGATGCCTGTTGCCCATCGAGGTAGAAGTTAGCAGGTAGATGTAACATGGTAAATAAAGGCCTGTTGCCCATCGAGGTAGAAGTTAGCAGGTAGATGTAACATGGTAAATAAAGGCCTGTTGCCCATCGAGGTAGAAGTTAGCAGGTAGATAAAGGTAGGAAACCCAAATTGGTCTACACGGACAAGTTCTGGCCTGGTTTAGATCTTATCTGTCGGAAAGATATCAGTTTGTCTCTGTGAATGGTCTGTCCTCTGACAAATCAACTGTAAATTTCGGTGTTCCTCAAGGTTCCGTTTTAGGACCACTTTTGTTTTCACTATATATTTTACCTCTTGGGGATGTTATTCGAAAACATAATGTTAACTTTCACTGCTATGCAGATGACACACAGCTGTACATTTCAATTAAACATGGTGAAGCCCCAAAATTACCCTTGCTAGAAGAATGTGTTTCAGACATAAGGAAGTGGATGGCTGCAAACTTTCTACTTTTAAACTCGGACAAAACAGAGATGCTTGTTCTAGGTCCCAAGAAACAAAGAGATCTTCTGTTGAATCTGACAATTACTCTTAATGGTTGTACAGTCGTCTCAAATAAAACTGTGAAGGACCTCGGCGTTACTCTGGACCCTGATCTCTCTTTTGAAGAACATATCAAGACCATTTCAAGGACAGCTTTTTTCCATCTACGAAACATTGCAAAAATCAGGAACTTTCTGTCCAAAAATGATGCAGAAAAATTAATCCATGCTTTTGTCACTTCCAGGTTAGACTACTGCAATGCTCTACTTTCCGGCTACCCGGATAAAGCACTAAATAAACTTCAGTTAGTGCTAAATACGGCTGCTAGAATCCTGACTAGAACCAAAAAATTTGATCATATTACTCCAGTGCTAGCCTCTCTACACTGGCTTCCTGTCAAAGCAAGGGCTGATTTCAAGGTTTTACTGCTAACCTACAAAGCATTACATGGGCTTGCTCCTATCTATCTCTCTGATTTGGTCCTGCCGTACATACCTACACGTACGCTACGGTCACAAGACGCAGGCCTCCTAATTGTCCCTAGAATTTTTAAGCAAACAGCTGGAGGCAGGGCTTTCTCCTATAGAGCTCCATTTTTATGGAACGGTCTGCCTACCCATGTCAGAGACGCAAACTCGGTCTCAACCTTTAAGTCTCTACTGAAGACTCATCTCTTCAGTGGGTCATATGATTGAGTGTAGTCTGGCCCAGGAGTGGGAGGGTGAACGGAAAGGCTCTGGAGCAACGAACCACCCTTGCTGTCTCTGCCTGGCCGGTTCCCCTCTTTCCACTGGGATTCTCTGCCTCTAACCCTATTACAGGGGCTGAGTCACTGGCTTTACTGGGGCTCTCTCATGCCGTCCCTGGAGGAGGTGCGTCACCTGAGTGGGTTGAGTCACTGATGTGGTCATCCTGTCTGGGTTGGCGCCCCCCCCCCCCCCCCTTAAGTTGTGCCGTGGCGGAGGTCTTTGTGGGCTATACTCAGCCTTGTCTCAGGATGGTAAGTTGGTGGTTGAAGATATCCCTCTAGTGGTGTGGGGGCTGTGCTTTGGCAAAGTGGGTGGGGTTATATCCTTCCTGTTTGGCCCTGTCCGGGGGTGTCCTCGGAGTGGGCCACAGTGTCTCCTGACCCCTCCTGTCTCAGCCTCCAGTATTTATGCTGCAGTAGTTTATGTGTCGGGGGGCTAGGGTCAGTTTGTTATATCTGGAGTACTTCTCCTGTCCTATTCGGTGTCCTGTGTGAATCTAAGTGTGCGTTCTCTAATTCTCTCCTTCTCTCTTTCTCTCTCTCGGAGGACCTGAGCCCTAGGACCATGCCCCAGGACTACCTGACATGATGACTCCTTGCTGTCCCCAGTCCACCTGGCTGTGCTGCTGCTCCAGTTTCAACTGTTCTGCCTTATTATTATTCGACCATGCTGATCATTTATGAACATTTGAACATCTTGGCCATGTTCTGTTATAATCTCCACCCGGCACAGCCAGAAGAGGACTGGCCATCCCACATATGCTCTCTCTAATTCTCTCTTTCTTTCTCTCTCTCGGAGGACCTGAGCCCTAGGACCATGCCCCAGGAATACCTGACATGATGACTCCTTGCTGTCCCCAGTCCACCTGACTGTGCTGCTGCTCCAGTTTCAACTATTCTGCCTTATTATTATTCGACCATGCTGGTCATTTATGAACATTTGAACATCTTGACCATGTTTTGTTATAATCTCCACCCGGCACAGCCAGAAGAGGACTGGCCACCCCACATAGCCTGGTTCCTCTCTAGGTTTCTTCCTAGGTTTTGGCCTTTCTAGGGAGTTTTTCCTAGCCACCGTGCTTCTTCACCTGCATTGCTTGCTGTTTGGGGTTTTAGGCTGGGTTTCTGTACAGCACTTTGAGATATCAGCTGATGTACGAAGGGCTATATAAAATAAATTTGATTTGATTTTGATTTGAGGTAGATGTAACATGGTAAACAGATGCCTGTTGCCCATCGAGGTAGAAGTTAGCAGGTAGATGTAACATGGTAAATAAAGGCCTGTTGCCCATCGAGGTAGAAGTTAGCAGGTAGATGTAACATGGTAAACAGATGCCTGTTGCCCATCGAGGTAGAAGTTAGCAGGTAGATGTAACATGGTAAATAAAGGCCTGTTGCCCATCGAGGTAGAAGTTAGCAGGTAGATAGATGTAACATGGTAAATAAAGGCCTGTTGCCCATAGATGTATAAAGAGGGCTCATCTTTGTATCTGTGCCATGATGGCTTCTGTGACTTTAAAATGGTGGAAACCTTCATTGGCAATGTCTACGCTAAAACAGCTGCTATCGATCCAGAGCCATCCTTCCACCTCTATGGATGTTACCTAACCACTGGGCTATTTATGGACCCAGTCTTACCTGTATCAGGTGTCAATCACCACAGGTGTTTTACTTATTGGATCAATTGTTTGGGACAGTTAAGATATGATTACAAGGTTTGGTTTGTGTCATTATTTGGCTTGTGAGTTAATAGCTATAATGCTAACAGGTATGTGTGTGTGTGTGTGTGTGTGTGTTGCAGCCTTGGCTGTTACCAGTGAGGCCTACTTTAGTGCTGTAGCGAAGATGGGAGAACAGGCCCTTCACACACTCTCCTCTCGCTCACTTGGTAAGTGTGTGTGTGTGTGTATGTCTGTCTACTGTATTGTACCATAGAACCAGCTACAATGGGCCAAGCACAGACTGGGGCTATTTTAAAGGTAGACTCAGCGATATGACCTAGATGCAGAAAGTCAATAGCATAGTGGGTCAATTTCTGCAACAACTAAGAGCGTTGATGCGCGAGGATCAACTTCTCCTCTGTTTTGGTGCCCTGGCTACCACGCTGTGAACAGTGTGATGTGAACCTGTGCACATGCGCAGATACTGTGTGTGACTGTGAGAGCCTTGCAAGTCTTGCATCTTGCTCATCTCAATATCTATGGTGCTGCTCACGACAACGTCATTTTGCTGAGTCTACCTTTAACTTCCTTCTTAGCGTCTTTGAGTAACTTTGAGGTTGTTGTGGCAGGCGGTGTGGTTGACTGCCAAGAAATAGCAATAAGAACAGAGTTTACTGAGAGGTAAGGATGGAATGATCACACACACACACACACACACACACACACACACACACACACACACACACACACACACACACACACACAGTAGGCCAGCTAATGAATTGAGTGCGGCTGAAAGACTGTCATCTATAATTCAAAGCAGCTACCTGATCCTCTCTTCATGGTCACACTGCTGCGCTGACCTTCTCACTTGGCTGACCTGCTGTAGCTACACTGTCATGCTAGCCTAGCTCTGACGTACGGCCCCATTCGTTCCCCATGAGATGCTATTGTCAGTGCTAATAAGGCTAGGTTGCTAGCTCTGACGCACGGCCCCATTCGTTCCCCATGAGATGCTATTGTCAGTGCTAATAAGGCTAGGTTGCTAGCTCTGACGCACGGCCCCATTCGTTCCCCATGAGATGCTATTGTCAGTGCTAATAAGGCTAGGTTGCTAGCTCTGACGCACGGCCCCATTCGTTCCCCATGAGATGCTATTGTCAGTGCTAATAAGGCTAGGTTGCTAGCTCTGATGCACGGCCCCATTCATTCCCTATGAGATGCTATTGTCATTGCTAATTGGTGATACTAATGTGTGTATGTGTGATCCACAGGAGATGTCCTGGTACAGATATCTGAGACGCAGAGAAGACTCACAGCTGAGATGGAGGGAGTGGTCAGTATCTGTTTCATCTATGTCTATATGTTCCTGATCCTATTTAGTGTCTTTATACCACCTATTTATCTATGTTTATTTACAATATGTCCACCCCACTGTTTCCATCCACAGCATGTGTGTGGACACTGCCATAGAGTGTAACATTGTTTTTCTTCCCCCCTTAGGGTGTAACGTTGTAATTCTTCCCCTTCAGATTCGATGGTTCCAGGTAGAAGTTTTACAGGCCATGGAGAAGAATGTCAAGTTGGATGAAGAGTACATTGACGTGAGTATCTGGTGTGTGTGTGTGTGTGTGTGTGTGTGTGTGTGTGTGTGTGTGTGTGTACTAACACATACTCCTGTATCTCTTCCGCAGGGCAGTCGCAGGGTGTATGAGCTGGAGGTGAGGAACCAGGCAGAAGCTCTGGAGAGACAGCTGAGAAGAGGAGCCTTCAGAGACTCACTGGTACACACACACACACACACACACACACACACACACACACACACACACACACACACAACATCATGTGGACACTCTTACTGACACTTGTGGCTGCTTCGCCTGATGTATTGTCCTATATTTTTATTTTTAATCCCAGCCCCCATTCCCACAGGAGGTATTTTGGCCTTTTGGTAGGCCGTCATTGTAAATAAGAACTGACTTGCCTAGTTAAATACATAAAATAATAAAGACACACAAACCCTCCCTCCTTCTTACAGTTAAATCAGACACTGTCCAACACTACCACATTCCATACAGTAATTGTGTGTGTGTGTGTGTGTGTGTGTGTGTGTGTGTGTGTGTGTGTGTGTGTGTGTGTGTGTGTGTGTGTGTGTGTGTGTGTGTGTGTGTGTGTGTGTGTGTGTTCTCTAGGAGCACAGTGAGTACATGCAGTACCTGAGACAGAGTCAACATGACATTATGAAGGAGGAGGAGAGGAGGTCAGTCTTTACCATTATTAATACATTACCAAAACAATTACTATTAGAACCGTTATTAATACATTACCAACCCAATTACTATTAGAACCGTTATTAATACATTACCAACACAATTACTATTAGAACCGTTATTAATACATTACCAAAACAATTACTATTAGAACGTTATTAATACATTACCAACACAATTACTATTAGAACCGTTAATAATACATTACCAACACAATTACTATTAGAACCGTTATTAATACATTACCAACACAATTACTATTAGAACCGTTAATAATACATTACCAACACAATTACTATTAGAACCGTTATTAATACATTACCAAAACAATTACTATTAGAACCGTTATTAATACATTACCAACACAATTACTATTAGAACCGTTATTAATACATTACCAACACAATTACTATTAGAACCGTTATTAATACATTACCAACACAATTACTAGTAGAACCGTTATTAATACATTACCAACACAATTACTGGTAGAACCGTTATTAATACATTACCAACACAATTACTATTAGAACCGTTATTAATACATTACCAACACAATTACTATTAGAACCGTTATTAATACATTACCAACACAATTACTGTTAGAACCGTTAATAATACATTACCAACACAATTACTATTAGAACCGTTATTAATACATTACCAACACAATTACTAGTAGAACCGTTATTAATACATTACCAACACAATTACTATTAGAACCGTTATTAATACATTACCAACACAATTACTATTAGAACCATTATTAATACATTACCAACACAATTACTATTAGAACCGTTATTAATACATTACCAACACAATTACTATTAGAACCGTTATTAATACATTACCAACACAATTACTATTAGAACCGTTATTAATACATTACCAACACAATTACTATTAGAACCGTTATTAATACATTACCAAAACAATTACTATTAGAACCGTTATTAATACATTACCAACACAATTACTATTAGAACCGTTATTAATACATAACCAACACAATTACTATTAGAACCGTTATTAATACATTACCAACACAATTACTATTAGAACCGTTATTAATACATTACCAACACAATTACTAGTAGAACCGTTATTAATACATTACCAACACAATTACTAGTAGAACCGTTATTAATACATTACCAACACAATTACTATTAGAACCGTTATTAATACATTACCAACACAATTACTATTAGAACCGTTATTAATACATTACCAAAACAATTACTATTAGAACCGTTATTAATACATTACCAACACAATTACTATTAGAACCGTTATTAATACATTACCAACACAATTACTATTAGAACCGTTATTAATACATTACCAACACAATTACTATTAGAACCGTTATTAATACATTACCAACACAATTACTATTAGAACCGTTATTAATACATTACCAAAACAATTACTATTAGAACCGTTATTAATACATTACCAACACAATTACTATTAGAACCGTTATTATTATGATGACGGTTGTTATTTGTAGGTATCGCTTCCTGGCAGAGAAACACTGCGGACTGACACAGTCACTGCTCTTCCTCATCAACAAGGTACACACAGACACACACACACACACACACACACACACACACACACACACACACACACAGGTAGTGTTCTGAAATGTCCCCATCTCTCCCCCAGACAGGGGCTTCCCTACAGCAGAAGGCTGATGGATGGAAGGAGAAAGTGAACGAGACACGAGGCTCCAGACCCCGTAGCCCCACCCACCCTGACCAGGAGGAACAGGTTAGAGACCCCGTAGCCCCACCCACCCTGACCAGGAGGAACAGGTTAGAGACCCCGTAGCCCCACCCACCCTGACCAGGAGGAACAGGTTAGAGACCCCGTAGCCCCACCCACCCTGACCAGGAGGAACAGGTTAGAGACCCCGTAGCCCCACCCACCCTGACCAGGAGGAACAGGTTAGAGACCCCGTAGCCCCACCCACCCTGACCAGGAGGAACAGGTTAGAGGCCCCGTAGCCCCACCCACCCTGACCAGGAGGAACAGGTTAGAGACCCCGTAGCCCCACCCACCCTGACCAGGAGGAACAGGTTAGAGACCCCGTAGCCCCACCCACCCTGACCAGGAGGAACAGGTTAGAGACCCCGTAGCCCCACCCACTCTGACCAGGAGGAACAGGTTAGAGACCCCGTAGCCCCACCCACCCTGACCAGGAGGAACTGGTTAGAGGCCCCGTAGCCCCACCCACCCTGACCAGGAGGAACAGGTTAGAGACCCCGTAGCCCCACCCACCCTGACCAGGAGGAACAGGTTAGAGACCCCGTAGCCCCACCCACCCTGACCAGGAGGAACAGGTTAGAGACCCCGTAGCCCCACCCACCCTGACCAGGAGGAACAGGTTAGAGACCCCGTAGCCCCACCCACTCTGACCAGGAGGAACAGGTTAGAGACCCCGTAGCCCCACCCACCCTGACCAGGAGGAACAGGTTAGAGACCCCGTAGCCCCACCCACTCTGACCAGGAGGAACAGGTTAGAGACCCCGTAGCCCCACCCACCCTGACCAGGAGGAACAGGTTAGAGACCCCGTAGCCCCACCCACCCTGACCAGGAGGAACAGGTTAGAGACCCCGTAGCCCCACCCACCCTGACCAGGAGGAACAGGTTAGAGACCCCGTAGCCCCACCCACTCTGACCAGGAGGAACAGGTTAGAGACCCCGTAGCCCCACCCACCCTGACCAGGAGGAACAGGTTAGAGACCCCGTAGCCCCACCCACCCTGACCAGGAGGAACAGGTTAGAGACCCCGTAGCCCCACCCACCCTAACTGGAGGAACAGGTTATAGACCCCGTAGCCCCACCCACCCTGACCAGGAGGAACAGGTTAGAGACCCCGTAGCCCCACCCACCCTGACCAGGAGGAACAGGTTAGAGACCCCGTAGCCCCACCCACCCTGACCAGGAGGAACAGGTTAGAGCCCCACCCACCCTGACCAGGAGGAACAGGTTAGAGGCCCCGTAGCCCCACCCACCCTGACCAGGAGGAACAGGTTAGAGGCCCCGTAGCCCCACCCACACTGACCAGGAGGAACAGGTTAGAGGCCCCGTAGCCCCACCCACCCTGACCAGGAGGAACAGGTTAGAGGCCCCGTGGCCCCACCCACCCTGACCAGGAGGAACAGGTTAGAGACCCCGTAGCCTCACCCACCCTGACCAGGAGGAACAGGTTAGAGACCCCGTAGCCCCACCCACCCTGACCAGGAGGAACAGGTTAGAGCCCCACCCACCCTGACCAGGAGGAACAGGTTAGAAACCCCGTAGCCCCACCCACCCTGACCAGGAGGAACAGGTTAGAGGCCCCGTAGCCCCACCCACCCTGACCAGGAGGAACAGGTTAGAGGCCCCGTAGCCCCACCCACCCTGACCAGGAGGAACAGGTTAGAGACCCCGTAGCCCCACCCACCCTGACCAGGAGGAACAGGTTAGAGACCCCGTAGCCCCACCCACCCTGACCAGGAGGAACAGGTTAGAGACCCCGTAGCCCCACCCACCCTGACCAGGAGGAACAGGTTAGAGACCCCGTAGCCCCACCCACCCTGACCAGGAGGAACAGGTTAGAGACCCCGTAGCCCCACCCACCCTGACCAGGAGGAACAAGTTAGAGTTCCACCCAACCAATCAACCTTCCCCTGTCTCCCTCTCTCCTCAGCTGTGTGGCTCAGTGAGCTCTCTGCTGCAGACAGTAGATGAGGACAGAGACATGTCTTGGGCCAGGAGAGAACAGCAGGCCCTGGGGAGAGTGCCCTCTAGAGGTGTGATGACTACACTGCACCCCCAAAGAACAGGGTTATATTTAGTCAATCAGCTACACTACTCACGTGTGTTATTGTATTCATTTAGTGCATAGCAGGGAAATATTTTGGTTGATACCGTGGGGATTTTTCATTGGATAAACTTTTCTCCATCCGTCTCTCTTTCTTCTCCTTCCCCATCACCCTCTCTACCCCCTTCCTCCCCCAGCCCCGTCCCCCCTCCACAGCCGATCCCGCTCCTCCTCAGTGGGTGAGTCTCTGGGTCTGGGTGGGGGTAGGACCATGAGAGCCCTGGTGTCCCACCCACCCTCCTCCAACCCCAAACTGCTACCCTTCACCCGGGGAGAGATGGTCACCGTGTTGGTCCAGGAGCCGAGGAATGGGTGGCTGTATGGGAGAACGGAAAGCAGCCTACGGTAGGTGACTATCACCTATAGCAGACTATGGTAGGCGATAGTGGATAGCAGACTATGGTAGGCGATAGTGGATAGCAGCCTACGGTAGGGGATAGTGGATAGCAGACTATGGTAGGCGATAGTGGATAGCAGCCTACGGTAGGGGACAGTGGATAGAAGACTATGATAGGGGTCAGTAGATAACAGACTGTAAGGGGTCAGTAGATAGCAGACTATGATAGGGGTCAGTAGATAACAGACTATGATAGGGGTCAGTAGATAACAGACTATGATAGGGGTCAGTGGATAACAGACTATGATAGGGGTCAGTAGATAACAGACTATGATAGGGGTCAGTAGATAACAGACTATGATAGGGGTCAGTAGAGAGCAGACTATGATAGGGGTCAGTAGATAACAGACTATGATAGGGGTCAGTAGATAACAGACTATGATAGGGGTCAG
Source organism: Oncorhynchus mykiss (assembly GCF_013265735.2). Classification (NCBI taxonomy): domain Eukaryota; kingdom Metazoa; phylum Chordata; class Actinopteri; order Salmoniformes; family Salmonidae; genus Oncorhynchus; species Oncorhynchus mykiss. The sequence continues at coordinate 16,360,903 of NC_048581.1, read as the reverse complement.
TAGATAACAGACTATGATAGGGGTCAGTAGATAACAGACTATGATAGGGGACAGTAGATAGCAGACTATGATAGGGGTCAGTAGATAGCAGACTGATAGGGGTCAGTAGATAACAGACTATGATAGGGGTCAGTGGATAACAGACTATGATAGGGGTCAGTAGATAACAGACTGATAGGGGTCAGTAGATAACAGACTATGGTAGGGGTCAGTAGAGAGCAGACTGATAGGGGTCAGTAGATAACAGACTATGGTAGGGGTCAGTAGAGTGCAGACTATGAGTAGTCAGTAGATAACAGACTGTGATAGGGGTCAGTAGATAACAGACTATGATAGGGGTCAGTAGATAACAGACTATGATAGGGGTCAGTGGATAACAGCAAGGACCATTATGATTCATTCCTTTGTTTGTCTGTTTGTTTGTTCCTTTATCCATCCATCATTCATTCATTCCTATGTGGCTGGCTGGCTGGCTGGCTGGCTGGCTGGCTGGCTGGCTGGGAAAACAGTGGACTTTATCTAGGAACTTGTCTGTTCCAGTATAGTGTTGTGTTTGCTAATATTCCTCTGGTCTCTGTTGTTCCAACAGCCAGGGCTGGTTCCCAGCAGCTTATGTTTCTTCTATTGAGGAGTTCTCTAACCTCTTGGGGTCCAGGTATGTCAATCAATCAATCAATCAATCAATCAATCAATCAATCAATCAATATGATCATATCTGACCTTTGACCCTCCAGTGGCACTTCCTTGAAGAGCCACAGCATGAACAACCTATTGGATCCCTCTGACACCTCCATGGGCCAATCAGAAAAGGCCTATGGTGATGTGGCGCCCCCTACCACACCCACTCGCAGGGCCTCCGTCGACTTCCGACCAATCTCTCCCCTCCCTGAGAGGAGGGCGGAGCCAGAGATTGTGACGAGAACAAATAGCCTGAAAGGCTACAATGAGCTCCCGCCCCCTCCTCCTCCGCCCCCGCCACCCCCTCACCCAACAACAATGTTCCGGAGGGGGTCAGCTGACTTTCGACCAATCCAGCCTACTTTCCCGGAGAGGACAGCAGAATCATTATCACCTCTTGGAGCTTCTGGAGAAAACCTACTCTTTCCCAGGTAGGTGTGTGTGTCAGTGTGTGTGTGTGTGTGTGTGCCTGCTGTGATGTTTGTCATTCGTGTTGAATGCTAGTTCTTTACTTGTCACCTGATCTGTTGCAGGGGAACCAATCCCTTTGCGACAGTGAAGCTTAAACCAACAACCACCAATGACAGATCAGCACCGAGGACCCACTGACCAATCAGCACAGAGATGTCGACGTCAAGAAAAGCTGATGTCCTTGAGTTTGACATTGAGTCTATTTTTAGAGAAATTAAGTAGATCATCTAATCGTGTAAAAATATATATTTATTTATTTGTACTATTATCCGATTTAAGAATAGCACTTTGTCACATTGTTTGTGTGTTTCGATAGATTTTCCAATGGTTTACTAATGGTTCGATCTAGGATGCTTTTATTGTGAAATAGATACTTTAATTTTGAAAATATCTAAATGAATCGTCTCATTTGTGCATCCCTCGTTCTACAGTATATTAGTGTCCAGTCTAGTTTATATTAAATCATTAAATAATAACAAATAAAATAGTCATTTTACTCAAGGTGTTTTATTTCTTAGTATTTCTTATTTTGAATAATTTCTCTCTCTTCACCACTCTACCTCTTTATTTATACATCTCATCACCCGACGAGAGAGGAAGGAGGAAATGAGGGAGGGAGGAAAGGAACGGAAGGAGGGTACGTGTGAGGTATGTGTGAGGTGGAAAAAATAAAGAATGAGAGACACAGGTTGTATGGGTTCAGTCCCCCAAAAATGGCACTCTATTAAAAATAGCTCCCTATTCCCTTTTGGCACCCTCTGGAAGTAGTGCACTATAAAGGGATTAGGGTGCCATTTGGGTAAGGTGACATAGGGTCCATAGACGGCTAGAGAGGAAAGGGAAGGTGTCTGGCACATTATATCTACAGGAAAGGTTTTCTTTTAAAATGAGACAGTCATGATGTTTTCAAATCAAAACAGGACATATATACAGTATGTTGGTGCGGTAGAAAAACATACAAATAAATACAGTAGTGCTTGTTGGGGAGTCCCCTCTCTACCTCCCCCTGGTGGACGTCTCTGGTACTGTTTCTGGTTAGAGAGACCGGGCCTGCGTGGTGCGGAGTAGGGTGAAGTAGCCTTGACGCTGATCTTGGGTCAGTTGGCATTTTTCCCCGACTAATGGTTAAGGTTGGGAGGATTGGGGAAGGTGATCCTAGATCTGTGTGGAGGAGAAACTTCACCCTGGACTGGATGGTGCTTTTTGGGTGATGGGGGGGGGGGGGGGGGGGGGGGGGGAGGAGAAAGGGGGAGACTAGAGGTGCTCTTTACACCTCATGGACCAAGACTTCAAACTCTGGAAAAGAGAAGAAGAGGACGACATTAAGATCCTCTGGGAATGAGTCAGGATTTCATTTCGTTGTCATCCTACCACCTCTCTCACCGTCGATGCCGATCTTTCCATCTCCGTCCTTGTCAGCGGCGTTAAGGAAGGCTTTGGTCTCTGCGTCGGTCAGGTCTCTGCCGTCCTCAGCGAAACTCTTCAGCACAAACCTGAGGTAGAAGAGAGTTCAAAGGTTAGGGGTCAAGATTAAGGAGCTGCGTGTGTGTGTGTTTGTGTGTGTGTCTGATGTTCTCAGCAAAACCCTTCAGTACGAACCTGAGGTCAGAGATTTAGCGTGAAGAAAAAATTTATTAAGCTAGGACTGCAAAATCCTGTTTCCTTTCCCCACAATTTCTAGGTTTTCCAGATATCATGTTTGGGCGATTCCTGGATTTACTGCTTATTCCATCATGACGCCAGGGATCTTCCAATCAGGATTTCTGGAACATCTTGGCATTTTGGCAAAGTTACCGGAATTTTGCAACCCTGTATTGGGCATGCGTTCTAAATGGTATGCTAGCTTGTAAATGGGAAAATAGCCACACATTCACATCTGATGAATATGTGTGTGTGCACACCTGTCCATGTGCGTATTTGGTATGAGTCTATGTGTGTGTGTGTGTGTGTGTGTGTGTGTGTGTGTGTGTATCCGTCTATGTGTATCTCTCTCCCTCTTACTTGAGCTCCTCCTCCTCAATGAATCCACTCTGGTCAGCATCAATAGCCTGGAACACCTTCTTGACATTGTCAGGAGTCATTGCCTTCAGGCCCACCAGAGCAAAGAACTTCTTATGGTCGAAGGAACCCTCCGCTGGACACACACACACACACACACACACACACACACACACACACACACACACACACACACACACACAGGTCATCACACAGATACACACATACACAAACATGGACAGATAAACGCACACATACACACACGCAAAGGTATGCACACACACACACACGGACAGGTGAGCACACACACACGCAAAGGTATGCACACACACACATACACACACACACAGACAGGTAAGCACACACACACGGACAGGTAAGCGCACACACACACACGGACAGGTCATCACACAGATGCACACGCACGGACAGGTACACACACACGCAAAGGTATGCACACACACACACGGACAGGTATGCACACACATACACAAACATGGACAGGTAAGCACACACACAGACACATACACACACATGCAAAGGTATGCACACAAACACATGGGCAGGTCATCACACACACACGGACAGGTAAGCACACACACATACACACGGACAGGTACGCACACACATACACACGGACAGGTATGCACATGGACAGGGAGGAGAGGGAGGGAGGAGACGGGAAGAGGAAATGGAGAGATATATATTATATTATTTTCAAAAGATTTGGTTTGGTTTTCAACAGTGAAAACTTGTGCTCACCTTTGACTGCATCAAGGGCCTTCTGAATATCATCAGCTTTCAAAAAATCTTTCAAAGCGGCCATCTTGGTAACTGAGGGGAGAGAGAGGTTTATGAATATATAATATATAATATGGATAGCATAAATGAGGCGCTAGGACAAAGTGCCTAGTGTCAGTTACTAGGTTCTATTGAGCCCTGAGACCTTGGTTAAGGAACAGGACAGACAGAGATACACAGACCCACTGTCTCTGGGAATGTGGTGATGTAAAGCACCATGAATAGTGTCTGGCAGTCACAAAGTAAGGACAGTGGATGTAAGGACACACTGGAGAGGAGGAGGAGAGAGGGAAGAAAAAGAGAGGAGAGGAACAGCATCAGAGTTTGGCCAGTGACCATGAGCTGGGCTCTATATCGTTCTGGCACTCAACGGACACCCAAATGAACTTGGCAGAGGTGGGGAGGGTGGGAAAAAGGAGAGGAGGGGAGGAGGGTAGAAAGGGGAGAGGAGGGGGGAAATGAGAGAGGACGGGAGAAAGGAGAGAGGAGGGGAGAAAGGAGAGGAGGGGAGAAAGGGGAGAGGAGGGGGGAAAGGAGAGAGGAGGGGAGAAAGGAGAGAGGAGGGGAGAAAGGAGAGGAGGGGAGAAAGGAGAGAGGAGGGGAGAAAGGAGAGAGGAGGGGAGAAAGGAGAGAGGAGGGGGGAAAGGGGAGAGGAGGGGGGAAAGGGGAGAGGAGGGGGGAAAGGGGAGAGGAGGGGAGAAAGGAGAGAGGAGGGGAGAAAGGGGAGAGGAGGGGAGGAGGGGAGAAAGGAGAGAGGAAGGGAGAAAGGAGAGAGGAGGGGGGAAAGGAGAGAGGATGGGAGAAAGGAGAGAGGAGGGGGGAAAGGAGAGAGGAGGGGGGAAAGGGGAGAGGAGGGGAGAAAGGAGAGAGGAGGGGAGAAAGGAGAGAGGAGGGGGGAAAGGGGAGAGGAGGGGAGAAAGGAGAGAAGAGGGGAGAAAGGGGAGAGGGGAGAAAGGAGAGAGGAGGGGAGAAAGGGGAGGAGGGGAGAGAGGAGGGGAGAAAGGAGAGAGGAGGGGAGAAAGGGGAGAGGAGGGGGGAAAGGGGAGAGGAGGGGAGAAAGGGGCGAGGAGGGGAGAAAGCTGACCAAAAGCCATATTTGGTAATATAAGACGCAGCAGAAATAAATATTGTGAACAGAGGTGCAATGATAATCAACAAGATACTTCCCAAGACAAATCTTAGAAGAAAGCATATGACTACCACTCTCTCAAAATGGAGCCAGAGTCCTATTGCCTCACATTTACAAGTTCACCCAGCTCAATTTGATCATGGCAGTTGTCGTGTCCTGGGTGCACAGTTTTGAAATGTTTGTGAAATCATTCCTGCATTGCCTTAAATTGCTCAATAGATGTCAGTAAAGAGCCAGACAGATATCAATGAATGAACTCAGTACAACTGAGAGAGAATCTCAATAGTCTCCACTAGCATCCTTACCCTCGCCTGCAATAATGCAAGAAGACATTGAAAGATAAATTGGTGGAAGCCGTCAGAGGGACTTTCTGTCTGACTCTGTCTAATTATTCTAAATAAGAACAAGGCTATGGGGTGAGGAAGCCTCTATATTACTGAGATAAAGCCTGATTAGGTTAGTGACATGGAGGTGGATAGAGTCTAGTGGCATGGAGGTCGATAGAGTCTAGTGACATGGAGGTGGATAGAGTCTAGTGACATGGAGGTGGATAGAGTCTAGTGACATGGAGGTGGATAGAGTCTAGTGACATGGAGGTGGATAGAGTCTAGTGACATGGAGGTGGATAGAGTCTAGTGACATGGAGGTGGATAGAGTCTAGTGACATGGTGGTATAGAGTCTACTGGCATGGAGGTGGATAGAGTCTAGTGACATGGTGGATAGAGTCTAGTGACATGGAGGTGGATAGAGTTTAGTGACATGGAGGTGGATAGAGTCTAGTGACATGGAGGTGGATAGAGTCTAGTGACATGGAGGTGGATAGAGTCTAGTGACATGGAGGTGGATATAGTCTAGTGACATGGAGGTGGATAGAGTCTAGTGACATGGAGGTATAGAGTCTAGTGACATGGAGGTGGATAGAGTCTAGTGACATGGAGGTGGATAGAGTCTAGTGACATGGAGGTGGATAGAGTCTAGTGACATGGTGGATAGAGTCTAGTGACATGGAGGTGGATAGAGTTTAGTGACATGGAGGTGGATAGAGTCTAGTGACATGGAGGTGGATAGAGTCTAGTGACATGGAGGTGGATAGAGTCTAGTGACATGGAGGTGGATATAGTCTAGTGACATGGAGGTGGATAGAGTCTAGTGACATGGAGGTATAGAGTCTAGTGACATGGAGGTGGATAGAGTCTAGTGACATGGAGGTGGATAGAGTCTAGTGACATGGAGGTGGATAGAGTCTAGTGACATGGAGGTGGATAGAGTCTAGTGACATGGAGGTGGATAGAGTCTAGTGACATGGAGGTGGATAGAGTCTAGTGACATGGAGGTGGATAGAGTCTAGTGACATGGAGGTGGATAGAGTCTAGTGACATGGAGGTGGATAGAGTTTAGTGACATGAAGGTGGATAGAGTCTAGTGACATGGAGGTGGATAGAGTCTAGTGACATGGAGGTGGATAGAGTCTAGTGACATGGAGGTGGATAGAGTCTAGTGACATGGAGGTGGATAGAGTCTAGTGACATGGAGGTGGATAGAGTCTAGTGACATGGAGGTGGATAGAGTCTAGTGACATGGAGGTGGTATAGAGTCAAGTGACATGAAGGTGGATAGAGTCTAGTGACATGGAGGTGGATAGAGTCTAGTGACATGGAGGTGGATAGAGTCTAGTGACATGGTGGTATAGAGTAGTGACATGGAGGTGGATAGAGTCTAGTGACATGGAGGTATAGAGTCTAGTGACATGGAGGTGGATAGAGTCTAGTGACATGGAGGTGGATAGAGTCTAGTGACATGGTGGTGGATAGAGTCTAGTGACATGGTGGTATAGAGTCTAGTGACATGGAGGTATAGAGTCTAGTGACATGGAGGTGGTATAGAGTCTAGTGACATGGAGGTGGATAGAGTCTAGTGACATGGAGGTGGATAGAGTCTAGTGACATGGAGGTGGATAGAGTCTAGTGACATGGAGGTGGATAGAGTCTCGTGACATGGTGGTGGATAGAGTCTAGTGACATGGTGGTATAGAGTCTAGTGACATGGTGGTGGATAGAGTCTAGTGACATGGTGGTATAGAGTCTAGTGACATGGAGGTATAGAGTCTAGTGACATGGAGGTATAGAGTCTAGTGACATGGAGGTGGATAGAGTCTACTGGCATGGAGGTGGATAGAGTCTAGTGACATGGAGGTGGATAGAGTCTACTGGCATGGTGGTGGATAGAGTCTAGTGGCATGGAGGTGGATAGAGTCTACTGGCATGGAGGTGGATAGAGTCTAGTGGCATGGAGGTGGATAGAGTCTACTGGCATGGTGGTGGATAGAGTCTAGTGACATGGAGGTGGATAGAGTCTAGTGACATGGAGGTGGATAGAGTCTAGTGACATGGAGGTGGATAGAGTCTACTGGCATGGAGGTGGATAGAGTCTAGTGGCATGGAGGTGGATAGAGTCTACTGGCATGGTGGTGGATAGAGTTTAGTGACATGGAGGTGGTATAGAGTCTAGTGACATGGAGGTGGATAGAGTCTAGTGACATGGAGGTGGATAGAGTTTAGTGACATGGAGGTGGTATAGAGTCTAGTGACATGGAGGTGGATAGAGTCTAGTGACATGGAGGTGGATAGAGTCTAGTGGCATGGAGGTGGTATAGAGTTTAGTGGCATGGAGGTGGTATAGAGTTTAGTGACATGGAGGTGGATAGAGTCTAGTGACATGGAGGTGGATAGAGTCTAGTGACATGGAGGTGGATAGAGTCTAGTGACATGGAGGTGGATAGAGTCTAGTGACATGGAGGTGGATAGAGTTTAGTGACATGGAGGTGGATAGAGTTTAGTGACATGGAGGTGGATAGAGTCTAGTGGCATGGAGGTGGATAGAGTCTAGTGGCATGGAGGTGGTATAGAGTTTAGTGACATGGAGGTGGATAGAGTCTAGTGACATGGAGGTGGATAGAGTCTAGTGGCATGGAGGTGGATAGAGTCTAGTGACATGGAGGTGGATAGAGTCTAGTGGCATGGAGGTGGATAGAGTCTAGTGGCATGAAGGTGGATAGAGTCTAGTGGCATGGAGGTGGATAGAGTCTAGTGGCATGAAGGTGGATAGAGTCTAGTGACAGAGGTGGATAGAGTCTAGTGACATGGAGGTGGATAGAGTCTAGTGACATGGAGGTGGATAGAGTCTAGTGACATGGAGGTGGATAGAGTCTAGTGACATGGAGGTGGATAGAGTCTAGTGACATGGAGGTGGATAGAGTCTAGTGACATGGAGGTGGATAGAGTCTAGTGACATGGAGGTGGATAGAGTCTCGTGACATGGTGGTGGATAGAGTCTAGTGACATGGTGGTATAGAGTCTAGTGACATGGTGGTGGATAGAGTCTAGTGACATGGTGGTATAGAGTCTAGTGACATGGAGGTATAGAGTCTAGTGACATGGAGGTATAGAGTCTAGTGACATGGAGGTGGATAGAGTCTACTGGCATGGAGGTGGATAGAGTCTAGTGACATGGAGGTGGATAGAGTCTACTGGCATGGTGGTGGATAGAGTCTAGTGGCATGGAGGTGGATAGAGTCTACTGGCATGGAGGTGGATAGAGTCTAGTGGCATGGAGGTGGATAGAGTCTACTGGCATGGTGGTGGATAGAGTCTAGTGACATGGAGGTGGATAGAGTCTAGTGACATGGAGGTGGATAGAGTCTAGTGACATGGAGGTGGATAGAGTCTACTGGCATGGAGGTGGATAGAGTCTAGTGGCATGGAGGTGGATAGAGTCTACTGGCATGGTGGTGGATAGAGTCTAGTGACATGGAGGTGGATAGAGTCTAGTGACATGGAGGTGGATAGAGTCTCGTGACATGGTGGTGGATAGAGTCTAGTGACATGGTGGTATAGAGTCTAGTGACATGGTGGTGGATAGAGTCTAGTGACATGGTGGTATAGAGTCTAGTGACATGGAGGTATAGAGTCTAGTGACATGGAGGTATAGAGTCTAGTGACATGGAGGTGGATAGAGTCTACTGGCATGGAGGTGGATAGAGTCTAGTGACATGGAGGTGGATAGAGTCTACTGGCATGGTGGTGGATAGAGTCTAGTGGCATGGAGGTGGATAGAGTCTACTGGCATGGAGGTGGATAGAGTCTAGTGGCATGGAGGTGGATAGAGTCTACAGGCATGGTGGTGGATAGAGTCTAGTGACATGGAGGTGGATAGAGTCTAGTGACATGGAGGTGGATAGAGTCTAGTGACATGGAGGTGGATAGAGTCTACTGGCATGGAGGTGGATAGAGTCTAGTGGCATGGAGGTGGATAGAGTCTACTGGCATGGTGGTGGATAGAGTCTAGTGACATGGAGGTGGATAGAGTCTAGTGACATGGAGGTGGATAGAGTTTAGTGACATGGAGGTGGTATAGAGTCTAGTGACATGGAGGTGGATAGAGTCTAGTGACATGGAGGTGGATAGAGTCTAGTGGCATGGAGGTGGTATAGAGTTTAGTGGCATGGAGGTGGTATAGAGTTTAGTGACATGGAGGTGGATAGAGTTAGTGACATGGAGGTGGATAGAGTCTAGTGACATGGAGGTGGATAGAGTCTAGTGACATGGAGGTGGATAGAGTCTAGTGACATGGAGGTGGATAGAGTTTAGTGACATGGAGGTGGATAGAGTTTAGTGACATGGAGGTGGATAGAGTCTAGTGGCATGGAGGTGGATAGAGTCTAGTGGCATGGAGGTGGTATAGAGTTTAGTGACATGGAGGTGGATAGAGTCTAGTGACGTGGAGGTGGATAGAGTCTAGTGGCGTGGAGGTGGATAGAGTCTAGTGACATGGAGGTGGATAGAGTCTAGTGGCATGGAGGTGGATAGAGTCTAGTGGCATGAAGGTGGATAGAGTCTAGTGACAGAGGTGGATAGAGTCTAGTGACATGGAGGTGGATAGAGTCTAGTGACATGGAGGTGGATAGAGTCTAGTGACATGGAGGTGGATAGAGTCTAGTGACATGGAGGTGGATAGAGTCTAGTGACATGGAGGTGGATAGAGTCTAGTGACATGGAGGTGGATAGAGTCTAGTGACATGGAGGTGGATAGAGTCTAGTGACATGGAGGTGGATAGAGTCTATTGACATGGAGGTGGATAGAGTCTAGTGACATGGAGGTGGATAGAGTCTACTGACATGGTGGTGGATAGAGTCTAGTGACATGGAGGTGGATAGAGTCTAGTGACATGGAGGTGGATAGAGTCTAGTGACATGGAGGTGGATAGAGTCTAGTGACATGGAGGTGGATAGAGTCTAGTGACATGGAGGTGGATAGAGTCTACTGGCATGGAGGTGGATAGAGTCTAGTGGCATGGAGGTGGATAGAGTCTACTGGCATGGAGGTGGATAGAGTCTAGTGACATGGAGGTGGATAGAGTCTATTGACATGGTGGTATAGTGTCTAGTGACATGGAGGTGGATAGAGTCTATTGACATGGTGGTATAGAGTCTAGTGACATGGAGGTGGATAGAGTCTAGTGACATGGAGGTGGATAGAGTCTAGTGACATGGAGGTGGATAGAGTCTAGTGACATGGAGGTGGATAGAGTCTAGTGACATGGAGGTGGATAGAGTTTAGTGACATGGAGGTGGATAGAGTCTAGTGGCATGGAGGTGGATAGAGTCTAGTGGCATGGAGGTGGTATAGAGTTTAGTGACATGGAGGTGGATAGAGTCTAGTGACATGGAGGTGGATAGAGTCTAGTGGCATGGAGGTGGATAGAGTCTAGTGACATGGAGGTGGATAGAGTCTAGTGGCATGGAGGTGGATAGAGTCTAGTGGCATGAAGGTGGATAGAGTCTAGTGACAGAGGTGGATAGAGTCTAGTGACATGGAGGTGGATAGAGTCTAGTGACATGGAGGTGGATAGAGTCTAGTGACATGGAGGTGGATAGAGTCTAGTGACATGGAGGTGGATAGAGTCTAGTGACATGGAGGTGGATAGAGTCTAGTGACATGGAGGTGGATAGAGTCTATTGACATGGAGGTGGATAGAGTCTATTGACATGGAGGTGGATAGAGTCTATTGACATGGAGGTGGATAGAGTCTAGTGACATGGAGGTGGATAGAGTCTACTGACATGGTGGTGGATAGAGTCTAGTGACATGGAGGTGGATAGAGTCTAGTGACATGGAGGTGGATAGAGTCTAGTGACATGGAGGTGGATAGAGTCTAGTGACATGGAGGTGGATAGAGTCTAGTGACATGGAGGTGGATAGAGTCTACTGGCATGGAGGTGGATAGAGTCTAGTGGCATGGAGGTGGATAGAGTCTACTGGCATGGAGGTGGATAGAGTCTAGTGACATGGAGGTGGATAGAGTCTAGTGACTTGGAGGTGGATAGAGTCTAGTGACATGGAGGTGGATAGAGTCTAGTGACATGGAGGTGGATAGAGTCTAGTGACATGGAGGTGGATAGAGTCTAGTGACATGGAGGTTCATAGAGTCTATTGACATGGAGGTGGATAGAGTCTATTGACATGGAGGTGGATAGAGTCTAGTGACATGGAGGTGGATAGAGTCTACTGACATGGTGGTGGATAGAGTCTAGTGACATGGAGGTGGATAGAGTCTAGTGACATGGAGGTGGATAGAGTCTAGTGACATGGAGGTGGATAGAGTCTAGTGACATGGAGGTGGATAGAGTCTAGTGACATGGAGGTGGATAGAGTCTAGTGACATGGAGGTGGATAGAGTCTACTGGCATGGAGGTGGATAGAGTCTAGTGGCATGGAGGTGGATAGAGTCTACTGGCATTGAGGTGGATAGAGTCTAGTGACATGGAGGTGGATAGAGTCTAGTGACATGGAGGTGGATAGAGTCTAGTGACATGGTGGTGGATAGAGTCTACTGGCATGGAGGTGGATAGAGTCTAGTGACATGGAGGTGGATAGAGTCTAGTGACATGGTGGTGGATAGAGTCTAGTGACATGGAGGTGGATAGAGTCTATTGACATGGAGGTGGATAGAGTCTATTGACATGGAGGTGGATAGAGTCTATTGACATGGAGGTGGATAGAGTCTAGTGACATGGTGGTATAGAGTCTAGTGACATGGAGGTGGATAGAGTCTACTGGCATGGAGGTGGATAGAGTCTACTGTCATGGAGGTGGATAGAGTCTAGTGACATGGAGGTGGATAGAGTCTAGTGACATGGAGGTGGCATATAGTCTAGTGACATGGAGGTGGATAGAGTCTAGTGACATGGAGGTGGATAGAGTCTACTGACATGGAGGTGGATAGAGTCTAGTGACATGGAGGTGGATAGAGTCTAGTGACATGGAGGTGGATAGAGTCTACTGGCATGGAGGTGGATAGAGTCTATTGACATGGAGGTGGATAGAGTCTAGTGACATGGAGGTGGATAGAGTCTAGTGACATGGAGGTGGATAGAGTCTAGTGACATGGAGGTGGATAGAGTCTACTGGCATGGTGGTGGATAGAGTCTACTGGCATGGAGGTGGATAGAGTCTACTGGCATGGTGGTGGTATAGAGTCTACTGGCATGGAGGTGGATAGAGTCTACTGGCATGGTGGTGGATAGAGTCTAGTGACATGGAGGTGGATAGAGTCTAGTGACATGGAGGTGGATAGAGTCTAGTGACATGGAGGTGGATAGAGTTTAGTGACATGGAGGTGGATAGAGTCTAGTGGCATGGAGGTGGATAGAGTCTAGTGACTTGGTGGATAGAGTCTAGTGACATGGAGGTGGATAGAGTCTAGTGACATGGAGGTGGATAGAGTCTAGTGACATGGAGGTGGATAGAGTTTAGTGACATGGAGGTGGATAGAGTCTATTGACATGGAGGTGGATAGAGTCTAGTGACATGGAGGTGGATAGAGTCTACTGACATGGTGGTGGATAGAGTCTAGTGACATGGAGGTGGATAGTCTAGTGACATGGAGGTGGATAGAGTCTAGTGACATGGAGGTGGATAGAGTCTAGTGACATGGAGGTGGATAGAGTCTAGTGACATGGAGGTGGATAGAGTCTACTGGCATGGAGGTGGATAGAGTCTAGTGGCATGGAGGTGGATAGAGTCTACTGGCATGGAGGTGGATAGAGTCTAGTGACATGGAGGTGGATAGAGTCTAGTGACATGGAGGTGGATAGAGTCTAGTGACATGGTGGTGGATAGAGTCTACTGGCATGGAGGTGGATAGAGTCTAGTGACATGGAGGTGGATAGAGTCTAGTGACATGGTGGTGGATAGAGTCTAGTGACACGGAGGTGGATAGAGTCTATTGACATGGAGGTGGATAGAGTCTAGTGACATGGAGGTGGATAGAGTCTATTGACATGGAGGTGGATAGAGTCTATTGACATGGAGGTGGATAGAGTCTAGTGACATGGTGGTATAGAGTCTAGTGACATGGAGGTGGATAGAGTCTACTGGCATGGAGGTGGATAGAGTCTACTGGCATGGAGGTGGATAGAGTCTAGTGACATGGAGGTGGATAGAGTCTAGTGACATGGAGGTGGATAGAGTCTAGTGACATGGAGGTGGATAGAGTCTAGTGACATGGAGGTGGATAGAGTCTAGTGACATGGAGGTGGATAGAGTCTATTGACATGGAGGTGGATAGAGTCTAGTGACATGGAGGTGGATAGAGTCTAGTGACATGGAGGTGGATAGAGTCTACTGGCATGGAGGTGGATAGAGTCTATTGACATGGAGGTGGATAGAGCCTAGTGGCATGGAGGTGGATAGAGTCTAGTGACATGGAGGTGGATAGAGTCTACTGGCATGGAGGTGGATAGAGTCTACTGGCATGGTGGTGGATAGAGTCTAGTGACATGGTGGTATAGAGTCTAGTGGCATGGAGGTGGATAGAGTCTACTGGCATGGAGGTGGATAGAGTCTAGTGACATGGAGGTGGATAGAGTCTAGTGACATGGAGGTGGATAGAGTCTAGTGACATGGAGGTGGATAGAGTCTAGTGACATGGAGGTGGATAGAGTCTACTGGCATGGAGGTGGATAGAGTCTATTGACATGGAGGTGGATAGAGTCTAGTGGCATGGAGGTGGATAGAGTCTAGTGACATGGAGGTGGATAGAGTCTACTGGCATGGAGGTGGATAGAGTCTACTGGCATGGTGGTGGATAGAGTCTAGTGACATGGTGGTATAGAGTCTAGTGGCATGGAGGTGTATAGAGTCTACTGGCATGGTGGTGGATAGAGTCTAGTGACATGGAGGTGGATAGAGTCTAGTGACATGGAGGTGGATAGAGTCTAGTGACATGGAGGTGGATAGAGTCTACTGGCATGGTGGTGGATAGAGTCTACTGGCATGGAGGTGGATAGAGTCTACTGGCATGGTGGTGGTATAGAGTCTACTGGCATGGAGGTGGATAGAGTCTACTGGCATGGTGGTGGATAGAGTCTAGTGACATGGAGGTGGATAGAGTCTAGTGACATGGAGGTGGATAGAGTTTAGTGACATGGAGGTGGATGGAGTCTAGTGGAATGGAGGTGGATAGAGTCTAGTGACATGGTGGATAGAGTCTAGTGACATGGAGGTGGATAGAGTCTAGTGACATGGAGGTGGATAGAGTCTAGTGACATGGAGGTGGATAGAGTTTAGTGACATGGAGGTGGATAGAGTCTAGTGACATGGAGGTGGATAGAGTCTAGTGACATGGAGGTGGATAGAGTCTAGTGACATGGAGGTGGATAGAGTCTAGTGACATGGAGGTGGATAGAGTCTAGTGACATGGAGGTGGATAGAGTCTAGTGACATGGAGGTGGATAGAGTCTAGTGACATGGAGGTGGATAGAGTCTAGTGACATGGAGGTATAGAGTCTAGTGACATGGAGGTGGATAGAGTCTAGTGACATGGAGGTGGATAGAGTCTAGTGACATGGAGGTGGTATAGAGTCTAGTGACATAGTGGTATAGAGTCTAGTGACATGGAGGTGGATAGAGTCTACTGGCATGGAGGTGGACAGAGTCTAGTAACGGTGGTGGTATAGAGTCTAGTGACATGGAGGTGGACAGAGTCCAGTGACATGGTGGTATAGAGTCTAGTGACATGGAGGTGGATAGAGTCTAGTGGCATGGAGGTGGATAGAGTCTAGTGACATGGAGGTGGATAGAGTCTAGTGACATGGAGGTGGATAGAGTCTAGTGACATGGAGGTGGATAGAGTCTACTGGCATGGTGGTGGATAGAGTCTAGTGACATGGTGGTATAGAGTCTAGTGGCATGGAGGTGGATAGAGTCTAGTGGCATGGAGGTGGATAGAGTCTAGTGGCATGGAGGTGGATAGAGTCTAGTGACATGGAGGTGGATAGAGTCTAGTGACATGGAGGTGGATAGAGTCTAGTGACATGGAGGTGGATAGAGTCTACTGGCATGGTGGTGGATAGAGTCTAGTGACATGGTGGTATAGAGTCTAGTGGCATGGAGGTGGATAGAGTCTACTGGCATGGTGGTGGATAGAGTCTAGTGACATGGAGGTGGATAGAGTCTAGTGACATGGAGGTGGATAGAGTCTAGTGACATGGAGGTGGATAGAGTCTAGTGACATGGAGGTGGATAGAGTCTAGTGACATGGTTGTGGATAGAGTCTAGTGACATGGAGGTGGATAGAGTCTAGTGACATGGAGGTGGATAGAGTCTAGTGACATGGAGGTGGATAGAGTCTAGTGACATGGAGGTGGATAGAGTCTAGTGGCATGGAGGTGGACAGAGTCCAGTGACATGGTGGTATAGAGTCTAGTGACATGGAGGTGGATAGAGTTTAGTGACATGGAGGTGGATAGAGTCTAGTGACATGGAGGTGGTATAGAGTCTAGTGACATAGTGGTATAGAGTCTAGTGACATGGAGGTGGATAGAGTCTACTGGCATGGAGGTGGACAGAGTCTAGTAACGGTGGTGGTATAGAGTCTAGTGACATGGAGGTGGACAGAGTCCAGTGACATGGTGGTATAGAGTCTAGTGACATGGAGGTGGATAGAGTCTAGTGGCATGGAGGTGGATAGAGTCTAGTGACATGGAGGTGGATAGAGTCTAGTGACATGGAGGTGGATAGAGTCTAGTGACATGGAGGTGGATAGAGTCTACTGGCATGGTGGTGGATAGAGTCTAGTGACATGGTGGTATAGAGTCTAGTGGCATGGAGGTGGATAGAGTCTAGTGGCATGGAGGTGGATAGAGTCTAGTGGCATGGAGGTGGATAGAGTCTAGTGACATGGAGGTGGATAGAGTCTAGTGACATGGAGGTGGATAGAGTCTAGTGACATGGAGGTGGATAGAGTCTACTGGCATGGTGGTGGATAGAGTCTAGTGACATGGTGGTATAGAGTCTAGTGGCATGGAGGTGGATAGAGTCTACTGGCATGGTGGTGGATAGAGTCTAGTGACATGGAGGTGGATAGAGTCTAGTGACATGGAGGTGGATAGAGTCTAGTGACATGGAGGTGGATAGAGTCTAGTGACATGGAGGTGGATAGAGTCTAGTGACATGGTTGTGGATAGAGTCTAGTGACATGGAGGTGGATAGAGTCTAGTGACATGGAGGTGGATAGAGTCTAGTGACATGGAGGTGGATAGAGTCTAGTGACATGGAGGTGGATAGAGTCTAGTGGCATGGAGGTGGACAGAGTCCAGTGACATGGTGGTATAGAGTCTAGTGACATGGAGGTGGATAGAGTTTAGTGACATGGTGGTATAGAGTCTAGTGACATGGAGGTGGATAGAGTCTAGTGACATGGTGGTATAGAGTCTAGTGACATGGAGGTGGATAGAGTCTAGTGTGTGTTGTTAGATATTACTGCTCTGTTTGAGCTGTGTGTTTGTGTGTGTGCATGTATGTGTGTTCCTGTGTTTGTGTGTGTATGATTGTGTGTGTGTGTGGTTTTGTGTGTGGTGGTGTGTGTGTTTGTGTTTGTGTGTGGTTGTGTGTATGGTTGTGTGTGGTTGTGTGTGTGGTTGTGTGTGTGTGTGGGTGTGGTTGTGTGTGTGTGTGGGTAAGTCAGTGCCAGAGCTTCTGTAAATGTACATAAGTATTTGTTGCTTTTGCTGGTGTGTGTATGTGTGTGTGTGTGTGTGTGTGTGTGTGTGTGTGTGTGGGTGTGTGTGTGTGCGTGTGTGTGTGTGTGTGTGTGTGTGTGTGTATGTGTGTGTGTGTGTATGTGTGTGTGTGTGTGTATGGTTGTGTGTGTGTGTGTGTGTGTGTGTGTGTGTGTGTGTGTGTGTGTGTGTTTGTATGGTTGTATGGTTTTGGCAGGAACGTGTATGAGGAGACTGTGACTAATTAAATGTGAAAATAGCTCTCTCTCTCTCTCTCTCGCTCTCTCTCTCTCTCTCTCTCTCTCTCTCCCTCTCTTAATATCTCTCTCTCTCTCTTTCTTTCTTCATCTCCCCCCTTTCTATCTCGCCCCCTCCTCTCTCTACCTTGGTAACAGATATATTTTGAAATCTAACTCTGTCCATCTGTCTGTCTGTTGGACTTTTCTATAAATAGTACAGTATGGACCAAGACATCCGCCAAGGACGCAGCCAAGGCCCATATCTCTCATATCTCTCATATCTCTCACATCTCTCATATCTCCCATGTCTCATATCTTCTATATTTAGGAAGCGATAAGCAGAAAATCTTGAAATCAACCAAGCAAGATTTCTGGAGAAGCTAAAAGTTTGGGGAAAGTTCCCAGAATATTGTAACCCTGCCGATAGTATATCTTTCTGTGTCCTGTATCTTCTATATATTCCAGGTCTCTTGTGGCTTCTGTGTCCTACAGGTATGTTGTCATCATGATGTTAGCATGTTAGCATGTTGTCATGCTTGTGGCTAAGCGCTAAGGGGTGCGGCACATGAACCTCAGTCATCTTCGGCATCTACATACGTGTGTGTGTGTGTGTGTGTGGTGTGTGTGGTCTGTCAGAAGTAAAACAACTTGTGTTTCACAAGTCCAACCCTTATAGTTTGTATATTGAATCAATAGCTACACTTATCGGAGGTAAAACAAGCTGTTTGACAGCAACCCTTCTAGCAGTATGGGGTTACCAGTGGCATCTTCATATGTTTCAAAGCTACCTAACCCTTCTAGCAGTATGGGGTTACCAGTGGCATCTACATATGTTTCAAAGCTACCTAACCCTTCTAGCAGTATGGGGTTACCAGTGGCATCTTCATATGTTTCAAAGCTACCCAACCCTTCTAGCAGTATGGGATTACCAGTGGCATCTACATATGTTTCAAAGCTACCTAATCCTTCTAGCAGTATGGGGTTACCAGTGGCATCTTCATATGTTTCAAAGCTACCTAACCCTTCTAGCAGTATATGGTTACCAGTGGCATCTACATATGTTTCAAAGCTACCTAATCCTTCTAGCAGTATGGGGTTACCAGTGGCATCTTCATATGTTTCAAAGCTACCTAACCCTTCTAGCAGTATATGGTTACCAGTGGCATCTTCATATGTTTCAAAGCTACCTAATCCTTCTAGCAGTATGGGGTTACCAGTGGCATCTACATATGTTTCAAAGCTACCTAATCCTTCTAGCAGTATGGGGTTACCAGTGGCATCTACATATGTTTCAAAGCTACCTAATCCTTCTAGCAGTATGGGGTTACCAGTGGCATCTACATATGTTTCAAAGCTACCTAACCCTTCTAGCAGTATGGGGTTACCAGTGGCATCTACATATGTTTCAAAGCTACCTAACCCTTCTAGCAGTATGGGGTTACCAGTGGCATCTTCATATGTTTCAAAGCTACCTAACCCTTCTAGCAGTATGGGGTTACCAGTGGCATCTTCATATGTTTCAAAGCTACCTAACCCTTCTAGAATCTTTAACAGTTCCACTTCATCACTGTAAAACGACTTCCCCACAACATCCCCTACATACATTCTGTATATGATTGACAGCGACCCGAAACCTTCTGGCACGTACACAGGGGTCAAAGGTTAGTGTAGCCCACTCGAGGTAAAACAACGTGATGATTAGTCTTGGCAATGTGAGCCTTCCACTGCAGGGTCATATGTCACGTCAAGTGGTGTACAACTCTACGACATAGAACTGTATTTATGCCTCTGTAAGTCATTGAGAACACATTAGCTTTTACAATAACGACCTGACCAAGAAGGAGCAATATAACTAACTACAACAAATTTGTTAGCTAAAGTGACATATACCGTTAACTACAATGGTCAAATGTCTTATTTTTTAACATTATTTTAACAGGACCATGGCCCAATCCCAAATCCATCCCTAAGCCCTATTTCCAGCATTTGTGGAGATCTGAGAGGATTCGATTGGTATAAGCAATAAGGTAATAGCTTCATCTTGCCCTATGATAGGTTAGGTTGAAGTGTCACCATATTGCTTATACCAATCGAATCCTCTCGGATCTCCACAAGCTGATGAAAGGCTGAGAGATGGATTTGGGATTGGGCCTGTGTTGTGTGGGTTGTCTTTAGGGGACACCCAGATGTCCTCTCTCTCTATCAGATGGTGCAAAGCCTCTTTTTAATGGGATGTTTATCCCAATAGTAGCTATGTATCACCGTGTTGGGTGACGGGCGTTGAAATGAGGAAGTGCTGCTATAGTCCTACATTTGACTGGCTTCAGGTTTGTGTCATGCAATGATCAAATAGAGTATGATGTATGTGACTATGATGTATGTGACTATGATGTATGTGACTATGATGTATGGGACTATGATGTATGATGTATGTGACTATGATGTATGATGTATGTGACTATGATGTATGATGTATGTGACTATGATGTATGATGTATGTGACTATGATGTATGATGTATGTGACTATGATGTATGTGACTATGATGTATGTGACTATGATGTATGTGACTATGATGTATGATGTATGTGACTGATGTATGTGACTATGATGTATGATGTATGTGACTATGATGTATGTGACTATGATGTATGTGACTATGATGTATGATGTATGTGACTATGATGTATATGACTGATGTATGTGACTATGATGTATGTGACTATGATGTATGTGACTATGATGTATGTGACTGATGTATGTGACTATGATGTATGTGACTATGATGTATGATGTATGTGACTGATGTATGTGACTATGATGTATGTGACTATGATGTATGTGACTGATGTATGTGTCTATGATGTATGTGACTGATGTATGATGTATGTGACTATGATGTATATGACTGATGTATGTGACTATGATGTATGTGACTGATGTATGTGACTATGATGTATGTGTCTATGATGTATGTGACTGATGTATGATGTATGTGACTATGATGTATGTGTCTATGATGTATGTGACTGATGTATGATGTATGTGACTATGATGTATGTGACTGATGTATGTGACTATGATGTATGTGTCTATGATGTATGTGACTGATGTATGATGTATGTGACTATGATGTATATGACTGATGTATGTGACTATGATGTATGTGACTGATGTATGTGACTATGATGTATGTGTCTATGATGTATGTGACTGATGTATGTGTCTATGATGTATGTGACTGATGTATGATGTATGTGACTATGATGTATGTGACTGATGTATGTGACTATGATGTATGTGACTATGATGTATGTGACTATGATGTATGATGTATGTGACTATGATGTATATGACTGATGTATGTGACTATGATGTATGTGACTGATGTATGTGACTATGATGTATGTGACTATGATGTATGTGACTGATGTATGTGACTATGATGTATGTGTCTATGATGTATGTGACTATGATGTATGTGACTGATGTATGTGACCAAGATGTATGTGTCTATGATGTATGTGACTATGATGTATGTGACTGATGTATGTGACTGATGTATGTGACTGATGTATGTGACTGATGTATGTGACTATGATGTATGTGACTATGATGTATGTGACTGATGTATGTGACTATGATGTATGTGACTATGATGTATGTGACTGATGTATGTGACTATGATGTATGTGTCTATGATGTATGTGACTATGATGTATGTGACTATGATGTATTTGACTGATGTATGTGACTATGATGTATGTGACTATGATGTATGTGACTGATGTATGTGACTATGATGTATGTGACTATGATGTATGTGACTATGATGTATGTGACTGATGTATGTGACTGATGTATGTGACTGATGTATGTGACTGATGTATGTGACTGATGTATGTGACTATGATGTATGTGACTATGATGTATGTGACTGATGTATGTGACTATGATGTATGTGACTATGATGTATGTGACTGATGTATGTGACTATGATGTATGTGACTATGATGTATGTGACTATGATGTATGTGACTATGATGTATGTGACTATGATGTATGTGACTGATGTATGTGACTATGATGTATGTGACTGATGTATGATGTATGTGACTATGATGTATGTGACTATGATGTATATGACTGATGTATGTGACTATGATGTATGTGACTGATGTATGTGAATATGATGTATATGACTGATGTATGTGACTATGATGTATGTGACTGATGTATGTGACTATGATGTATGTGACTATGATGTATGTGACTATGATGTATGTGACTATGATGTATGTGACTGATGTATGTGACTATGATGTATGATGTATGTGACTATGATGTATGATGTATGTGACTGATGTATGTGACTATGATGTATGTGACTATGATGTATGTGACTATGATGTATGTGACTATGATGTATGTGTCTATGATGTATGTGACTATGATGTATGTGACTGATGTATGTGACTATGATGTATTGCACTGGGTAATATTTCAACCTTGACATCGTATAACAGTTGTATAAGTCATGGAGTCGTACATGTCTTGGTTTAAAGTATATAAACACACACACACACACACACGCACACACACACACACACACACACACACACACACACACACACACACACACACACACACACACACACACACACACACACACACACACACACACACACACACACACACACACACACACACACACACACACACACACACACACACACACACACACACACACACACACACACACACACACACACGTCTTGGTCTACAGTCGCACACACAGTCATATTTTGGCTGAGTGGACAGGAGACTGACATCTCCAAGCAGACCTTAGAATACTAGAACCATTGTTTCAGGAATATTCTAAGAATTACAAATATCCTGAGGATTCCGTCTGGGTCAGAACAGGGACTTAGATTAGCTGCAGGTTTTAAAATGGAATTCTACCAACATCCAGCCATTCAAGAACACAGAATCACTACCCAGAATTGTCTATACATGCTGTTTGAATTCACAGGATACTACATATCAACCTGTCCAACACTTCTGAAAACAACAATCCTTTTCTAACACAAGATGACCAAAAACAAACCAACGTAAAGTCAATAAAGAACATTATTTTTCTGCGAGTTTGAACGTCAGGCATTAACTGCAGACCCCAACACGACAGTATTTGCTTGCAATAATGAATAAGAATTAGTAATAATTATGCAGTAATTAGTCATTATTATCCAGTCTCGTGAACCAATGACAACCAATCCCACAACCCAGACCTTTCAATGATCAACCTTACCTGGCTAGTGAGGGACTAGACACTGGAAAGAGACAGAGATGGAGAGAGTGAGGGATAGAGTGAGGGAGAAAGTGAAGGAGAGAAAGAGAGAGGCAGGAGTTGAGATAGGGTAAGAGAGGGGGGTGTCCACTATCAGTCTTATATATCACACATACACACATATGTAGGCACACACACACACACACACACACACACACACACACACACACACACACACACACACACACACACACACACACACACACACACACACACACACACACATACATACATACATACATACATAGCATTTATTTTGGGAAAGTATGGGAGAGGGACAGTGGGGTTCAAGACATGACGTACTAACACTGCCTTAGGGTCAGATCACTTTCTCAACATTACTAACCAATCAACCACTACTATTAATAAACATGTATTTGCTGTCCTCACTATCTACCTCTCTACCTTTCTACCTCACTATCTACCTCTCTACCTCACTATCTACCTCTCTACCTTTCTACCTCACTATCTACCTCTCTACCTTTCTACCTCACTATCTACCTCTCTACCTTTCTACCTCACTATCTACCTCTCTCCCTTTCTACCTCACTATCTACCCTTCTACCTCTCTCCCTCACTATCTACCTCTCTACCTCACTATGTACCTCTCTACCTCACTATCTACCCCTCTTACCTCTCTCCCTCACTATCTACCTCTCTCCCTCAATATTTACCTCCACCTCTCTCCCTCTCTATCTACCTCTCTCCCTCACTATCTACCTCTCTACCTCACTATCTACCTCTCTACCTCTCTCCCTCTACCTCTACCTCTACCTCTCTCCCTCACTATCTACCTCTCTATCTCTCTCCCTCACTATCTACCTCTCTCCCTCACTATCTACCTCACTCCCTCACTATTTACCTCTCTACCTCACTATCTACCTCTCTACCTCAATATCTACCTCTCTCCCTCACTATCTACCTCTCTCCCTCACTATCTACCTCTCTACCTCTCTCCCTCACTCTACCTCTACCTCTCTCCCTCACTCTCTACCTCTACCTCACTCTCTCTCTCTTTCTCTCCCCTTTATCTCTTGCTCTCTCTCTCTCTCTCTCTCCCTTCTCTCTCTTTCGCTCAAGGGTTCCACATTCTTCGGTTCTGCTGGTGGCTAGCTGAATTTGGCTAGGTGACCCGAATGAGTGTGATCGCATACTCCCTCAAAATAGTCTGATTTAATCTAAGATAACTCAAGAAATCTAGTAATCAAAGAAAATACAACTGACCTTGGTAGCCTGTTTCTGCAGTCTTCTTAGTAGCCTGTTTCTACAGTCTGCTTGGTAGCCTATTTCTGCAGTCTTCTTAGTAGCCTGTTTCTGCAGTCTTCTTAGTAGCCTGTTTCTGCAGTCTTCTTAGTAGCCTGTTTCTACAGTCTGCTTGGTAGCCTGTTTCTGCAGTCTTCTTAGTAGCCTGTTTCTACAGTCTGCTTGGTAGCCTGTTTCTGCAGTCTTCTTGGTAG
>NC_048581.1:16306724-16331724 GCF_013265735.2 Oncorhynchus mykiss | reverse complement strand
CTCTCTTCTACCCTTTACTGCTCTCTTCTACCCTCTTCAACCCTGTACTGCTCTCCTCTACCCTGTACTGCTCTCTTCTACCATTTACTGCTCTCTTCTACCCTGTACTGCTCTCTTCTACCCTGTACTGCCCTCTTTTACCCTGTACTGCTCTCTTCTACCCTCTTCTACCCCGTACTGCTCTCCTCTACCCTTTACTGCTCTCTTCTACCCTCTTCTACCATGTACTGCTCTCTTCTACCCTTTACTGCTCTCTTCTACCCTCTTCAACCCTGTACTGCTCTCCTCTACCCTGTACTGCTCTCTTCTACCATTTACTGCTCTCTTCTACCCTGTACTGCCCTACCCTGTCTTCTACCCTGTACTGCCCTCTTCTACCCTGTACTGCTCTCTTCTACCCTCTTCTACCCTGTACTGCTCTCTCTTCTACCCTGTACTGCTCTCTTCTACCCTTTTACTGCCCTCTTCTACCCTGTACTGCTCTCTTCTACCCTGTACTGCTCTCTTCTACCCTTTACTGCCCTCTTCTACCCTGTACTGCCCTCTTCTACCCTGTACTGCTCTCTTCTACCCTTTTACTGCCCTCTTCTACCCTGTACTGCTCTCTTCTACCCTCTTCTACCCTGTACTGCTCTCCTCTACCCTTTACTGCTCTCTTCTACCCTCTTCTACCATGTACTGCTCTCTTCTACCCTTTACTGCTCTCTTCTACCCTCTTCAACCCTGTACTGCTCTCCTCTACCCTGTACTGCTCTCTTCTACCATTTACTGCTCTCTTCTACCCTGTACTGCTCTCTTCTACCCTGTACTGCCCTCTTCTACCCTGTACTGCTCTCTTCTACCCTCTTCTACCCCGTACTGCTCTCCTCTACCCTTTACTGCTCTCTTCTACCCTCTTCTACCATGTACTGCTCTCTTCTACCCTTTACTGCTCTCTTCTACCCTCTTCAACCCTGTACTGCTCTCCTCTACCCTGTACTGCTCTCTTCTACCCTCTTCTACCCTGTACTGCTCTCCTCGACCCTGTACTGCTCTCTCTTCTACCCTGTACTGCTCTCTTCTACCCTTTTACTGCCCTCTTCTACCCTGTACTGCTCTCTTCTACCCTGTACTGCTCTCTTCTACCCTTTACTGCCCTCTTCTACCCTGTACTGCCCTCTTCTACCCTGTACTGCTCTCTTCTACCCTTTTACTGCCCTCTTCTACCCTGTACTGCCCTACCCTGTCTTCTACCCTGTACTGGCCTCTTCTACCCTGTACTGCTCTCTTCTACCCTCTTCTACCCTGTACTGCTCTCCTCGACCCTGTACTGCTCTCTCTTCTACCCTGTACTGCTCTCTTCTACCCTTTTACTGCCCTCTTCTACCCTGTACTGCTCTCTTCTACCCTGTACTGCTCTCTTCTACCCTTTACTGCCCTCTTCTACCCTGTACTGCCCTCTTCTACCCTGTACTGCTCTCTTCTACCCTTTTACTGCCCTCTTCTACCCTGTACTGCTCTCTTCTACCCTGTACTGCTCTCTTCTACCCTTTACTGCCCTCTTCTACCCAGTACTGCTCTCTTCTACCCTTTACTGCCCTCTTCACTGACATCTGGTGAAAAGGAATCAACTTTACATGTTGCAACTGAGCCAAAGGCCTCAGATTAGATGGTGCTGCGTAAAAATGATCTTCAACGGATCCCTTCCCTCCTCACCCTTCCCTTATTATAACGGCGGATTGAAGAACAGGTGCGAGGCCAAGCATTCTATCTGCAGAAAACAGAAGACATACATGGTCCATTTATCAATTAGTGGCTATTTTACTCTGCCAGTCGCATGATTGTACAATGCCTGATGTTGCCAGTTGCATTGTAATTGACATACTTTTCAAGCTTTAACGAAGCCGCACAATAGTCGAGAGAGCAATAGTGAGAGAGGGAGATATATGTGTGTGTGTGCGTTTTAACCTATTTTAACCTAGCAAGTTTACATCTGCATCATGACCATTTAGTCTATTTTATTTGATTCTCTGTTAAGAGGCTCGAGAACAACAAGACAACTGTTTCCCTCCCCATCCACCTCAGCAAACTTCAGAAACGGGCGCTGCGTGTAGCCGAATCATTTTGGGGAACTTGATTTTGGCTTCCTGATTGCACACGTTCCGCTCTGTCGCCTGTTTGCGCCTTCTGATCGCGTTCGTTCCGCTCCATGAAACCACTGTGCGAGTCTGTAGCAGATTTTCAGTTCAGGTTTCTGTTCATCGAAGGAGGGTTGAAGTGAGGGGCGACTGTACTGTGTTCTGATAAATCCATCCGAAAGTTTCATTCTTCAATCGGCCCGGTCTCCATCAACATGTCGTCGCTGCCCAAGCAACTACGAGACGAGAGGTGAGTTACGAGGCCGGTGGTGACAGCGGTTGTTGAAGGCAGCATAGGACTGTTAGGAAATGTGAACTTCTGCACCCAGAACTGTTGTTAATGTGCGTTTATGTAACCCTCATTTTACCAGTTAAATCGACTGAGGTGTGAGAAGAGGAGGGGGGATGAATGAGCCAACTGGGAACAGGGGAAGATTAGGTGGCCATGATGTATGAGGGCCAGATTGGGCATTTAGCCAGTAACTAGGCAATGGAATAGTAACGGCGAAGATATTTCCCCTTTTATCTGTGGTAGGAGTCTATTCTTCTATAGTGTATGCGGCGCGTTTCCAATCTTTCTAGAACAGTCATCTGTCACGATTGTGAATTTGAAACTAAACTAAATTCCATAATAGTCACCAGAGTGACTCGTTTTGCAACATTCCCCGACATAAATGCGTGTGTGTACGGTGCTGTGTGTGAGAGAGAGAGAGTTCTCGGTGCCATGAAGCCCTGAACATCAGCCTGCGGTTGGACTGCTCTAACCTGTCTGATATGTTGCTGATGTTCTATAACCCCCAGGGTTCTTTCCCAATCCATGGCTGTATATATTAGTGAGGTCATACAGCACGTCTTGAAGCTGAATGGTCACCTAAGCATTTGTTTACTTCTTAGTTCACCTATCCTCCTCTCCTCTCCTCTCCTCTCCTCTCCTCTCCTCGCATCTCCTTCCCTCTCCTCCCCTCCCCTCCCCTCTCCTCTTCCTCCTCCTCTCCTCTCCTCTCCTCTCCTCAGTGATTTTGACCAGCTTCCACACGACATTCCCATCAGTGCCACCATCGCAGACATCGAGGAGAAAAAGGGCTTCATCGACTATTATGTAAGTGTGTGTCTGTATGCTGGTGAACACTGACCACACAACCCACGAGTTAGAATGGTGAGAACGCTTTAAACGCTAAAAATGGTGTGAAAAGCATCTCAACAGCTCATGTAAGAATTCTCCCTCCCCCCCTCCCTCCCTCCCTGCTCTCCTCCCCTCCTCCTCCCCTCCCCCCTCTCTCCCTGCTCTCCTCGCCTCCTCCTCCTCCCCTCCTCCTCCCCCCCCTCTCTCCCTGCTCTCCTCGCCTCCTCCTCCTCCTCCCCCTCCCTCCCTCTCTCCCTGCTCTCCTGCCCCTCCCTCTCTCCCTGCTCTCCTCCCCTCCTCCTCCCCTCCTCCTCCTCTCCCCCCCTCCCTCTCTCCCCCCCTGTCTCCCGGCAGCGTTTTGTGATAGAGGTAAGGACCAGAGGTGGTAGTAAGTACCTGATCTACCGGAGGTACAGCCAGTTCTTCAACCTGCACAGTGACCTGGAGCTGAAGCATTCACCTGGAGACCAGGGCACATCTGGACCTAACACCTGCAGGCTGCCCACCCTGCCTGGTGAGAGGGGGGTGGCGGGGTGGGCTGCTCTGTGTGTGTGTGTGTGTGTGTGTGTGTGTGTGTGTGTGTGTGTGTGTGTGTGTGTGTGTGTGTGTGTGTGTGTGTGTGTGTGTACGTTATATGTGCTCTTGCACATATACATATTATGTGTATGCTGTTGGGTGTGTCCTTGTACATGAATGTTCGGTCTGCGTTATGTAAAAATATAATTCACCCTGTCATAGTTCACTTCTCTCCTGGGGGTAAGAATACCTGGCATTGTGTAAAACACACCGTGAACAGATAGATCAGGACTCCTATTCCCTCTCTGTGTTAACACCATATCAGATAGATCAGGACTCCTA
The DNA here is from genome assembly GCF_013265735.2 of Oncorhynchus mykiss. Taxonomy (NCBI): domain Eukaryota; kingdom Metazoa; phylum Chordata; class Actinopteri; order Salmoniformes; family Salmonidae; genus Oncorhynchus; species Oncorhynchus mykiss. The sequence continues at coordinate 16,327,626 of NC_048581.1, read as the reverse complement.
TTCCCTCTCTGTGTTAACACCATATCAGATAGACCAGGACTCCTATTCCCTCTCTGTGTTAACACCATATCAGATAGACCAGGACTCCTATTCCCTCTCTGTGTTAACACCATATCAGATAGACCAGGACTCCTATTCCCTCTCTGTGTTAACACCATATCAGATAGATCAGGACTCCTATTCCCTCTCTGTGTTAACACCATATCAGATAGATCAGGACTCCTATTCCCTCTCTGTGTTAACACCATATCAGATAGATCAGGACTCCTATTCCCTCTCTGTGTTAACACCATATCAGATAGACCAGGACTCCTATTCCCTCTCTGTGTTAACACCATATCAGATAGACCAGGACTCCTATTCCCTCTCTGTGTTAACACCATATCAGATAGATCAGGACTCCTATTCCCTCTCTGTGTTAACACCATATCAGATAGATCAGGACTCCTATTCCCTCTCTGTGTTAACACCATATCAGATAGACCAGGACTCCTATTCCCTCTCTGTGTTAACACCATATCAGATAGATCAGGACTCCTATTCCCTCTCTGTGTTAACACCATATCAGATAGATCAGGACTCCTATTCCCTCTCTGTGTTAACACCATATCAGATAGATCAGGACTCCTATTCCCCCTCTGTGTTAACACCATATCAGATAGATCAGGACTCCTATTCCCTCTCTGTGTTAACACCATATCAGATAAACCAGGACTCCTATTCCCTCTCTGTGTTAACACCATATCAGATAGATCAGGACTCCTATTCCCTCTCTGTGTTAACACCATATCAGATAGACCAGGACTCCTATTCCCCCTCTGTGTTAACACCATATCAGATAGATCAGGACTCCTATTCCCTCTCTGTGTTAACACCATATCAGATAGACCAGGACTCCTATTCCCCCTCTGTGTTAACACCATATCAGATAGATCAGGACTCCTATTCCCTCTCTGTGTTAACACCATATCAGATAGATCAGGACTCCTATTCCCTCTCTGTGTTAACACCATATCAGATAGACCAGGACTCCTATTCCCTCTCTGTGTTAACACCATATCAGATAGACCAGGACTCCTATTCCCTCTCTGTGTTAACACCATATCAGATAGACCAGGACTCCTATTCCCTCTCTGTGTTAACACCATATCAGATAGACCAGGACTCCTATTCCCTCTCTGTGTTAACACCATATCAGATAGACCAGGACTCCTATTCCCTCTCTGTGTTAACACCATATCAGATAGACCAGGACTCCTATTCCCTCTCTGTGTTAACACCATATCAGATAGATCAGGACTCCTATTCCCCCTCTGTGTTAACACCATATCAGATAGATCAGGACTCCTATTCCCCCTCTGTGTTAACACCATATCAGATAGACCAGGACTCCTATTCCCTCTCTGTGTTAACACCATATCAGATAGACCAGGACTCCTATTCCCTCTCTGTGTTAACACCATATCAGATAGATCAGGACTCCTATTCCCCCTCTGTGTTAACACCATATCAGATAGACCAGGACTCCTATTCCCTCTCTGTGTTAACACCATATCAGATAGACCAGGACTCCTATTCCCTCTCTGTGTTAACACCATATCAGATAGATCAGGACTCATATTCCCTCTCTGTGTTAACACCATATCAGATAAACCAGGACTCCTATTCCCCCTCTGTGTTAACACCATATCAGATAGATCAGGACTCCTATTCCCCCTCTGTGTTAACACCATATCAGATAGACCAGGACTCCTATTCCCTCTCTGTGTTAACACCATATCAGATAGACCAGGACTCCTATTCCCTCTCTGTGTTAACACCATATCAGATAAACCAGGACTCCTATTCCCTCTCTGTGTTAACACCATATCAGATAGACCAGGACTCCTATTCCCTCTCTGTGTTAACACCATATCAGATAGATCAGGACTCCTATTCCCTCTCTGTGTTAACACCATATCAGATAAACCAGGACTCCTATTCCCTCTCTGTGTTAACACCATATCAGATAAACCAGGACTCCTATTCCCTCTCTGTGTTAACACCATATCAGATAGATCAGGACTCATATTCCCTCTCTGTGTTAACACCATATCAGATAGACCAGGACTCCTATTCCCTCTCTGTGTTAACACCATATCAGATAAACCAGGACTCCTATTCCCTCTCTGTGTTAACACCATATCAGATAGACCAGGACTCCTATTCCCTCTCTGTGTTAACACCATATCAGATAGATCAGGACTCCTATTCCCTCTCTGTGTTAACACCATATCAGATAGACCAGGACTCCTATTCCCCCTCTGTGTTAACACCATATCAGATAGATCAGGACTCCTATTCCCTCTCTGTGTTAACACCATATCAGATAGACCAGGACTCCTATTCCCTCTCTGTGTTAACACCATATCAGATAGATCAGGACTCCTATTCCCTCTCTGTGTTAACACCATATCAGATAGACCAGGACTCCTATTCCCCCTCTGTGTTAACACCATATCAGATAGATCAGGACTCCTATTCCCTCTCTGTGTTAACACCATATCAGATAGACCAGGACTCCTATTCCCTCTCTGTGTTAACACCTATCAGATAGACCAGGACTCCTATTCCCTCTCTGTGTTAACACCATATCAGATAGACCAGGACTCCTATTCCCCCTCTGTGTTAACACCATATCAGATAGACCAGGACTCCTATTCCCCCTCTGTGTTAACACCATATCAGATAGACCAGGACTCCTATTCCCTCTCTGTGTTAACACCATATCAGATAGATCAGGACTCCTATTCCCTCTCTGTGTTAACACCATATCAGATAGATCAGGACTCCTATTCCCCCTCTGTGTTAACACCATATCAGATAGATCAGGACTCCTATTCCCTCTCTGTGTTAACACCTATCAGATAGACCAGGACTCCTATTCCCTCTCTGTGTTAACACCATGTCAGATAGACCAGGACTCCTATTCCCCCTCTGTGTTAACACCATATCAGATAGACCAGGACTCCTATTCCCTCTCTGTGTTAACACCATATCAGATAGACCAGGACTCCTATTCCCTCTCTGTGTTAACACCATATCAGATAGACCAGGACTCCTATTCCCTCTCTGTGTTAACACCATATCAGATAGACCAGGACTCCTATTCCCTCTCTGTGTTAACACCATATCAGATAGACCAGGACTCCTATTCCCTCTCTGTGTTAACACCATATCAGATAGATCAGGACTCCTATTCCCCCTCTGTGTTAACACCATATCAGATAGACCAGGACTCCTATTCCCTCTCTGTGTTAACACCATATCAGATAGATCAGGACTCCTATTCCCTCTCTGTGTTAACACCATATCAGATAGATCAGGACTCCTATTCCCTCTCTGTGTTAACACCATATCAGATAGACCAGGACTCCTATTCCCTCTCTGTGTTAACACCATATCAGATAGATCAGGACTCCTATTCCCTCTCTGTGTTAACACCATGTCAGCTAGATCAGGACTCCTATTCCCTCTCTGTGTTACTGGATATTATGAAGACGTCAGTCCAAACACTTTTACTTTATTCAGCATTTACACACACACACACACACACACACACACACACACACACACACACACACACACCAATTCAAAGACAGAAAGTGAGTGTGAGAGTGAGTGAGTGATCGAACCAGGGATTAGCCTGAGAGAGAAAGACAGACAGACACAGACAGAGTGAGAGAGAAAGACAGACAGAGAGTGAGAAAGAAAGACAGACAGAGAGTGAGAGAGAAAGACAGACAGACAGAGAGTGAGAGAGAAAGACAGACAGAGAGTGAGAGAGAAAGACAGACAGACAGAGTGAGAGAGAAAGACAGACAGAGAGTGAGAGAGAAAGAGACAGAGAGTGAGAGAGAAAGACAGACAGAGAGTGAGAGAGAAAGACAGACAGAGAGTGAGAGAGAAAGACAGACAGAGAGTGAGAGAGAAAGACAGACAGAGAGTGAGAGAGAAAGACATCTCGTTCCTATAAATGCATTGTTACAAGGCTGTTACTGATTAGGCTCCGATAGCTCTGAGCATCGTTGCCAATAAAGATTTATGACTTTGAATGGGGATGATGACCATCAATTGGACAGAGGCTGACAGTCTCTCTCCTCTATATGTCTGTCTCTCCTTCTCTAACTGTCTGTCTCTCCTTCTCTATATGTCTGTCTCTGACTCTATATGTCTGTCTCTCCTTCTCTATGTGTCTGTCTCTCCTTCTCTATGTGTCTGTCTCTCCTTCTCTATATGTCTGTCTGTCTCTGACTCTATATGTCTGTCTCTCCTTCTCTATGTGTCTGTCTCTCCTTCTCTATGTGTCTGTCTCTCCTTATCTATGTGTCTGTCTCTCCTTCTCTATATGTCTGTCTGTCTCTGACTCTATATGTCTGTCTCTCCTTCTCTGTGTCTGTCTCTCCTTCTCTATATGTCTGTCTGTCTCTGACTCTATATGTCTGTCTCTCCTTCTCTATGTGTCTGTCTCTCCTTCTCTATGTGTCTGTCTCTCCTTCTCTATATGTCTATCTCTCCTTCTCTGTGTCTGTCTCTCCTTCTCTATATGTCTGTCTCTCCTTATCTATGTGTCTGTCTCTCCTTCTCTATGTGTCTGTCTCTCCTCTATGCGTCTGTCTCTCCTTCTCTATGTGTCTGTCTCTCCTTCTCTATGTGTCTGTCTCTCCTTCTCTATATGTCTGTCTCTCCTTCTCTATGTGTCTGTCTCTCCTTCTCTATGTGTATGTCTCTCCTCTATGTGTCTGTCTCTCCTTCTCTATGTGTCTGTCTCTCCTTCTCTATGTGTCTGTCTCTCCTTCTCTATGTGTCTGTCTCTCCTTCTCTATGTGTCTGTCTCTCCTTCTCTATATGTCTGTCTCTCCTTCTCTGTGTCTGTCTCTCCTTCTCTATGTGTCTGTCTCTCCTTCTCTATATGTCTGTCTCTCCTTCTCTATATGTCTGTCTGTCTCTCCTTCTCTATATGTCTGTCTGTCCGTCTCTATGTCTGTCTGTCCGTCTCTATATGTCTGTCTCTCCTTCTCTGTCTGTCTCATCTCTTTTCTCTCTATCTTTCTGGCTGTGTCCCAAACAGTTGGATTTCTGCCAAGACTGAATACCTGTTTAACAGAATAATTAGTGTCTCTCTGCAGGTGTACACTAGAAAACAAGGATTTTATTGTGCTCTCTCTCTCTCTCTCTCTCTCCCTTCCTTCTTTCCTTCTCTCGATCTCTCTCCCATCCCTCCCATCCATCTATGTTTCCCTCCCTCCATCCATCACTAACTAACTTTTCTCCCTCTCTCTCTCCGCTCCACCCTTCCCTCTTCCCCCCCCCCTCTCTCTCTCTCTCTCTCCCATCCCTCCCATCCATCTGTTTCCCTCCCTCCATCCATCACTAACTAACTTTTCTCCCTCTCTCTCTCCGCTCCACCCTTCCTTCTCCCCCCACCCCCCCTCTCTCTCTCTCCGCTCCACCCTTCCCCCCCCCCTCTCTCCCAATGTTATGTCCTGTTCTGTTCTCTCACAGTAACATAATGGAGATGAAGACTCTAAAGTCCAGAGAGAGAGTTACAGTAGAGGACTGTCAGTGAACTATCTCTCTCTCTCACACACACACACACACACACACACACACACACACACACACACACACACACACACACACACACTTGGGCACGTGCCGTTTAAGCTCCCGAACGGCCGGCTTTTAAATGTAGACATTGGCTTAATGATGATCATGGAACTAATCATCAGTTCTCTCTATTTCCATTCAAATGAAAAGAGAGATGGACCCAGATAATGAGTGATGGAGAGTGATGGAGAGATGGGGAGAGACAGAGAGAGATGGAGAGAGACAGAGAGAGACAGAGGGAGATGGAGAGAGATGGAGCCAGAGGGAGAAAGATGGAGAGAGATGGAGAGAGACAGAGAGATGGAGTCAGAGGGAAAGAGATGGGGAGAGATGGAGGGAGGAGAGAAACAGAGAGAGATGGAGTCAGAGGGAAAGAGGTGAAGAGAGATGGAGTCAGAGGGAGAGAGATGGAGTCAGAGAGAGAGATGGAGTCAGAGAGAGAGAGAGAGAGGGAGAGAGATGGAGCCAGAGGGAGAGAGATGGAGCCAGAGGGAGAGAGATGGAGCCAGAGGGAGAGATGGAGAGACATGGAGTCAGAGGGAGAGAGATGGAGTCAGAGGGTGAGAGATGGAGCCAGAGGGAGAGAGATGGAGTCAGAGGGAGAGAGATGGAGTCAGAGGGAGAGAGATGGATCCAGAGGGAGAGAGATGGATCCAGAGGGAGAGAGATGGATCCAGAGGGAGAGAGATGGAGAGAGATGGATCCAGAGGGAGAGATGGTGGGAGAGAGAGATGATCACAGGCATTAGATGGGGCTAAATTAGTTGTAGCTTTCCCCCCCTCTCTCTCCCTCCCTCCGACTCCCCCCCACTCTCTCTCTGTCCTCCTCCTCTCTCTCTCTCTCTCTCTCTCTCTCTCTCTCCCTCCCTCCCTCCATCTCCCCCCACTCTCTCTCTCTGCCCTCCACACCCCCCCTCTCTCTCTCCCTCCCTCCATCTCCCCCCACTCTCTCTCTCTGTCCTCCTCTCTCCTCTCTCTCTATGTCCTCCTCTCTCCTCTCTCTCTCCCTCTAAATTAGTTTTATCAGCAGTGGGAAGTAGCTGAATCTAATGTAGAACGTTACAACTGGAACACAGAGGAACTTCAGGGGGGTGTTCTAAATGTTAATAATTATATTCAGCTAGAAGTTCTAGGTGACATTCAGTTGGGCCTAGTTGTACTGTGTGTGTGTGTGTGTGTGTGTGTGTTCAGCGTATCTCAGATACGGTTGGTTGGACAGTCATTCAACTACAGTCTTTGTTTATTTGTATCGTACCGTCTCAAGGGCACCCTATTCAATGGCACCCTATGTCCCTATGTAGTGCACTTCTTTAGACCAGGACCCATAGTGGCTATATGGGAAATAGGGTGTCATATGGAACACACGCTACAGGTGTGGACTCTTAATTTGAGCCAGTTTACTACAGCAGGAAAATAATCCTGCAGCAACAACAAATGTGAGTTATAATGTGGATTATGATTCATGGACATTTTTGTAGGGTTTGATACATTTTTCATTTAGGGAAAATCAAGTGTGCCATAGTAAAGGAAAAATTACAAACTTCAGAGGCCTTTTTAAACCTCCAATACACTACACGTTTTCATTCCCTGCTGTGCATGACAAGTCTCAGTGACAAAAGAGTGATCAAATGAAGATCCTACATGTGTGGCCTGTGGGATGTTTCATTAACATATCATCAACTCTGATGAGAAATGCAATTAAAATGTCATTATGTTGTTGATATTTATGCAACCACCCAAAGGCAATACTGTCAACCTTGAAATGAGTTATTTCAAATTGATCGATTTCCAGAAAGGAAGAGTTTTAGTTATTGGTTGGTCTTGTTGGAGGGGGAAACGTTGGAAGACTTTCTATGGTGTGTGTCTTTGTGTGTCTCTAGGTAAAGTGTTCATTGGCAATAAGAAGGAGATTGCAGAGAATAGAATTCCAGAACTCAACACTTATATGAAGGTAAGCCACACGGAGAATATACACAGAGTGTAAACTATGGTCCCTTATTGATGTCACTTGTTAAATCCACTTCAGTCAGTGTAGATGAAGGGGAGGAGACAGGTTAAAGGTGAAGGGGAGGAGTCGGGTTAAAGATGAAGGGGAGGAGTCGGGTTAAAGATGAAGGGGAGGAGACAGGTTAAAGATGAAGGGGAGGAGTCGGGTTAAAGATGAAGGGGAGGAGACGGGTTAAAGATGAAGGGGAGGAGACGGGTTAAAGATGAAGGGGAGGAGACGGGTTAAAGATGAAGGGGAGGAGACGGGTTAAAGATGAAGGGGAGGAGACAGGTTAAAGATGAAGGGGAGGAGACGGGTTAAAGATGAAGGGGAGGAGACGGGTTAAAGATGAAGGGGAGGAGACGGGTTAAAGATGAAGGGGAGGAGACGGGTTAAAGATGAAGGGGAGGAGACGGGTTAAAGATGAAGGGGAGGAGACAGGTTAAAGATGAAGGGGAGGAGACGGGTTAAAGATGAAGGGGAGGAGACGGGTTAAAGATGAAGGGGAGGAGACGGGTTAAAGATGAAGGGGAGGAGACGGGTTAAAGATGAAGGGGAGGAGACGGGTTAAAGATGAAGGGGAGGAGACGGGTTAAAGATGAAGGGGAGGAGACGGGTTAAAGATGAAGGGGAGCAGACGGGTTAAAGATGAAGGGGAGCAGACGGGTTAAAGATGAAGGGGAGCAGACGGGTTAAAGATGAAGGGGAGCAGACGGGTTAAAGATGAAGGGGAGGAGACGGGTTAAAGATGAAGGGGAGGAGACGGGTTAAAGATGAAGGGGAGGAGACGGGTTAAAGATGAAGGGGAGGAGACAGGTTAAAGATGAAGGGGAGGAGACGGGTTAAAGATGAAGGGGGAGCAGACGGGTTAAAGATGAAGGGGAGGAGACGGGTTAAAGATGAAGGGGAGGAGACGGGTTAAAGATGAAGGGGAGCAGACGGGTTAAAGATGAAGGGGAGCAGACGGGTTAAAGAGGAAGGGGAGCAGACGGGTTAAAGAGGAAGGGGAGGAGACGGGTTAAAGATGAAGGGGAGGAGACGGGTTAAAGATAAAGGGGAGGAGACGGGTTAAAGATGAAGGGGAGGAGACGGGTTAAAGATGAAGGGGAGGAGACGGGTTAAAGATGAAGGGGGAGCAGACGGGTTAAAGATGAAGGGGAGGAGACGGGTTAAAGATGAAGGGGAGGAGACGGGTTAAAGATGAAGGGGAGGAGACGGGTTAAAGATGAAGGGGAGGAGACGGGTTAAAGATGAAGGGGAGGAGACGGGTTAAAGATGAAGGGGAGGAGTCGGGTTAAAGATGAAGGGGAGGAGACGGGTTAAAGATGAAGGGGAGGAGACGGGTTAAAGATGAAGGGGAGGAGACGGGTTAAAGATGAAGGGGGAGCAGACGGGTTAAAGATGAAGGGGAGGAGACGGGTTAAAGATGAAGGGGAGGAGACGGGTTAAAGATGAAGGGGAGGAGACGGGTTAAAGATGAAGGGGAGGAGACGGGTTAAAGAGGAATGTTGAAGCCTTGAGACAGTTGAGACATGGATTGTGTGTGTTTCTCATTCAGAGCGATTATGGGCAAGACAGAAGATTTAAGTGCCTTTGAACGGGGTACAGTATTATGAGCCAGGCACACTGGTTTGTGTCAAGAACTGCAATGCTGCTTGGTTTTTCACGCTCAACAGTTTCCCGTGTGTATCAAGAATGGTCCACCACCCAAAGGACATCCAGCCAACTTGACACAACTGAACTGTGGGAAGCATTGGAGTCAACATGGGCCAGCATCCCTGTGGAACGCTTTCAACACCTTGTAGAGTCCATGTCCTGACGAGGCTGTTCTGAGGGCAAAAGGGGGTGCAACTCAATATTAGGAAGGTGTTCCTAATTTTTTGTCCACTCAGTGTGTATTTGCTGTCTCTCTCTCTCTTTCTCTCTCTCTCACACTCTCTCTCTCTATGTCTCTATGTCTCTCTCTCTCTCTCTCTCTCTCTCTCTCTCTCTATATATATATATATATAATATATATATATATCTATCTATCTATCTCCTCTCCTCTCCTCTGTATCAGAGATTGCTGGGCCTGCCTACCTGGGTTCTATTGGATGACGACATCAGGATGTTTTTCTACCAGACTGAGTCAGACAGTCAGCACCAACCACGAGCCCTACGTCGCCTCCGACCCCCTACACGTAGGGTGTAAGCTATCATTTAGTTTTACCGCTCTAATTACGCTGGTAACCAGTTTATAACAGCAGTAAGGCACCTCAGGGGTTTGTAGTGTATGGGTAATATACCACGGCTAAGGGCTGTATCCAGGCACTCCGTGTTGCGTCATGCATAAGAACAGCTCTTAGCCGTGGTATATCGGCCGTATACCACACCCCTTTGGGCCTTATTGAATAAATATAACACCACAGTAATACTGTTTCAACGTGTCACTACTGCTGCTACTTCCTGTAACTCTGGGACTCTTTAGCAGTCAGCTACGACTCCCCCAAAACAACTTGCTCCCTCCATACTTCTTTTATACTGTTGACTCATTCTGAGTTCACTGCACCACAGTCTCACATGAATAGAACTCTTACTTCTTCCACTTTCTGGGCACCACCCATTACTGAGACTGCTTGACCTCTGAACCGCCTTCACTTAGCCCTGTAACAGAGAGTTGTAGGCCACTGTCGTTTCCTCTAATGTTCACTTCTCTGATGTGTTGCTCTCTCTTGTCACGGGGTAAGTCCCAAATGGCACCATATTCCCTATATAGTGCACTACTTTTGACCAGGGCCCATAGTACACTATTTAGGGAATAGGGTGCTGTTTGGGATGTTGTCAGAGTTCCCCGATGTGGTAACTAAGGACATGTTATGTGCTAATTAGGGACTCTCTTAACAGGAAGTGATGTAAACTAGGACTCTCTTTATTTCCTCTTTGGACTGATCTCACTCACCGCAGGGTTTTTCACATTTTCTAAACGGTCATCTCTGACAGTACGATGAAATGTTAAAACTCCCTTTTTATTTCTCGCTCTCCCTCCCTCCCCCCCTCTCTCTCCCTCTCTCTCTCTCCCTCCCTCTCTCTCTCTCCCTCCCCTCTCTCTCTCCCCTCTCTCTCTCCCCTCTCTCTCTCTCTCTCTCTCTCTCTCTCTCTCTCTCTCCCTCCCCCTCTCTTTCCAGGAAGACAGTCAAAACCAACCAGACAGATGTCTTCTCCTCCCCCAGAGCTGAGGTAGGGATACAGTACTTCTCTTTTTTTCTCTTAACCCTCTGTTTTGATCTATCTCTCTATCTCTCTATCTCTCTATCTATCTATCGAGCTGAGGTAGGCCTACAGTACTGTAAAACTGTTGCTTTGGTTACGGTCTTCACGCTTACCCACACAACCCAAACCCTGTCAGGATAACGCAACATGTTACCATAACCACCACATAAACAAGCAACCATGTAACATTGTGATCAATGACAGTTAGCATGTTGTTTGAAGTAACCACAGTACAGGGTCATATGAAGGACAGCCCCTCCACACACACAACACACAAGCAGGTGGGAATTACACAAAACATTGTAGATATACATCAACATACACTACTGGTCAAAAGTTTTAGAACACCTACTCATTTAAGTGTTTTTCTTTATTTTTACTATTTTCTACAGTGTAGAAGACTTTAGAGACTTTAAAACTATGAAATAACACATGGATTCATGTAGTAACCAAAAAAGTGTTAAACAAATCAAAATATATTTTATATTTGAGGTTCTTCAATAGCCACCCTTTGCCTTGATGACAGCTTTGCACATTTCTGGCATTCTCTCAACCAGCTTCACCTGGAATGCTTTTCCAGCAGTCTTGAAGGAGTTCCCACTTATGCTGAGCACTTGTTGGCTTTTCTGACTCATCCCAAACCATCTCAATTTGTTGGAGGTCCGGGGATTATGGAGGCCAGGTTATCTGATGCAGAACTCCATCACTCTCCTTCTTGGTAAAATAGCCCTTACACAGCCTGGAGGTGTGTTGGGTCATTGTCCTGTTGAAAAACAAATGATAGTCCCTCTAAACCCAAATCAGATGGGTTGGCGTATCGCTGCAGAATGCTGTGGTAGCCATGCTGGTTAAGTGTGCCTTGCATTCTAAATAAATCACAGACAGTGTCACCAGCAAAGCACCCCCACACCATAACACCACCTCATCCATGCTTCACGGTGGGAAATACACATGGGGACATCATCCATTCACCCACACCTCATCTCACAAAGACACTGCGGTTGGAACCAAAAATCTCCAATTTGGACTCCAGACCAAAGGACACATTTCCACCGGTCTAATGTCTATTGCTCGTGTTTCTTGGTCCAAGCAAGTCTCTTCTTCTTGTTGGTGTCCTTTAGTAGTGGTTTCTTTGCAGCAATTCGACAATGAAGGCCTTATTCACACAGTCTCCTCTGAACAGTTGATGTTGAGATGTGTCTGTTACTCATTTATTTGGGCAACCATGTCACAACACCAGTGATTGGCTTAAACGCATTAAGAATCAAAGCAATTCCACAAATGAACTTTTAAGAAGGTACACCTGTTAATTGAAATGGATTCCAGGTGACTACCTCATAAAGCTGGTTGAGAGAATGCCAAGAGTGTGCAAAGCTGTCATCAAGGCAAAGGGTGGCTATTTCAAGAATCTCAAAAATAAAATATATTTATATAGATAGATTTGTTTAAAAACATTTTTTGGTTACAACATGATTCAATGTGTTATTTCATAGTTTTGATGTCTTCACTATTATTCTACAAGGTAGAACATAGTAAAAATAAAGAAAAACCCTTGAATGAGTAGGTGTTCTAAACCGTTTGACCGGTAGTGTAGATCTGTTTGGTTTCTAGCTGAAGAATTGACTAGTCTCTCTATAGATCTATTTGTGACTGGAAAGGACCTAATGGAGTCATTAACGGGGTTAAACAGAGGTTGTTTCTCCACCCCCCCTGAGTCTGTGACTCCGTTGATCTCTGAGAGTGGTTTCTCATTCTGTTTTGCTCCTTTAATCCTCTACTGTCTTTCTCCTCTCTCTCTCCACTCTTTCCATCCATCCTCTGTCACGCTCTCTCTTTCATTTTCTCCCTCACTTTATCATATTTTAGCATTAAACCCCCCCCCCCCCCTCCATCCTTTCATGTCTCTTTCCAAGGCTACCTTCATCCCTCGCTCCTGTCATCGTTCCTTGGGAGAGATTTGTCTTTCTTTCTTCTAGTTCCCCCTGTTCTCATTCTGGTCATGCCAGAGAGATGGAGAGGAAACACGAAAGAAAAACACCATTTAAATTCTACTGTCGTCTTAACTGGACTGGGGAGGGAGATAAGGGGTGTGTGTGAGGGTGGGGATAGGTTAGTGGGTGTGTTTGGGTGACCTTGTTTAGAGTGTGTGTGTGTGTGTGTGTGTGTCTGTGTGTGTGTCTACTCTCGAGGACCTGTTCTAAAGGGGCCGTCAGTGGTCGTTTGAAATCCTTGCAGAGAAAATGGCTTTTAGTCTTTACACATTGCACAATCTCTGTTAGAAGAGTTAACCCCCCCCCCCCCCCCCCCCCCTCCCCCACACACACACACACACACACACACAGATTCCATAATGTCAGTAAAGACCGTTATGACTGTGGGAGGATGACTCTCTTCTGGACTGTAGGTTATATACAGCCAGGTCACACAAGAGCCACTGCCAAATTAGACGTCCATCCAGGTTTAGCAGGACGTTAAAAAAAAGATGACTTCAAAACTGTCCACTAGGGGCAACGGTGAGCGCTTTTACCATCAAGTTGTCTTGGGTTTTGCTATGGCGTTGTGGGCGGGGATGGCGGACGGGCGGCTCCGAGGGTCACGTGTTTAATCCCAGTGATAGGACCTTGTTTATTTATTTTAGTTTTAACCCCTTAACCCTTAACCCTATCCTTTAACCATTGGGAATGATTGCCTAAACTTAACTTTTGAAATTTGACATTTATGGACAAGGGTTTGGATGTCTACAGTAAGACTGTGAGAGCTTGTTGTTTAAATAAGGTGTGTGTGTGTGTGTGGTATCACTCAATTTTAAAGCTTCACTAACCACAGTTAAAGGAGACCAGTACTTTAGCTTGGGACATGGTCAAACGTACTGTATCTCTCACACACATATTCTCTCCACTCCCCTCTGTCACACACACACACACACACACACACACACACACACACACACACACACACACACACACACACACACACACACACACACACACACACACACACACACACACACACACACACACTCATGCCCCCCTCCCCTCTCTGTCACATACACACACACACACACACACACACACACACTCATGCCCCCCTCCCCTCTCTGTCACACACACACACACACACACACACACTCATTCATTCTCCCCTCTCTGTCACACACACCTCATTCTCCCCTCCTCTCTCTGTCACACACACTCATTCCCCCCTCCCCTTCCTGTCACACACAGTACAGAGAACCGTAAACTCACAGTCCTCTCTGCCCACACCATAGTCATTATAGTTTATCCATCCCTCTCAGCACTGTGCGTGTGTGTGGTTGAGTGCTTCAGACATTTTATCTGCGTTTGGTCATGTGAACTGAAGTGTCCATTAGATGTAATCTAAACGATGGTCAATGACCCGACCTGGATGGCACTAATCACACATTTGACTTGTGTTGTCCAGTTTAGCGTTAGCGCTACAGGCAATGAGCCATAGGGATGCGCTAGTAGCAAGCGTTAGCTAAGCCAGTTGTAGTCAGAGTAAGAAGGTGAGAAAGTGGTGAGGTTTGTCTTTTGTCTTTGACAGTGCAAAATATGACAGAGGGAGAGAGTTGTGTTCAGGTGTAGTCATGTCTTGATGTCTTGAATGAAGTTTCATTTTTGCAGAATGCCTCTAGATTTGGTAGCTGTGTCAATGGCACAGTTTGGTTATTAACTATTTAAGTGGGGACAGGACACACACACACACACACACACACACACACACACACACACACACACACACACACACACACACACACACACACACCCCAACCAGCCGCTCAGGTGCCCTCCTCCTCAAGGGCACCATTTATATCCTCCCATGATCCTTCACTTCACCCAAGCCAACCATGAAGTGGGTCATCCAATTAAGACAAAACAGAAAAACTCCCTCCCTATTGGCTAGCTGTGTTAAACGAGCTGAATGCATTCATTAAGTTATGGGTCGTTAAGAGTGTAATTGGAACGTGTGACTCCTCCCATTGGTGAGGTGACCCTAGGGCCATAGCTATATTGTTAGATCAGGTTTTAATCAGTCCCTCCTGTTCTCCATGTGTCTATATCTAGACTAGGTGCACTACTTTAGACCAGGGCCCATAAGGCAGGTCTATATGTGTCTATAGTTGGATTAGGTGCACTACTTTAAACCAGGGCCCATAAGGCAGGTCTACATGTGTCTATAGTTGGATTAGGTGCACTACTTTAGACCAGGGCCCATAAGGCAGGTCTATATGTGTCTATAGTTGGATTAGGTGCACTACTTTAGACCAGGGCCCATAAGGCAGGTCTATATGTGTCTATAGTTGGATTAGGTGCACTACTTTAGACCAGGGCCCATAAGGCAGGTCTATATGTGTCTATAGTTGGATTAGGTGCACTACTTTAGACCAGGGCCCATAAGGCAGGTCTATATGTGTCTATAGTTGGATTAGGTGCACTACTTTAGACCAGGGCCCATAAGGCAGGTCTATATGTGATACTCTGACAGCACTTTTGTCAACCCCCTAAAAACACTTCACAAGTTCAGGTCTCTGTCGTCCTCGACTCCGTCTGACCAGAAATACCAGGCCTGGATAGTAACTCCATAGGAGATGGAGGGAGATGAGACCTGAAGAAGGGAGAGGTTGAGTTGAGGGATTGTGAGTGTGGGGGAGGGGTTGGTTGGTGGGTGGATGTGGGCGAGGGGTTGATTGTTTTGTGGGTGGGTGTGGGCGAGGGGTTGGTTGGTGGGTGGGTGGTTGTGGGGGAGGGGTTGGTTGGTGGGTGGATGTGGGGGAGGGGTTGGTTGTTTGGTGGGTGGGTGGGTGTGCGCGAGGGGTTGGTTGTTTGGTGGGTGGGTGGGTGTGGGGGAGGGGTTGGTTGTTTGGTGGGTGGGTGGGTGTGGGCGAGGGGTTGGTTGTTTGGTGGGTGGGTGGGTGGGTGTGGGCGAGGGGTTGGTTGTTTGGTGGGTGGGTGGGTGGGTGTGGGTGAGGGGTTGGTTGTTTGGTGGGTGGGTGGTGGTGGGCGAGGGGTTGGTTGTTTGGTGGGTGGGTGGGTGTGGGCGAGGGGTTGGTTGGTGGGTGGGTGGGTGGGTGTGGGCGAGGGGTTGGTTGGTGGGTGGGTGGGTGGGTGTGGGGGAGGGGTTGGTTGTTTGGTGGGTGGGTGGGTGTGGGCGAGGGGTTGGTTGGTGGGTGGGTGGGTGTGGGGGAGGGGTTGGTTGGTGTGTGTGTGGGGGGGGCGGGTTGGTTGGTTGAGGGATGGTATGTGCGTGTGTGTGTGTGTGTGGGGGGGGGGGGGGGGGGTATTTTTGAAGTGTGACAGGTATGGACTTGGATGAACCAGGTGTGTGTGCTGTGCCCGTATGCCTCATCATCATCATTCTCATCAAAGTAAAACCCACACACACTCATTCGAAATCCCACTGTGTGTGTGTTTCACAGTGTATCACACACTCACATTTTCTGATCTTCTCTGCTAAATATAGATCCCCAATCACACTCTACAGTAAACTCCTGTGTTAATGTTAATAGCAGATAATATCATCTCTCTGTAATTCATCTGTGTGTCGTACACTGTTCCACACTGATTTACACAGAGATTGATGAATAGATAATGGAGGGAGAGAGGGGGAAGGGGTGAGAGAGATGGAGAGAGAGGGGGAAGGGGTGAGAGAGATGGAGAGAGAGGGGGGAAGGGGTGAGAGAGAGGGGGAAGGGGTGAGAGAAAGGGGGAAGGGGTGAGAAAGAGGGAGGAAGGGGTGAGAGAGATGAGAGAGTGGGGGGAAGGGGTGAGAGAGATGGAGAGAGAGGGGGGAAGGGGTGAGAGAGGTAGAGAGAGAGTTGGGAAGGGCTGACAGAGAGGGGGAAGGGGTGAGGGAGGTAGAGAGAAAGGGGGAAGGGGTGAGTGAGGTAGAGAGAGAGGGGGAAGGGGTGAGACAGAAAAGGGGAGTGGAAAAGATTGAATGTGTGATTTAGAAAGAGTGAGAGGGGAAAGATGGAGAAAGAGTAGGGATATCGAATCAAATCAAATTTTATTGGTCACATACACATGGTTAGCAGATGTTAATGGTCACATACACATGGTTAGCAGATGTTAATGGTCACATACACATGGTTAGCAGATGTTAATGGTCACATTACACATGGTTAGCAGATGTTAATGGTCACATACACATGGTTAGCAGATGTTAATGGTCACATACACATGGTTAGCAGATGTTAATGGTCACATACACATGGTTAGCAGATGTTAATGGTCACATACACATGGTTAGCAGATGTTAATGGTCACATACACATGGTTAGCAGATGTTAATGGTCACATACACATGGTTAGCAGATGTTAATGGTCACATACACATGGTTAGCAGATGTTAATGGTCACATACACATGGTTAGCAGATGTTAATGGTCACATACACATGGTTAGCAGATGTTAATGGTCACATACACATGGTTAGCAGATGTTAATGGTCACATACACATGGTTAGCAGATGTTAATGGTCACATACACATGGTTAGCAGATGTTATTGGTCACATACACATGGTTAGCAGATGTTAATGGTCACATACACATGGTTAGCAGATGTTAATGGTCACATACACATGGTTAGCAGATGTTAATGGTCACATACACATGGTTAGCAGATGTTAATGGTCACATACACATGGTTAGCAGATGTTAATGGTCACATACACATGGTTAGCAGATGTTAATGGTCACATACACATGGTTAGCAGATGTTAATGGTCACATACACATGGTTAGCAGATGTTAATGGTCACATACACATGGTTAGCAGATGTTAATGGTCACATACACATGGTTAGCAGATGTTAATGGTCACATACACATGGTTAGCAGATGTTAATGGTCACATACACATGGTTAGCAGATGTTAATGGTCACATACACATGGTTAGCAGATGTTAATGGTCACATACACATGGTTAGCAGATGTTAATGGTCACATACACATGGTTAGCAGATGTTAATGGTCACATACACATGGTTAGCAGATGTTAATGGTCACATACACATGGTTAGCAGATGTTAATGGTCACATACACATGGTTAGCAGATGTTAATGGTCACATACACATGGTTAGCAGATGTTAATGGTCACATACACATGGTTAGCAGATGTTAATGGTCACATACACATGGTTAGCAGATGTTAATGGTCACATACACATGGTTAGCAGATGTTAATGGTCACATACACATGGTTAGCAGATGTTAATGGTCACATACACATGGTTAGCAGATGTTAATGGTCACATACACATGGTTAGCAGATGTTAATGGTCACATACACATGGTTAGCAGATGTTATTGGTCACATACACATGGTTAGCAGATGTTAATGGTCACATACACATGGTTAGCAGATGTTATTGGTCACATACACATGGTTAGCAGATGTTAATGGTCACATACACATGGTTAGCAGATGTTAATGGTCACATACACATGGTTAGCAGATGTTAATGGTCACATACACATGGTTAGCAGATGTTAATGGTCACATACACATGGTTAGCAGATGTTAATGGTCACATACACATGGTTAGCAGATGTTAATGGTCACATACACATGGTTAGCAGATGTTAATGGTCACATACACATGGTTAGCAGATGTTAATGGTCACATACACATGGTTAGCAGATGTTAATGGTCACATACACATGGTTAGCAGATGTTAATGGTCACATACACATGGTTAGCAGATGTTAATGGTCACATACACATGGTTAGCAGATGTTAATGGTCACATACACATGGTTAGCAGATGTTAATGGTCACATACACATGGTTAGCAGATGTTAATGGTCACATACACATGGTTAGCAGATGTTAATGGTCACATACACATGGTTAGCAGATGTTATTGGTCACATACACATGGTTAGCAGATGTTAATGGTCACATACACATGGTTAGCAGATGTTATTGGTCACATACACATGGTTAGCAGATGTTAATGGTCACATACACATGGTTAGCAGATGTTAATGGTCACATACACATGGTTAGCAGATGTTAATGGTCACATACACATGGTTAGCAGATGTTAATGGTCACATACACATGGTTAGCAGATGTTAATGGTCACATACACATGGTTAGCAGATGTTAATGGTCACATACACATGGTTAGCAGATGTTAATGCGAGTGTAGCGAAATGCTTGTGCGTCTAGTTCCGACCATGCAGTAATATCTAACAAGTAATCTAACAATTTCACAACAACTACCTTATACACACAATGAATAAGAATATGTACATAAAAATATATGAATGAGTGATGGCTGAACGGCATAGGCAAGATGCAGTAGATGGTATAGAATACAGTATATACATATGAGATTAATAATGTAGGGTATTTAAACATTATATAAATTAAAGTGGCTAGTGGTATATTTATTACATACATTTTTCCATTATTAAGGTGGCTGGAGTTGAGTCAGTATGTTGGCAGCAGCCACTCAATGTTAGTGATGGCTGTTTAATAGTCTTTGAGATATAAGCTGTTTTTCAGTCTCTCAGTCCCAGCTTTGATGCACATGTACTGACCTCGCCTTCTGGATGGTAGTGGTGTGAACAGGCAGTGGCTCAGGTGGTTGTTGTCCTTGATGATCTTTTTGTCCTTCCTGTGACATCGGGTGGTGTAGGTGTCCTGGAGGGCAGGTAGTTTGCCCCCGGTGATGCGTTGTGCAGACCTCACTACCCTCTGGAGAGCCTTCCGGTTATGGGCAGAGCAGTTGCCGTTCCAGGCGGTGGTACAGCCCGACAGGATGCTCTCGATTGTGCATCTGTAAAAGTTTGTGGGTGTTTTTGGTGACAAGCCGCGCCTTCTTCACCCCGCTGTCTGTGTGGGTGGACCATTTCAGTTTGTCCGTGATGTGTATACCGAGGAACTTAAAACTTGCCACCCTCTCCACTACTGTCCCGTCGATGTGGATAGGGGGCTGCTCCCGCTGCTGTTTCCTGAAGTCCACGATCATCTCCTTAGTTTTGTTGTCATTGAGTGTGAGGTTATTTTCCTGACACCACACTCCGAGGGCCCTCACCTCCTCCCTGTAGGCCGTCTTGTCGTTGTTGGTAATCAAGCCTACCACTGTAGTGTTGTCTGCAAACTTGATGATTGAGTTGGAGGCGTGCATGGCCACGCAGTCGTGGGTGAACAGGGAGTACAGGAGAGGGCTGAGAATGCACCCTTGTGGGGCCCCAGTGTTGAGGGGTGGAGATGTTGTTTCCTACCCTCACCATCTGGGGGCGGCCCATCAGAAAGTCCAGGATCCAGTTGCACAGGGCGGGGTCGAGACCCAGGGTCTCAAGCTTAATGACGAGTTTGGAGGTTACTATGGTGTTAAATGCTGAGCTGTAGTCGATGAACAGCATTCTTACATAGGTATTCCTCTTGTCCAGATGGGTTAGGGCAGTGTGCAGTGTGATGGCGATTGCGTCGTCTGTGGACCTATTTGGGCGGTAAGCAAATTGGAGTGGGTCTAGGGTGTCAGCTAGGGTGGAGGTGATATGGTCCTTGACTAGTCTCTCAAAGCACTTCATGATGACGGAAGTGAGTGCTACGGGGCGGTAGTCATTTAGCTCAGTTACCTTCGCTTTCTTGGGAACAGGAACAATGGTGGCCCTCTTGAAGCATGTGGGAACAGCAGACTGGGATAAGGATTGATTGAATATGTCTGTAAACACACCAGCCAGCTGGTCTGCGCATGCTCTGAGGACTCAGCTGGGGATGCTGTCTGGGGCTGCAGCCTTGCAAGGGTTAACACGTTTAAATGTTTTCCTCACGTTGGCCGTGGTGAAGAAGAGCCCACAGGTTTTGTTACCGGGCCGTGTCAGTGACACTGTATTGTCCTCAAAGCGAGTAAAGAAGTTGTTTAGTCTGTCTGGGAGCAAGGCATCGTGGTCCGCAACGGGGCTGGTTTTCCTTTTGTAGTCCGTGATTGACTGTAGACTGTAGGATGGAGTGATAGAAAGAGAGCTGGAGGAGA
>NC_048581.1:16251724-16301724 GCF_013265735.2 Oncorhynchus mykiss | reverse complement strand
TTAAACAGGAGATTAACTACTCTTTATGTTACTAACCATCATTAAACAGGAGATTAACTACTCTTTATGTTACTAACATCATTAAACAGGAGATTAACTACTCTTTATGTTACTAACCATCATTAAACTACTCTTTATGTTACTAACATCATTAAACAGGAGATTAACTACTCTTTATGTTACTACCATCATTAAACTACTCTTTATGTTACTAACATCATTAAACAGGATATTAACTACTCTTTATGTTACTACCATCATTAAACAGGAGATTAACTACTCTTTATGTTACTACCATCATTAAACAGGAGATTAACTACTCTTTATGTTACTAACCATCATTAAACTACTCTTTATGTTACTAACATCATTAAACTACTCTTTATGTTACTAACATCATTAAACAGGATATTAACTACTCTTTATGTTACTAACATCATTAAACAGGAGATTAACTACTCTTTATGTTACTACCATCATTAAACAGGTGATTAACTACTCTTTATGTTACTAACCATCATTAAACAGGAGATTAACTACTCTTTATGTTATTAACCATCATTAAACAGGAGATTAACTACTCTTTATGTTACTAACCATCATTAAACAGGAGATTAACTACTCTTTATGTTACTAACCATCATTAAACAGGATATTAACTACTCTTTATGTTACTAACCATCATTAAACAGGAGATTAACTACTCTTTATGTTACTACCATCATTAAACAGGAGATTAACTACTCTTTATGTTACTAACCATCATTAAACAGGTGATTAACTACTCTTTATGTTACTAACCATCATTAAACAGGAGATTAACTACTCTTTATGTTACTAACATCATTAAACAGGAGATTAACTACTCTTTATGTTACTAACCATCATTAAACTACTCTTTATGTTACTAACCATCATTAAACTACTCTTTATGTTACTACCATCATTAAACAGGAGATTAACTACTCTTTATGTTATTAACCATCATTAAACAGGAGATTAACTACTCTTTATGTTATTAACCATCATTAAACAGGAGATTAACTACTCTTTATGTTACTAACCATCATTAAACAGGAGATTAACTACTCTTTATGTTACTAACCATCATTAAACAGGATATTAACTACTCTTTATGTTACTAACCATCATTAAACAGGAGATTAACTACTCTTTATGTTACTACCATCATTAAACAGGAGATTAACTACTCTTTATGTTACTAACCATCATTAAACAGGTGATTAACTACTCTTTATGTTACTACCATCATTAAACAGGAGATTAACTACTCTTTATGTTACTACCATCATTAAACAGGAGATTAACTACTCTTTATGTTACTAACCATCATTAAACAGGAGATTAACTACTCTTTATGTTACTACCATCATTAAACAGGAGATTAACTACTCTTTATGTTACTACCATCATTAAACAGGGGATTAACTACTCTTTATGTTACTACCATCATTAAACAGGAGATTAACTACTCTTTATGTTACTAACCATCATTAAACAGGAGATTAACTACTCTTTATGTTACTAACATCATTAAACAGGAGATTAACTACTCTTTATGTTACTAACCATCATTAAACTACTCTTTATGTTACTAACATCATTAAACAGGAGATTAACTACTCTTTATGTTACTACCATCATTAAACTACTCTTTATGTTACTAACATCATTAAACAGGATATTAACTACTCTTTATGTTACTACCATCATTAAACAGGAGATTAACTACTCTTTATGTTACTACCATCATTAAACAGGAGATTAACTACTCTTTATGTTACTAACCATCATTAAACAGGTGATTAACTACTCTTTATGTTACTACCATCATTAAACAGGTGATTAACTACTCTTTATGTTACTAAGCATCATTAAACTACTCTTTATGTTACTACCATCATTAAACAGGAGATTAACTACTCTTTATGTTACTAACCATCATTAAACTACTCTTTATGTTACTAACATCATTAAACTACTCTTTATGTTACTAACATCATTAAACAGGATATTAACTACTCTTTATGTTACTAACATCATTAAACAGGAGATTAACTACTCTTTATGTTACTACCATCATTAAACAGGTGATTAACTACTCTTTATGTTACTAACCATCATTAAACAGGAGATTAACTACTCTTTATGTTATTAACCATCATTAAACAGGAGATTAACTACTCTTTATGTTACTAACCATCATTAAACAGGAGATTAACTACTCTTTATGTTACTAACCATCATTAAACAGGATATTAACTACTCTTTATGTTACTAACCATCATTAAACAGGAGATTAACTACTCTTTATGTTACTACCATCATTAAACAGGAGATTAACTACTCTTTATGTTACTAACCATCATTAAACAGGTGATTAACTACTCTTTATGTTACTAACCATCATTAAACAGGAGATTAACTACTCTTTATGTTACTAACATCATTAAACAGGAGATTAACTACTCTTTATGTTACTAACCATCATTAAACTACTCTTTATGTTACTAACCATCATTAAACTACTCTTTATGTTACTACCATCATTAAACAGGAGATTAACTACTCTTTATGTTATTAACCATCATTAAACAGGAGATTAACTACTCTTTATGTTATTAACCATCATTAAACAGGAGATTAACTACTCTTTATGTTACTAACCATCATTAAACAGGAGATTAACTACTCTTTATGTTACTAACCATCATTAAACAGGATATTAACTACTCTTTATGTTACTAACCATCATTAAACAGGAGATTAACTACTCTTTATGTTACTACCATCATTAAACAGGAGATTAACTACTCTTTATGTTACTAACCATCATTAAACAGGTGATTAACTACTCTTTATGTTACTAACCATCATTAAACAGGAGATTAACTACTCTTTATGTTACTAAGCATCATTAAACTACTCTTTATGTTACTACCATCATTAAACAGGAGATTAACTACTCTTTATGTTACTAACCATCATTAAACTACTCTTTATGTTACTAACATCATTAAACTACTCTTTATGTTACTAACATCATTAAACAGGAGATTAACTACTCTTTATGTTACTAACATCATTAAACAGGTGATTAACTACTCTTTATGTTACTACCATCATTAAACTACTCTTTATGTTACTAACATCATTAAACAGGAGATTAACTACTCTTTATGTTACTACCATCATTAAACAGGTGATTAACTACTCTTTATGTTACTAACCATCATTAAACAGGAGATTAACTACTCTTTATGTTACTACCATCATTAAACAGGAGATTAACTACTCTTTATGTTACTAACCATCATTAAACTACTCTTTATGTTACTAACCATCATTAAACTACTCTTTATGTTACTACCATCATTAAACTACTCTTTATGTTACTACCATCATTAAACAGGAGATTAACTACTCTTTATGTTACTAACCATCATTAAACTACTCTTTATGTTACTACCATCATTAAACAGGAGATTAACTACTCTTTATGTTACTAAGCATCATTAAACAGGAGATTAACTACTCTTTATGTTACTAACCATTATTAAACAGGAGATTAACTACTCTTTATGTTACTAACATCATTAAACTACTCTTTATGTTACTAACCATCATTAAACAGGAGATTAACTACTCTTTATGTTACTAACATCATTAAACTACTCTTTATGTTACTAACCATCATTAAACAGGAGATTAACTACTCTTTATGTTACTAACATCATTAAACTACTCTTTATGTTACTACCATCATTAAACAGGAGATTAACTACTCTTTATGTTACTAACCATCATTAAACAGGAGATTAACTACTCTTTATGTTACTAACATCATTAAACTACTCTTTATGTTACTAACCATCATTAAACAGGAGATTAACTACTCTTTATGTTACTACCATCATTAAACAGGAGATGAACTACTCTTTATGTTACTACCATCATTAAACAGGAGATTAACTACTCTTTATGTTACTACCATCATTAAACAGGAGATTAGCTACTCTTTATGTTACTAACCATCATTAAACAGGAGATGAACTACTCTTTATGTTACTACCATCATTAAACAGGAGATTAACTACTCTTTATGTTACTAAGCATCATTAAACAGGAGATTAACTACTCTTTATGTTACTAAGCATCATTAAACAGGATATTAACTACTCTTTATGTTACTACCATCATTAAACAGGAGATTAACTACTCTTTATGTTACTAACATCATTAAACTACTCTTTATGTTACTAACCATCATTAAACAGGAGATTAACTACTCTTTATGTTACTAACATCATTAAACTACTCTTTATGTTACTACCATCATTAAACAGGATATTAACTACTCTTTATGTTACTAACCATCATTAAACAGGTGATTAACTACTCTTTATGTTACTAACCATTATTAAACAGGAGATTAACTACTCTTTATGTTACTAAGCATCATTAAACTACTCTTTATGTTACTACCATCATTAAACAGGAGATTAACTACTCTTTATGTTACTAACCATCATTAAACTACTCTTTATGTTACTAACATCATTAAACTACTCTTTATGTTACTAACATCATTAAACAGGAGATTAACTACTCTTTATGTTACTAACATCATTAAACAGGTGATTAACTACTCTTTATGTTACTACCATCATTAAACTACTCTTTATGTTACTAACATCATTAAACAGGAGATTAACTACTCTTTATGTTACTACCATCATTAAACAGGTGATTAACTACTCTTTATGTTACTAACCATCATTAAACAGGAGATTAACTACTCTTTATGTTACTACCATCATTAAACAGGAGATTAACTACTCTTTATGTTACTAACCATCATTAAACTACTCTTTATGTTACTAACCATCATTAAACTACTCTTTATGTTACTACCATCATTAAACTACTCTTTATGTTACTACCATCATTAAACAGGAGATTAACTACTCTTTATGTTACTAACCATCATTAAACTACTCTTTATGTTACTACCATCATTAAACAGGAGATTAACTACTCTTTATGTTACTACCATCATTAAACAGGAGATTAACTACTCTTTATGTTACTAACCATTATTAAACAGGAGATTAACTACTCTTTATGTTACTAACATCATTAAACTACTCTTTATGTTACTAACCATCATTAAACAGGAGATTAACTACTCTTTATGTTACTAACATCATTAAACTACTCTTTATGTTACTAACCATCATTAAACAGGAGATTAACTACTCTTTATGTTACTAACATCATTAAACTACTCTTTATGTTACTACCATCATTAAACAGGAGATTAACTACTCTTTATGTTACTAACCATCATTAAACAGGAGATTAACTACTCTTTATGTTACTACCATCATTAAACAGGAGATTAACTACTCTTTATGTTACTACCATCATTAAACAGGAGATTAACTACTCTTTATGTTACTACCATCATTAAACAGGAGATTAACTACTCTTTATGTTACTAAGCATCATTAAACAGGAGATTAACTACTCTTTATGTTACTAAGCATCATTAAACAGGAGATTAACTACTCTTTATGTTACTAAGCATCATTAAACAGGATATTAACTACTCTTTATGTTACTACCATCATTAAACAGGAGATTAACTACTCTTTATGTTACTAAGCATCATTAAACAGGAGATTAACTACTCTTTATGTTACTAAGCATCATTAAACAGGATATTAACTACTCTTTATGTTACTACCATCATTAAACAGGAGATTAACTACTCTTTATGTTACTAACATCATTAAACTACTCTTTATGTTACTAACCATCATTAAACAGGAGATTAACTACTCTTTATGTTACTAACATCATTAAACAGGAGATGAACTACTCTTTATGTTACTACCATCATTAAACAGGAGATGAACTACTCTTTATGTTACTACCATCATTAAACAGGATATTAACTACTCTTTATGTTACTACCATCATTAAACAGGAGATTAACTACTCTTTATGTTACTACCATCATTAAACAGGAGATTAACTACTCTTTATGTTACTAACCATCATTAAACTACTCTTTATGTTACTACCATCATTAAACAGGAGATTAACTACTCTTTATGTTACTACCATCATTAAACAGGAGATTAACTACTCTTTATGTTACTAACATCATTAAACTACTCTTTATGTTACTAACCATCATTAAACAGGAGATTAACTACTCTTTATGTTACTAACCATCATTAAACTACTCTTTATGTTACTACCATCATTAAACAGGATATTAACTACTCTTTATGTTACTAACATCATTAAACAGGTGATTAACTACTCTTTAATACCAGGCAGTTGTGTGGACGAAAAGATATCCTGCTTCTTACCATATTGTTTCTCATTAGTGCCCATCAAATACCAAGGAGGGGTGTAATGTGACTGTACAGTGTTATCCGTTTTACCACATGTCCTACACTATCATGACTCAGCGCAAAGCCACACTATAAAATACACTATCATGACTCAGCTCCAAACCACACTATAAAATACACTATCATGACTCAGCTCAAAGCCACACTATAAAATACACTATCATGACTCAGCTCCAAACCACACTATAAAATACACTATCATGACTCAGCTCAAAGCCACACTATAAAATACACTATCATGACTCAGCTCCAAACCACACTATAAAATACACTATCATGACTCAGGTCAAAGCCACACTATAAAATACACTATCATGACTCAGCTCCAAACCACACTATAAAATACACTATCATGACTCAAGCGCAAAGCCACACTATACAATACACTATCATGACTCAGCTCAAAACCACACTATAAAATACACTATCATGACTTGCTTTTAACCCTTTTAAGTGTGTTATCTTTTTAGCTCTTTTTCCACATTCTCTCCATCACAGTTTAGCTCTTTTTCCACATTCTCTCCATCACAGTTTTCTAGTACTTTATACTTTATACCGCTTTTACGCACCCCCTGCATCTCTCCTCTCCCATCCACCCATCCACCCACACACACACACGCACGCACGCACGCACTCACACACGCACTCACACACGCACTCACACATGCACTTACACTTGCCCACTCGCTAAGCGCTCAGCTCTCTCTCGTCTCTCTTAGCTGTGTGCCTGTCCGATCCCACGCGTTGTGCAGCATTAGGAGTAGGAGTGTTGTGGAGTGATTTCCTGCACTATGAAGATCTGCTCTAGTCACAAACAAAACCACTTATGGTCTGTTTCATCCCTTCAGAGCCCGTCTCCCTGACTCACACCAGTGTCCTGTTCTCTCTTTCTCTGTACTCCTTTAGGGATCCCTCTTTCTTTCTCTCATCCCTCGCTCCTGGCACTTGTTCCCTCTTGTCTTCTGCTGATTGCTGTCCCGTTCTCTCTCTCTCTCTCTCACACTCACTTCATCATCAGACAAGTAAAATGAGTCACTCTTACCTGTTCGGTTTCTCAGTCTTCTCTCTTTGTCTGTCTCTCTTTCTCTCCCTTTCTCTCGGTTGATCCTGGTCCGCTGCCTGCTGCGGGCGTGTTTGTGTTCTCCTCCGTGTGTGTGTTCTCCTCCGTGTGTGTGTGTGTGTGGTTCCCAGGTGGTCTTCGACTTCAGTGGGAGTGGACGACTGGAGCTGAGTATGAAAGCTGGAGAGGTGATCTTCCTTCTGAGGAGAGTTAACACAGACTGGCTGGAGGTGAGCTGCAGGCAAGAGATGGAGGGATGGGAGGGTGGGAGGAATAGAGTGGAGGGATGGAGAGGGAGGAGGGGTGGAGGAGGAGAGGGAGGGATGGAGGAGAGGGAGGGGGTAGGAGGGTGGGAGGGAGGAATAGAGTGGAGGGATGGAGAGGGAGGAATGGAGGAGGAGAGGGAGGGATGGAGGAGATGGAGGAGAGGGAGGGATGAGGAGGAGGAGGAAGAGGAGAGGGAGGGATGAGGAGGAAGAGGAGAGGGAGGGATGGATGGAGGAGGAGGAGAGGGAGGGATGGATAGAGGAGGAGGAGGAGAGGGAGGGATGGATGGATGGAGGAGGTGGAAGAGATGGAGGAGAGGGAAGGAGGGAGGGAAGAGAGGGAGGGAGGGATAGAGGAGGAGGAGGAGAGGGAGGGATGGATGGAGGAGGTGGAAGAGATGGAGGAGATGGAGGAGAGGGAGGGAGGAATAGGATGGAGAGGGAGGAATGGAGGAGGAGGAGAGGGAGGGAGGGAGGAGATGGAGGAGAGGGAGGGATGAGGGAGGGATGAGGAGGAGGAGGAGAGGGAGGAAGAGGAGAGGGAGGGATGGATGGAGGAGGAGGAGGAGAGGGGGGATGGATAAAGGAGGAGGAGGAGAGGGAGGGATGGATGGAGGAGGTGGAAGAGATGGAGGAGAGGGAGGCAGGGAGGGAAGAGAGGGAGGGAGGGATAGAGGAGGAGGACAGATGGATGGGAGGGATGGATGGAGGAGAGGGAGGGAGGGATGGATGGAGGAGAGGGAAGGAGGAGGGGAGGGATGGATGGAGGAGAGGGAGAGAGGAGGGGAGGGATGGATGGAGGAGAGGGAGAGAGGAGTGGAGGGATGGAGGAGGGAGAAATGGAAGAGGAGAGGAGTGAATAGAGGGGAGGGATGAGGAGGAATGGTGGGAGGAGAGAGAGATGTGGAGTGAGGAGAAGGAAGGGAGGGAGGGAGATGGATGGATGGGCACTAGGAGTGAGGGAGGGAGGGAGAGAAGAGAATGAGTGAGAGAGAGGGAGGATGGCGAGAGAGAGGGAGGGTGGCGAGAGAGAGGGAGGGTGGCGAGAGAGAGGGAGGGTGGATAGAGAGAGGGAGGGTGGATAGAGAGCGAGAGAGACTAGAGTTAATGAGAAAGAGGGTGGATAGAGAAAGGGGCAACCAGTGAAGAACAAACACCATTGTAAATACAACCCATATTTATCCTTATTTTTTTCCCTTGTGTACTTTAACCATTTGTACATTGTTACAACACTGTATATATACATAATATGACATTTGTAATGTCTTTATTGTTTTGAAACTTCTGTATGTGTAATGTCTACTGTTATTTTCTATTGTTTATTTCACTTTTGTATATTATCTACCTCACTTGCTTTGGCAATGTTAACATGTTTCCCATGCCAATAAAGCCCCTTGAATTGAATTGAATTGAAAGGGAATGGAGAGAGGGAAGAGGAGAGAGAGAGAGAGGGGGAAGAGGTGAGGGAGGCAGGGGAAGAGGTGAGAGAGAGGGGGGAAAGAGGTGAGAGAAAGGGGGGGAAGAGGTGAGAGAGGGAGGGAAGAGGTGAGAGAGGGAGGGAAGAGGTGAGAGAGGGAGGGAAGAGGTGAGAGAGGGAGGGGAAGAGGTGAGAGAGAGGGGGAAGAGGTGAGAGAGAATGGGAAGAGGTGAGAGAGGGGGGGAAGAGGTGAAAGAGGGGGGAAGAGGAGAGAGAGAGAGAGGGGGGAGAGGAGAGAGGGGGAAGAGGAGAGAGAGAGAGAGAGAGAGAGAGAGAGGGGAAGAGGAGAGAGAGAGGGGGGGAAGGAGAGAGAGAGAGTGAGGGGGGAAGAGGAGAGAGAGAGAGAGAGAGAGGGGAAGAGGAGAGAGGGGCAAGAGGAGAGAGAGAGAGAAGGGAAGAGGAGAGAGGGGGAAGAGGAGAGAGAGAGAGAAGGGAAGAGGAGAAAGGGGGAAGAGGAGAGAGAGAGGAAGAGGAGAGAGAGAGCGAGATAGGGGGAAGAGGAGAGAGCGAGAGAGGGGGAAGAGGAGAGAGCGAGAGAGGGGGAAGAGGAGAGAGCGAGAGGGGGGGGGGAGGAGAGAGAGAGTGGGGGTAGAGGAGAGAGAGGGAGAGGGGAGAGAGGGGGATAATGAGAGAGAGAGAGATGATGCAGAGAGAGAGAGGGACGATGCAGAGAGAGAGGGATGAGTAAAGTGAAGAGAAGGATGGAGAGAGAGGTCAGGAGGGGGCAAGCCTTACTCAAAATGCCTCACACACATATGGGCCATCTCTGTATGTGTGTCTTGAGTACTTCTGAGATATTAGCCAGGTCATGATAATGAGCCTATGTAAAACTGCTTCTATACACACTCACACTTTACAGCCCCCTCTCTATTAATCCTCCTCTCTATTAATCCACCTCTCTCTATTAATCCACCCTCTCTCTATTAATCCACCTCTCTCTATTAATCCTCCTCTCTATTAATCCACCTCTCTATTAATCCTCCTCTCTATTAATCCACCTCTCTATTAATCCTCCTCTCTATTAATCCCTCTCTCTATTAATCCACCTCTCTCTATTAATCCTCCTCTCTCTATTAATCCACCTCTCTATTAATCCTCCTCTCTCTATTAATCCACCCCTCTCTATTAATCCACCCCTCTCTATTAATCCACCCCTCTCTATTAATCCACCTCTCTATTAATCCCCCTCTCTATTAATCCACCTCTCTATTAATCCTCCTCTCTATTAATCCACCCCTCTATTAATCCACCCCTCTATTAATCCACCCCTCTATTAATCCACCCCTCTATTAATCCACCTCTCTATTAATCCTCCTCTCTCTATTAATCCACCCTCTCTCTATTAATCCACCTCTCTCTATTAATCCTCCTCTCTATTAATCCACCTCTCTATTAATCCTCCTCTCTATTAATCCACCCCTCTATTAATCCACCCCTCTATTAATCCTGCTCTATCTATTAATCCTCCTCTATCTATTAATCCTCCTCTCTCTATTAATCCACCCCTCTCTATTAATCCACCCCTCTCTATTAATCCACCTCTCTATTAATCCCCCTCTCTCTATTAATCCACCCCTCTATTAATCCACCCCTCTATTAATCCACCCCTCTATTAATCCACCCCTCTATTAATCCACCCCTCTATTAATCCTGCTCTATCTATTAATCCTCCTCTATCTATTAATCCTCCTCTCTCTATTAATCCCCCTCTCTCTATTAATCCACCCCTCTATTAATCCACCCCTCTATTAATCCTGCTCTATCTATTAATCCTCCTCTATCTATTAATCCTCCTCTATCTATTAATCCTCCTCTCTCTATTAATCCACCTCTCTCTTTCTGTCTCTCTCTCTCTCTCTCACTTCCTCTCTCTCTCAGGGCACGGTGAGCAATCGAACAGGTATCTTCCCAGAATCCTTTGTGAAGATCATTAAGCCCCTCCCAGAGAGTGACTCTGATGGCGAGAACGGTGGCGCTTCAGGTAAAGGGGCGGGGTCTTACAGCTGCCTGCGCTGCTACCTGCTCACACCCCAGGGCGTCGACACCAGGTATCCCAGTTAATAATGTATTGGAGTGACTGTATGTAGCCCAGTTAATAATGTATTGGAGTGACTGTATGTATCCCAGTTAATAATGTATTGGAGTGACTGTATGTATCCCAGTTAATAATGTATTGGAGTGACTGTATGTATCCCAGTTAATAATGTATTGGAGTGACTGTATGTATCCCAGTTAATAATGTATTGGTGTGACTGTATGTATCCCAGTTAATAATGTATTGGAGTGACTTTATGTATCCCAGTTAATAATGTATTGGAGTGACTGTATGTATCCCAGTTAATAATGTATTGGAGTGACTGTATGTATCCCAGTTAATAATGTATTGGAGTGACTGTATGTATCCCAGTTAATAATGTATTGGAGTGACTGTATGTATCCCAGTTAATAATGTATTGGTGTGACTGTATGTATCCCAGTTAATAATGTATTGGAGTGACTGTATGTATCCCAGTTAATAATGTATTGGAGTGACTGTATGTATCCCAGTTAATAATGTATTGGAGTGACTGTATGTATCCCAGTTAATAATGTATTGGAGTGACTGTATGTATCCCAGTTAATAATGTATTGGAGTGACTGTATGTATCCCAGTTAATAATGTATTGGTGTGACTGTATGTATCCCAGTTAATAATGTATTGGAGTGACTTTATGTATCCCAGGTAATAATGTATTGGAGTGACTGTATGTATCCCAGTTAATAATGTATTGGAGTGACTGTATGTATCCCAGTTAATAATGTATTGGAGTGACTGTATGTATCCCAGTTAATAATGTATAGGAGTGACTGTATGTATCCCAGTTAATAATGTATTGGAGTGACTGTATGTATCCCAGTTAATAATGTATTGGAGTGACTGTATGTATCCCAGTTAATAATGTATTGGAGTGACTGTATGTATCCCAGTTAATAATGTATTGGAATGACTGTATGTATCCCAGTTAATAATGCATTGGAGTGACTGTATGTATCCCAGTTAATAATGTATTGGTGTGACTGTATGTATCCCAGTTAATAATGTATTGGTGTGACTGTATGTATCCCAGTTAATAATGTATTGGAGAGTGACTGTATGTATCCCAGTTAATAATGTATTGGAGTGACTTTATGTATCCCAGTTAATAATGTATTGGAGTGACTGTATGTATCCCAGTTAATAATGTATTGGAGTGACTGTATGTATCCCAGTTAATAATGTATTGGAGTGACTGTATGTATCCCAGTTAATAATGTATTGGAGTGACTGTATGTATCCCAGTTAATAATGTATTGGTGTGACTGTATGTATCCCAGTTAATAATGTATTGGAGTGACTGTATGTATCCCAGTTAATAATGTATTGGAGTGACTGTATGTATCCCAGTTAATAATGTATTGGAGTGACTGTATGTATCCCAGTTAATAATGTATTGGAGTGACTGTATGTATCCCAGTTAATAATGTATTGGAGTGACTGTATGTATCCCAGTTAATAATGTATTGGTGTGACTGTATGTATCCCAGTTAATAATGTATTGGAGTGACTTTATGTATCCCAGGTAATAATGTATTGGAGTGACTGTATGTATCCCAGTTAATAATGTATTGGAGTGACTGTATGTATCCCAGTTAATAATGTATTGGAGTGACTGTATGTATCCCAGTTAATAATGTATAGGAGTGACTGTATGTATCCCAGTTAATAATGTATTGGAGTGACTGTATGTATCCCAGTTAATAATGTATTGGAGTGACTGTATGTATCCCAGTTAATAATGTATTGGAGTGACTGTATGTACCCCAGTTAATAATGTATTGGAATGACTGTATGTATCCCAGTTAATAATGTATTGGAGTGACTGTATGTATCCCAGTTAATAATGTATTGGTGTGACTGTATGTATCCCAGTTAATAATGTATTGGAGAGTGACTGTATGTATCCCAGTTAATAATGTATTGGAGTGACTGTATGTATCCCAGTTAATAATGTATTGGTGTGACTGTATGTGACAGGGATGTGTGTGTTGAAGAAGATATCTCCACCCAGCCATCATACAAAGAACTATTGGCACGCATGAGGTAAGATACCAGACACATCCCACTGCTGAATCAACTCCACTCTTCACTACATATCTGATATTCTCCTCTTCACTACATATCTGATATTCTCCTCTTCTCTACATATCTGTTACTCATCTGATATTCTCCTCTTCACTACATATCTGTTACTCAGCTGATATTCTCCTCTTCACTACATATCTGTTACTCAGCTGATATTCTCCTCTTCACTACATATCTGATATTCTCCTCTTCTCTACATATCTGATATTCTCCTCTTCACTACATATCTGTTACTCAGCTGATATTCTCCTCTTCACTACATATCTGTTACTCAGCTGATATTCTCCTCTCCATTGAAATTTCCCCAGGTCAATAAGGATGTGCTTTATTGTCCACAGTACACACTATAACACTACCACAGTACACACTATAACACTACCACTCTACACACTATAACACTACCACAGTACACACTATAACACTACCACAGTACACACTATAACACTACCACAGTACACACTATAACACTACCACAGTACACACTATAACACTACCACAGTACACACTATAACCAGACTCATATAGTCAGTTCCGCACATCTAGTGGCCCAGTTTATCATCTCTCATTATTATCTTGTCAACGAGATAAAACTCACCTCAACTGTAAAAGCAAAACAAGAATAAATCGAATTTCATTAAAGGCACGCACGCACGCATGCACACACACACACACACACACACACACACACACACACACTTCCATTAAACATTCACCAATGCCCCGGGGCCTAGAAATCTACCCACAATGCATAAGCAGAGCCACAAATCACCTCTGTGCATTTTAAAATTAGTTCCACTCTTCTCACCTCATGCTCTCCCAATAACCAGACATGCTCTCCCAATAACCAGACAGGCTCTCCCAATAACCCGACGCGCTCTCCCAATAACCAGACACGCTCTCCCAATATCCAGACAGGCTCTCCCAATATCCAGACAGGCTCTCCCAATAACCAGACACGCTCTCCCAATAACCAGACGCGCTCTCCCAATAACCAGACACGCTCTCCCAATATCCAGACAGGCTCTCCCAATATCCAGACAGGCTCTCCCAATATCCAGACAGGCTCTCCCAATATCCAGACAGGCTCTCCCAATATCCAGACAGGCTCTCCCAATATCCAGACAGGCTCTCCCAATATCCAGACACGCTCTCCCAATATCCAGACACGCTCTCCCAATATCCAGACACGCTCTCCCAATAACCAGACACGCTCTCCCAATAACCAGACACGCTCTCCCAATAGCCAGACACACTCTCCCAATAACCAGACACCCTCTCCCAATAACCAGACACGCTCTCCCAATAACCAGACACGCTCTCCCAATAACCAGACACGCTCTCCCAATAACCAGACACGCTCTCCCAATAACCAGACACGCTCTCCCAATAACCAGACACACTCTCCCAATATCCAGACACGCTCTCCCAATATCCAGACACGCTCTCCCACGCTCTCCCGCTCTCCCAATATCCAGACACGCTCTCCCAATATCCAGACACGCTCTCCCACGCTCTCCCGCTCTCCCAATATCCAGACACCCTCTCCCAATAACCAGACACGCTCTCCCAATAACCAGACACGCTCTCCCAATATCCAGACACACTCTCCCAATATCCAGACACGCTCTCCCAATATCCAGACACGCTCTCCCAATAACCAGACACGCTCTCCCACGCTCTCCCGCTCTCCCAATATCCAGACACACTCTCCCAATATCCAGACACACTCTCCCAATATCCAGACACCCTCTCCCAATAACCAGACACGCTCTCCCAATAACCAGACACGCTCTCCCAATATCCAGACACGCTCTCCCAATATCCAGACACGCTCTCCCCCGCTCTCCCAATATCCAGACACCCTCTCCCAAGCTCTCCCGCTCTCCCAATATCCAGACACCCTCTCCCAATAACCAGACACGCTCTCCCAATAACCAGACACGCTCTCCCAATAACCAGACACGCTCTCCCAATATCCAGACACGCTCTCCCACGCTCTCCCGCTCTCCCAATATCCAGACACGCTCTCCCAATATCCAGACACGCTCTCCCAATATCCAGACACGCTCTCCCGCTCTCCCAATATCCAGACACGCTCTCCCAATAACCAGACACGCTCTCCCAATATCCAGACACGCTCTCCCAATATCCAGACACGCTCTCCCAATATCCAGACACGCTCTCCCGCTCTCCCAATATCCAGACACGCTCTCCCAATAACCAGACACGCTCTCCCAATATCCAGACACGCTCTCCCGCTCTCCCAATATATCCAGACACACACACACACACACACACTTCCATTAAACATTCACCAATGCCCCGGGGCCTAGAAATCTACCCACAATGCATAAGCAGAGCCACAAATCACCTCTGTGCATTTTAAAATTAGTTCCACTCTTCTCACCTCATGCTCTCCCAATAACCAGACATGCTCTCCCAATAACCAGACAGGCTCTCCCAATAACCCGACGCGCTCTCCCAATAACCAGACACGCTCTCCCAATATCCAGACAGGCTCTCCCAATATCCAGACAGGCTCTCCCAATAACCAGACACGCTCTCCCAATAACCAGACGCGCTCTCCCAATAACCAGACACGCTCTCCCAATATCCAGACAGGCTCTCCCAATATCCAGACAGGCTCTCCCAATATCCAGACAGGCTCTCCCAATATCCAGACAGGCTCTCCCAATATCCAGACAGGCTCTCCCAATATCCAGACAGGCTCTCCCAATATCCAGACACGCTCTCCCAATATCCAGACACGCTCTCCCAATATCCAGACACGCTCTCCCAATAACCAGACACGCTCTCCCAATAACCAGACACGCTCTCCCAATAGCCAGACACACTCTCCCAATAACCAGACACCCTCTCCCAATAACCAGACACGCTCTCCCAATAACCAGACACGCTCTCCCAATAACCAGACACGCTCTCCCAATAACCAGACACGCTCTCCCAATAACCAGACACGCTCTCCCAATAACCAGACACACTCTCCCAATATCCAGACACGCTCTCCCAATATCCAGACACGCTCTCCCACGCTCTCCCGCTCTCCCAATATCCAGACACGCTCTCCCAATATCCAGACACGCTCTCCCACGCTCTCCCGCTCTCCCAATATCCAGACACCCTCTCCCAATAACCAGACACGCTCTCCCAATAACCAGACACGCTCTCCCAATATCCAGACACACTCTCCCAATATCCAGACACGCTCTCCCAATATCCAGACACGCTCTCCCAATAACCAGACACGCTCTCCCACGCTCTCCCGCTCTCCCAATATCCAGACACACTCTCCCAATATCCAGACACACTCTCCCAATATCCAGACACCCTCTCCCAATAACCAGACACGCTCTCCCAATAACCAGACACGCTCTCCCAATATCCAGACACGCTCTCCCAATATCCAGACACGCTCTCCCCCGCTCTCCCAATATCCAGACACCCTCTCCCAAGCTCTCCCGCTCTCCCAATATCCAGACACCCTCTCCCAATAACCAGACACGCTCTCCCAATAACCAGACACGCTCTCCCAATAACCAGACACGCTCTCCCAATATCCAGACACACTCTCCCAATATCCAGACACGCTCTCCCAATATCCAGACACGCTCTCCCACGCTCTCCCGCTCTCCCAATATCCAGACACGCTCTCCCAATATCCAGACACGCTCTCCCAATATCCAGACACGCTCTCCCGCTCTCCCAATATCCAGACACGCTCTCCCAATAACCAGACACGCTCTCCCAATATCCAGACACGCTCTCCCAATATCCAGACACGCTCTCCCTATATCCAGACACGCTCTCCCGCTCTCCCAATATCCAGACACGCTCTCCCAATAACCAGACACGCTCTCCCAATATCCAGACACGCTCTCCCGCTCTCCCAATATCCAGACACGCTCTCCCAATAACTTTTTTATTCTCATAATGGTATTTTCTCTCCCTCTATTTATTCATCTGTTCATTTGGGGCCACTGCCACCGACATTATTTTTCTCTCCATTTCAAATCATTCAGAAATCAGTTCATCTTCTGGTTGTGTTGGTTGGTTATTAATATTTGCTGTGTGTGTGTGTGTGTGTGTGTGTGTGTGTGTGTGTGTGTTGATAATCCTATTCTGCTTTGGGTCTATGGCTGCTAGTTATCTTGTGTTAATGTACTTTAGCCTGTTCACAAAACAGAGAGGAATGAAGAGAGGAGAAAGAAAGAGACAGTAGGGACACAGAGACAAAGAGTTGAGAGAGAGATATATGGAGAGAAAGAGAGAGTGAAAGACAGAGGAGAGAGAGAGAGACCACAGAAAGGAGATTGACAGGACAGCCACTAAAGCATATCAGACAAACAAAGAGTTATCTTTGTAATCTCAGCGCTATCTCTGTACCAAAACAAATGCTTGTTCGGGTGAAGACCTTGTGAGAGTACTTCACCTGTTATAGGTCTGATGGGTGTGAGTAGTTGTTTCTGTACTCGTAATAACAGCAGGACTCTACCATGTATCTACGTCCTCCTATCACTGTCACCCTGAATGGGTCGGGGTTAGAGGAGGAATACACCTAGCTAGAAGAATGTTGGTGTCTTGTCTGGACTGATCGCTCTCATTCTGTACCCACATCACCCACCTTCAGGCTAAAGTTACATCCACAGTTGGTTTCCTGTACCACAACGAAACATCGTTCACCCCCTCTGCCAAGCACACCCTTATAAAAATGAACATCCTGACAATCCTGGACTATGGTGATTTAGTTATAGGCTTGCCCTAAAAACCTCCCTTGACAAACTAGACATAATTTACCACACTGCCATTTGCTTTGTTACCAGGTCCCCCTTCAACACTCATCACTGTGACCTTTACACTCTGGTCAACTGGCCGCGTTACAAACACGACACCAGACTCACTGGTCCCAAGTCCCTCATAGGCAAGTCCCCCCTCTACCTCGGCTCACTCCTCAACATCTCCACTACCAGTAGCAACCCCGGGTAAATGTATCACACTGGTCCTTCCCAAAGCCCACACTTCCTTTGGTTGTGGTTCATTCTAGTTTTCCGCCGCCAACGACTGGACTGAGCTGCAGAAGACCCTCAGACTTGATTTATTCACCCCACCACAGTCCTTCAGCAACTTGAACTGAGCTGCAGAAGACCCTCAGACTTGATTTATTCATCCCACCACAGTCCTTCAGCAACATGAACTGAGCTGCAGAAGACCCTCAGGCTTGATTCATTCATCCCACCACAGTCCTTCAGCAACATGAACTGAGCTGCAGAAGACCCTCAGACTTGATTCATTCACCCCACCACAGTCCTTCAGCAACATGAACTGAGCTGCAGAAGACCCTCAGGCTTGATTCATTCATCCCACCACAGTCCTTCAGCAACATGAACTGAGCTGCAGAAGACCCTCAGACTTGATTCATTCACCCCACCACAGTCCTTCAGCAACATGAACTGAGCTGCTATCTGATCAGTGTAGCTGCTGATCATTCAGTCTGCTGTGTTGCCTTGAACTTTTCTGCTCTAAACCCACTGAGAATATTTCTTGTTGTTGTATATTTGATGAATTTGGACCTTTCCTCTGTGTGTGTTATGTGATTTTAGTGGGATTGTGTGTGGTCCTGTTTATTGTTGTAATGTGATGCCTCTTGGCCAGGTCAGTACTGTAAGTTAAAATGGCTTCTCAATTGACTTGTAATGGTTAAATAAAGATAAACAGTCATACTAATAATAATCTCTCTCTACCTTTCTCTCTGTCTTCTTCTATTTCCCCCTTTCTCTCTCTCGCTCTCCCCCTACACCGCCATCTCTCCCTCTTTCCCACACCTCTCTCCACCCCTCCCTTTCCCTCTCTCCTCCCCCTCTACTCTGCCCTCCACCTTTCTCTCTCCACCCCTCCCTTTCCCTCTCTCCCCCTACTCCGCCCTCCACCTTTCTCTCTCCACCCCTCCCTTTCCCTCTCTCCCTCTACTCCGCCCTCCACCTTTCTCTCTCCACCCCTCCCTTTCCCTCTCTCCCCCTACTCCGCCCTCCACCTTTCTCTCTCCATCTCTCCCTGTCATCTCGCTCTCTCGTTCGCTATTTCTCAGAGATGTGTTCAAGGTGGATGGCAACATCGCCCTGAACTACCGTGACCCCGAGGGTGACCTGGTGCGTCTCCTTGACGACGGGGACGTGGCGCTGATGGTGGCCGATGGGCGGGGTCAAAGGTCAAAGGTCAAGAGGCCTGTCAATCAGTTTCCGTGGGAACTGCATGTTACCGCGGCCTCTGACCTGTCTGTGTATAATACTGAGATATAAAGACAGGGAGATGGAGGTTTTCACATGTTTCTGTACTCGCTGAAGAGAGGCCATTTTGTGTTTGCTTCAGTGTATGCACGCTTGCAGGTGCACCTGTCTGTCCATGCCCTTGTGCGTGTGAGTCTCGCCAGCTTGCATCCGTAATCCACTGCAAACCTGCATGTAGTAGTCCGGACTGAGACCCAGTGACAGGGTGACAGACTTTAATTAAGGGGACAGACGCTGGATTGTAACACATTACAGAAGTTAGTCTGATTGAGCAATGTGAATGCAACCTAAAAGGCACACTAGGCCCTACATAGTGCACTACTTTTCACCAGACTCCTATGAGCCCCGGTCAAAATGAGTGCACTATATAGGGAACAGGGTGCCATTAGGGAAGACACCTTAGTCACATTCATTAGTATGTCTGTGTTTGGTGGCTTTAAACGTGTAACATTTCACCTGTACTGTTGAGTAAATGTTAATATAAGGACATTTAATAACGTTTTAGAAACGCGTGTTCTGTTTCTCCATATATTCTGTTGTGGTCGTAGTAATGCTTAGCTATGCTCCCATTGTGTTTTCTATCAGTAAAAAATACACTATTGAAATATATAAGTGCGTGTGAGTGTGTGTGTGAGAACACACGCTCCTGTGTGTTATCTGTGTTTGCTGAATGTGTTCCGATGAGAGAGAGGAACAGTAAACGTCAGTGTGTGGTCTGGGTGACATCTAGAGGCTGCATCCCAAATCACACCCTTTCCCCTATATAAAGCACTACTTTAAAATGGCACCCTAAGTGATTAGGGTGCCATTTGGGACAGAGTAAGGTATGCCGGACCTAGCTCTCTGGCCGGCCGACTGGTACTATCCGGCCAGACAGATAGGTAGGTCTGGCCTATGTACATAACCAGGGAAATGTAGGAGAGCATGTTGCCACGGTGACATGTTTCCAGGGCATCTCCGTCCCCTCTCGCTGCTTCTTGTCAACAATACTTGTTGCTATTGGAGACTTCTGTCCCCAGCACAGAGGTGGTGAAGTAGAGCTGAAACAGCTGCTATGTTTGAGTCCTGTCCAGCTGTGAGCCTACAGGTGGTTTGGGTCTGAACAGGGGTAGAACTGGCTCCACATAATGACACAGTGCCTTCGGAAAGTATTCAGACCCTTTGACCTTTGACCACAT
Source organism: Oncorhynchus mykiss (assembly GCF_013265735.2). Classification (NCBI taxonomy): domain Eukaryota; kingdom Metazoa; phylum Chordata; class Actinopteri; order Salmoniformes; family Salmonidae; genus Oncorhynchus; species Oncorhynchus mykiss. Next base: position 16,280,830 of record NC_048581.1, on the reverse strand, counting down.
TTTGTTACGTTAAAATGGACAAATAAAAAACATCCTCATCAATCTATACACAATACACCATAATGACAAAGCAAAAACAGGTTTTTAGAAATACCTTATTTACATAAGTATTCAGACCCTTTGCTATGAGACTTGAGATTGAGCTCAGGAGGCATCCTGTTTCCATTGATCACTTTCCGAATGCACTGTACATTAAATTGTCATTATTAGTTCTGTCCCTCTAAGAAGGTGAAATAAAGTCCTAGACATCACTTCCTCCCCCCACTACACCACCCCAACCCCATCCAGCCTCTCTAACCCTCTAGAGTCCTAGACATCCATCCCTCCCTCCTCACTACACCACCCCAACTCCATCCAGCCTCTAACACTTTCACACAATCTCTCCCTATCTACATCATAGAAAGAGTAGCCGTTGCCTTGGCAGCAGCTACTGGAGGTCCATAATAAATAAAAACACAGTTAACAAGTATCGACACATACTTCAACGTCTCCTCCACTAAACACTCATCACACAGACCTGCTTCATGTCTCCCTATCACTAAACACTCATCATACAGACCTGCTTCATGTCTCCCTATCACTAAACACTCATCATACAGACCTGCTTCATGTCTCCCTATCACTAAACACTCATCACACAGACCTGCTTCATGTCTCCCTATCACTAAACACTCATCATACAGACCTGCTTCATGTCTCCCTATCACTAAACACTCATCATACAGACCTGCTTCATGTCTCCCTATCACTAAACACTCATCACAAAGACCTGCTTCAACGTCTCCTCCACTAAACACTCATCACACAGACCTGCTTCATGTCTCCCTATCACTAAACACTCATCACACAGACCTGCTTCATGTCTCCCTATCACTAAACACTCATCACACAGACCTGCTTCATGTCTCCCTATCACTAAACACTCATCACAAAGACCTGCTTCAACGTCTCCTCCACTAAACACTCATCACACAGACCTGCTTCATGTCTCCCTATCACTAAACACTCATCACACAGACCTGCTTCATGTCTCCCTATCACTAAACACTCATCATACAGACCTGCTTCATGTCTCCCTATCACTAAACACTCATCACACAGACCTGCTTCATGTCTCCCTATCACTAAACACTCATCATACAGACCTGCTTCACGTCTCCCTATCACTAAACACTCATCACACAGACCTGCTTCAACGTCTCCTCCACTAAACACTCATCACACAGACCTGCTTCATGTCTCCCTATCACTAAACACTCATCACACAGACCTGCTTCATGTCTCCATATCACTAAACACTCATCACACAGACCTGCTTCATGTCTCCCTATCGCTAAACACTCATCACAGAGACCTGCTTCATGTCTCCCTATCACTAAACACTCATCACACAGACCTGCTCCATGTCTCCCTATCACTAAACACTCATCACACAGACCTGCTTCATGTCTCCCTATCACTAAACACTCATCACACAGACCTGCTTCATGTCTCCCTATCACTAAACACTCATCACACAGACCTGCTCCATGTCTCCCTATCACTAAACACTCATCACACAGACCTGCTTCATGTCTCCCTATCACTAAACACTCATCACACAGACCTGCTTCATGTCTCCCTATCACTAAACACTCATCACACAGACCTGCTTCATGTCTCCCTATCACTAAACACTCATCACTCAGACCTGCTTCATGTCTCCCTATCACTAAACACTCATCACACAGACCTGCTTCATGTCTCCCTATCACTAAACACTCATCACACAGACCTGCTCCATGTCTCCCTATCACTAAACACTCATCACACAGACCTGCTTCATGTCTCCCTATCACTAAACACTCATCACACAGACCTGCTTCATGTCTCCCTATCACTAAACACTCATCACACAGACCTGCTTCATGTCTCCCTATCACTAAACACTCATCACACAGACCTGCTTCATGTCTCCCTATCACTAAACACTCATCACACAGACCTGCTCCATGTCTCCCTATCACTAAACACTCATCACACAGACCTGCTCCATGTCTCCCTATCACTAAACACTCATCACACAGACCTGCTTCATGTCTCCCTATCACTAAACAATCATCACACAGACCTGCTTCATGTCTCCCTATCACTAAACACTCATCACACAGACCTGCTTCATGTCTCCCTATCACTAAACACTCATCACACAGACCTGCTTCAACGTCTCCTCCACTAAACACTCATCACACAGACCTGCTTCATGTTTCCCTATCACTAAACACTGATCACACAGACCTGCTTCATGTCTCCCTATCACTAAACACTCATCACACAGACCTGCTTCATGTCTCCCTATCACTAAACACTCATCACACAGACCTGCTTCATGTCTCCCTATCACTAAACACTCATCACACAGACCTGCTTCATGTCTCCCTATCACTAAACACTCATCACACAGACCTGCTTCATGTCTCCCTATCACTAAACACTCATCACACAGACCTGCTTCATGTCTCCCTATCACTAAACACTCATCACACAGACCTGCTTCATGTCTCCCTATCACTAAACACTCATCACACAGACCTGCTTCATGTCTCCCTATCATCCACAACGTGGTAAAAGTTGGATATACAGTGCCTTGCGAAAGTATTCGGCCCCCTTGAACTTTGCGACCTTTTGCCACATTTCAGGCTTCAAACATAAAGATATAAAACTGTATTTTTTTGTGAAGAATCAACAACAAGTGGGACACAATCATGAAGTGGAACGACATTTATTGGATATTTCAAACTTTTTTAACAAATCAAAAACTGAAAAATTGGGCGTGCAAAATTATTCAGCCCCCTTAAGTTAATACTTTGTAGCGTCACCTTTTGCTGCGATTACAGCTGTAAGTCGCTTGGGGTATGTCTCTATCAGTTTTGCACATCGAGAGACTGACATTTTTTCCCATTCCTCCTTGCAAAACAGCTCGAGCTCAGTGAGGTTGGATGGAGACCATTTGTGAACAGCAGTTTTCAGTTCTTTCCACAGATTCTCGATTGGATTCAGGTCTGAACTTTGACTTGGCCATTCTAACACCTGGATATGTTTATTTTTGAACCATTCCATTGTAGATTTTGCTTTATGTTTTGGATCATTGTCTTGTTGGAAGACAAATCTCCGTCCCAGTCTCAGGTCTTTTGCCGACTCCATCAGGTTTTCTTCCAGAATGGTCCTGTATTTGGCTCCATCCATCTTCCCATCAATTTTAACCATCTTCCCTGTCCCTGCTGAAGAAAAGCAGGCCCAAACTATGATGCTGCCACCACCATGTTTGACAGTGGGGATGGTGTGATCAGGGTGTTGCTTTTACGCCAAACATAACATTTTGCATTGTTGCCAAAAAGTTCAATTTTGGTTTCATCTGACCAGAGCACCTTCTTCCACATGTTTGGTGTGTCTCCCAGGTGGCTTGTTGCAAACTTTAAACAACACTTTTTATGGATATCTTTAAGAAATGGCTTTCTTCTTGCCACTCTTCCATAAAGGCCAGATTTGTGCAATATACGACTGATTGTTGTCCTATGGACAGAGTCTCCCACCTCAGCTGTAGATCTCTGCAGTTCATCCAGAGTGATCATGGGCCTCTTGGCTGCATCTCTGATCAGTCTTCTCCTTGTATGAGCTGAAAGTTTAGAGGGACGGCCAGGTCTTGGTAGATTTACAGTGGTCTGATACTCCTTCCATTTCAATATTATCGCTTGCACAGTGCTCCTTGGGATGTTTAAAGCTTGGGAAATCTTTTTGTATCCAAATCCGGCTTTAAACTTCTTCACAACAGTATCTCGGACCTGCCTGGTGTGTTCCTTGTTCTTCATGATGCTCTCTGCGCTTTTAACGGACCTCTGAGACTATCACAGTGCAGGTACATTTATACGGAGACTTGATTACACACAGGTGGATTGTATTTATCATCATTAGTCATTTAGGTCAACATTGGATCATTCAGAGATCCTCACTGAACTTCTGGAGAGAGTTTGCTGCACTGAAAGTAAAGGGGCTGAATAATTTTGCACGCCCAATATTTCAGTTTTTGATTTGTTAAAAAAGTTTGAAATATCCAATAAATGTCGTTCCACTTCATGATTGTGTCCCACTTGTTGTTGATTCTTCACAAAAAAATACAGTTTTATATCTTTATGTTTGAAGCCTGAAATGTGGCAAAAGGTCGCAAAGTTCAAGGGGGCCGAATACTTTCGCAAGGCACTGTATATTTTGTGTCCAAACCGTCTACTCCGCACAACTTCACCTGTCCTACATCCCATACTCCCCACCTCTTCCTTAACTGACCTGTACACGTGACAAAATGGCCTCTCCTTACTACTACCATCCCATACTCCCCACCTCTTCCTTAACTAACCTGTACATGTGACAAAATGGCCTCTCCTTACTACTACCATCCCATACTCCCCACCTCTTCCTTAACTGACCTGTACACGTGACAAAATGGCCTCTCCTTACTACTACCATCCCATACTCCCCACCTCTTCCTTAACTGACCTGTACATGTGACAAAATGGCCTCTCCTTACTACTACCATCCCATACTCCCCACCTCTTCCTTAACTGACCTGTACACGTGACAAAATGGCCTCCCTTACTACTACCATCCCATACTCCCCACCTCTTCCTTAACTGACCTGTACACGTGACAAAATGGCCTCCCTTACTACTACCATCCCATACTCCCCACCTCTTCCTTAACTGACCTGTACATGTGACAAAATGGCCTCCCTTACTACTACCATCCCATACTCCCCACCTCTTCCTTAACTGACCTGTACATGTGACAAAATGGCCTCTCCTTACTACTACCATCCCATACTCCCCACCTCTTCCTTAACTGACCTGTACACGTGACAAAATGGCCTCTCCTTACTACTACCATCCCATACTCCCCACCTCTTCCTTAACTGACCTGTACACGTGACAAAATGGCCTCCCTTACTACTACCATCCCATACTCCCCACCTCTTCCTTAACTGACCTGTACACGTGACAAAATGGCCTCTCCTTACTACTACCATCCCATACTCCCCACCTCTTCCTTAACTGACCTGTACACGTGACAAAATGGCCTCTCCTTACTACTACCATCCCATACTCCCCACCTCTTCCTTAACTGACCTGTACACGTGACAAAATGGCCTCTCCTTACTACTACCATCCCATACTCCCCACCTCTTCCTTAACTAACCTGTACATGTGACAAAATGGCCTCCCTTACTACTACCATCCCATACTCCCCACCTCTTCCTTAACTGACCTGTACACGTGACAAAATGGCCTCTCCTTACTACTACCATCCCATACTCCCCACCTCTTCCTTAACTGACCTGTACACGTGACAAAATGGCCTCCCTTACTACTACCATCCCATACTCCCCACCTCTTCCTTAACTGACCTGTACATGTGACAAAATGGCCTCTCCTTACTACTACCATCCCATACTCCCCACCTCTTCCTTAACTGACCTGTACACGTGACAAAATGGCCTCTCCTTACTACTACCATCCCATACTCCCCACCTCTTCCTTAACTGACCTGTACACGTGACAAAATGGCCTCCCTTACTACTACCATCCCATACTCCCCACCTCTTCCTTAACTGACCTGTACACGTGACAAAATGGCCTCCCTTACTACTACCATCCCATACTCCCCACCTCTTCCTTAACTAACCTGTACATGTGACAAAATGGCCTCTCCTTACTACTACCATCCCATACTCCCCACCTCTTCCTTAACTGACCTGTACACGTGACAAAATGGCCTCTCCTTACTACTACCATCCCATACTCCCCACCTCTTCCTTAACTGACCTGTACACGTGACAAAATGGCCTCCCTTACTACTACCATCCCATACTCCCCACCTCTTCCTTAACTAACCTGTACATGTGACAAAATGGCCTCTCCTTACTACTACCATCCCATACTCCCCACCTCTTCCTTAACTGACCTGTACACGTGACAAAATGGCCTCTCCTTACTACTACCATCCCATACTCCCCACCTCTTCCTTAACTGACCTGTACATGTGACAAAATGGCCTCTCCTTACTACTACCATCCCATACTCCCCACCTCTTCCTTAACTGACCTGTACACGTGACAAAATGGCCTCTCCTTACTACTACCATCCCATACTCCCCACCTCTTCCTTAACTAACCTGTACACGTGACAAAATGGCCTCTCCTTACTACTACCATCCCATACTCCCCACCTCTTCCTTAACTAACCTGTACATGTGACAAAATGGCCTCTCCTTACTACTACCATCCCATACTCCCCACTTCTTCCTTAACTGACCTGTACACGTGACAAAATGGCCTCCCTTACTACTACCATCCCATACTCCCCACCTCTTCCTTAACTGACCTGTACACATGACAAAATGGCCTCCCTTACTACTACCATCCCATACTCCCCACCTCTTCCTTAACTGACCTGTACACGTGACAAAATGGCCTCTCCTTACTACTACCATCCCATACTCCCCACCTCTTCCTTAACTGACCTGTACACATGACAAAATGGCCTCCCCTTACTACTACCATCCCATACTCCCCACCTCTTCCTTAACTGACCTGTACACGTGTCAAAATGGCCTCTCCTTACTACTACCATCCCATACTCCCCACCTCTTCCTTAACTGACCTGTACACGTGACAAAATGGCCTCTCCTTACTACTACCATCCCATACTCCCCACCTCTTCCTTAACTGACCTGTACATGTGACAAAATGGCCTCCCTTACTACTACCATCCCATACTCCCCACCTCTTCCTTAACTGACCTGTACACGTGACAAAATGGCCTCTCCTTACTACTACCATCCCATACTCCCCACCTCTTCCTTAACTAACCTGTACATGTGACAAAATGGCCTCTCCTTACTACTACCATCCCATACTCCCCACCTCTTCCTTAACTGACCTGTACACGTGACAAAATGGCCTCCCTTACTACTACCATCCCATACTCCCCACCTCTTCCTTAACTGACCCGTACATGTGACAAAATGGCCTCCCCTTACTACTACCATCCCATACTCCCCACCTCTTCCTTAACTGACCTGTACACGTGACAAAATGGCCTCTCCTTACTACTACCATCCCATACTCCCCACCTCTTCCTTAACTGACCTGTACACGTGACAAAATGGCCTCTCCTTACTACTACCATCCCATACTCCCCACCTCTTCCTTAACTGACCTGTACACGTGACAAAATGGCCTCTCCTTACTACTACCATCCCATACTCCCCACCTCTTCCTTAACTGACCTGTACACGTGACAAAATGGCCTGCCCTTACTACTACCATCCCATACTCCCCACCTCTTCCTTAACTGACCTGTACACGTGACAAAATGGCCTCCCTTACTACTACCATCCCATACTCCCCACCTCTTCCTTAACTGACCTGTACACGTGACAAAATGGCCTCTCCTTACTACTACCATCCCATACTCCCCACCTCTTCCTTAACTGACCTGTACACGTGACAAAATGGCCTCTCCTTACTACTACCATCCCATACTCCCCACCTCTTCCTTAACTGACCTGTACACGTGACAAAATGGCCTCTCCTTACTACTACCATCCCATACTCCCCACCTCTTCCTTAACTGACCTGTACACGTGACAAAATGGCCTCCCCTTACTACTACCATCCCATACTCCCCACCTCTTCCTTAACTGACCTGTACATGTGACAAAATGGCCTCTCCTTACTACTACCATCCCATACTCCCCACCTCTTCCTTAACTGACCTGTACACGTGACAAAATGGCCTCTCCTTACTACTACCATCCCATACTCCCCACCTCTTCCTTAACTGACCTGTACACGTGACAAAATGGCCTCTCCTTACTACTACCATCCCATACTCCCCACCTCTTCCTTAACTGACCTGTACACGTGACAAAATGGCCTCTCCTTACTACTACCATCCCATACTCCCCACCTCTTCCTTAACTGACCTGTACACGTGACAAAATGGCCTCTCCTTACTACTACCATCCCATACTCCCCACCTCTTCCTTAACTGACCTGTACACGTGACAAAATGGCCTCCCTTACTACTACCATCCCACTGCCTTTGCCAAAGATGGAGCCCTTTTTCCCGGATCGATGACTTGACTTCCCTGCGGCCCAGCGGGACCTGAATATCTACCCCCTCTCTCCTCACAGCACTTATAGCCACCACATTGGCCTTCTCATTACCCAGAGGGAACCCAGCAAAAGCTTACCACCATTCCAATCCCATTAACAGCACCATCATCTCAACAAACCAGTCTCCCCTATCCGACCTGCCCGTCTTCACACTACTCAACGCTGCAGCCCAATCAGAGCAGACCACCACTCTGAGTGGTTTCACCTCCTCCACCCATCTCAAACCTATTATCATGGCCATCAACTCAGCCACATACACTGACGTGCAATCAGCAAACCTCTTACATACTCTAACTTTGAAATCTGGGATATCCACCCCTGCCCCACCCTACCACTGACTGGATCCATTTAACCATCTGTATATATCCTTAAAAACAAATTTAAATGACTGATCTATATGTATCTCTCCACACTCCGTCTCACGTCCTCACACCATTCTCTCCTACCCTGATTCATATCTACATCTACACTTGGTTTTGGAAAACGGCAACAGAGGAACGTTCCCCGACGCAATTGCCAGCCTGGTCTCTCTCTCCCCCAGTCCATTTTCTACCACTTTCTGCCCAATTGTCCACTTCAAACCAGATTGACAATTCTGACCCCACCCTCACCCGTATGACCCGATCGAACAGGAAGTCCATGATCCAATTTTCACCAACGTTGTTCAAGATGTTTGTTGTTTTATCTTCTCCACAGTTGCAGCCGTCTTGAAATGGGCTTGTGGGTGTGGCCTAACATTTTATGGCCGTATGTCCATATATGGTACTAAGTCGCGCCAAAGATTGTATAGTACAAATATGTCCTTGAAAAGTGATATCCCAAGTATAAATACAGTAAAGTACACATGCTGAATCATGCTAATTTATTTCTAAACCAAATAGATTTCAAATAAATGTTAATATACACATGCTTCCTAAACAGGTGTAGACTAACAGTGAATGCTTACTTACAGTTCCTTCCCAACAATTCAGAATACTATAAAATATATATTTTATTTTATATATGTTTATATATATTTTATATATTTTTTTTTATTTTGAATAATTTTGATGAAAACAGTGGGCCATTTTATTCAACTAAATGTCCTTTAATTTGAGTCACATCACATTTGTATTGTCTCATTAACCTACTATATAGTCAACATAAATCACTGACTTCCATGTGCACCAACATACTGTGCCTAGCCCTGTGTCATCGCTTGCCAGATAGCTAGGTCCTGCCTGCTGGCCATATTGCCATATTACTAGGGGGTTTTAATAACTGCACTTTGAACAAGGTCCTGCGCATGTACCACCAGTATGTGACATTTCACACTAGGAAAAATAAGACTACATTTGTGCTATGGGACAATACCAGCTTTCAGACTATGTCAACTTCTGTGTTGTCAGTCGTGCCTATTAAAACCTGTACAATCTTCCCTAACAATAAGCCTTGGGCATCAAAACATCTAAAATCACTACTTAATGTAAAGAAGGCAGTTCATGCTGAGAGTGTTAAACAGGCTTTAAGAGATGTACAAGGTGAGATACAAACACAGATACTGGTGGACAAGGAGGCGTACAAACAAAGGGTGGAGAGGAGACATGAGGGCCAGAACATGGCTAATGAACTGAATGTTTTCTTCCCAAGATTTGAATCAGACGACTATGTGTCAGAGGTAAAACAAATGGAAGCATCATTACAAATGTTTGAGAGAGTTTGTTTTTAAACAGGCGGATGTTTTGATGTTGTTCATGGGATGTAATGCACACAAAAGCCCAGACAAAATGAGTGGGCATGTTTTGAAGTTGTTCAGGGGATGTAATGCACAAAAAAGCCCAGACAAAATGAGTGGGCATGTTTTGATGTTGTTCAGGGGATGTAATGCATACTAAAGCCCAGGCCCAGACAAAATGAGTGGGCATATGTTGAAGCACTGTGCTGAACAATTAGCTGGTGTTTTTACAGACATTTTCCAATCGTCGCTCAACCAGCAAAACGTTCCAGTATTGTGGGAAAACTCAATAATTGTACTCATTTCTAAAGCATCCAATCGCCTCTCTGTTGAACGACTCCTCGACCCGTTTGTTTGCCTATCAGCCCAGCAGAGGAGTTGATGATGCCCTTCTTACTCTCTTCAACATGGTCTATAGACCTCCAGAGGGCGCCAAATCCTGTCTATTGACTTTTCTTCTGCCTAAAACACAATCCAGCCTTACATTCTGGCACAGAGACTCGTAAGAGACTTCTTAGATGGTGGGCTGGTTTTGTGGCTGTTGGACTTCCTGAGCCAGAGGTCACAGCGGGTCAAAGTAGGTCCCCACGTGTCCGACATACGCACCACCAACACAGGCTCCCCACAGGGATGTGTTTTGTCCCCACTCCTGTACATTTTGTACACTACTAGTTGTACTAGTTCCCATCCTGACAAACACCTCGTTAAGTTCGCTGATGACACTGCCTTGAACAGCCTGTTGCATGATGACGTGGAACATCATGGCCCGGTCCTAAATGACGTTGTAGAGTGGTGTGGCCAATCACACTCGGTCTTCAATACCAACAAAACCAAAGAGATGTGCATAGACTTCAGGAAGCGAACAACACCAACCTATCAGATGTCAGAACGAAGAGATTGCAGTCGAATACAAATATCTGTGTGTCCTCTTGGACAAATCAAATCCAATGTTATTCGTTATTACACGTTTATCAGATGTTGTTGTGGCTGTAGCGAAATGCTTGTGTTTCTAGCTCCAACAGTGCAGTAATATCTAACAAGTAATATCTAATAATTTCACAACAATACACACACATCGAAAGTAGAGGAATGGAATTTAGAATATATAAATATTTGGGGGAGCTATGGAGTAAATGTACAGACCTGATCTACAAAAAGAGTCAACAGAGACCATACTTTCTCAAAAAGCTGGGACCTTTTAATGTTGACTGTACTGCGCTGACTCTGTTTTACAAATCTTCCATTGAGAGTATTTTAACTTTTTGTGTTATTTGTTGGTTTGGCAATGCCACTGTCAGACAGACAAATATGCTGAGAAGGATTATCAACACTGCAAGCAAGGTACTTGGCGTCAACAGACAGACTTGGATGAGATCTTTAAGGTCAGGGCAAGGTTCCAAAATTATTTTAGTCCCAAGCCACCCCCTGTACCCAGACTTTGAACTACTCGCCTCTGGGTGCAGGTATAGGGCACCTCCTGGCATGAAAAACAGAAATAGACAATCAATTGTGCCAGGTGTGATATCCCTCCTAAACAGCTCAGGCTAATGTTCCTATCGACCCAGTAAGGCCAGCCGGCTAGTCTCCTTTTATTGGTATATAATTGTTATGAATGTTGTGTTGTCAATTTGTTTTAAATGCCAAATTTAAATGCCACTTTAAACGTGTGCATGATACTGCAACAACAGTAAGATGTAAGTAAGATGGGTCCAGTCTGCCGGCCAGCCAGATAGCTGGGTCCATAGCTAGGTCCGGCAGGCCAGATAGCTGGGTCCATAAGCTAGGTCCGGCAGGCCAGATAGCTGGGTCCATAGCTAGGTCCGGCAGGCCAGAAAGCTGGGTCCATAAGCTAGGTCCGGCAGGCCAGATAGCTGGGTCCATAGCTAGGTCCGGCAGGCCAGATAGCTGGGTCCATAGCTAGGTCCGGCAGGCCAGAAAGCTGGGTCCATAAGCTAGGTCCGGCAGGCCAGAAAGCTGGGTCCATAGCTAGGTCCGGCAGGCCAGATAGCTGGGTCCATAGCTAGGTCCGGCAGGCCAGATAGCTGGGTCCATAGCTAGGTCCGGCAGGCCAGATAGCTGGGTCCATAGCTAGGTCCGGCAGGCCAGATAGCTAGGTCTGGTCCCATCTGGCCGGCCGATTGGTCCCATTTGACCGGCCGACTGGTACTATCTGGCTGGCCGAGGGGGAGAGGTCTGACTCTTGGTGCTGTGTCTCCCTAGACCACCAGAAGGCAGTAGAGTGAGTGAGTCAGGTTAAGGTCTGACCAACATAGGAGAAAGAACCAGAACACACAGATACCAAAAAGTCATATTTAAAAAAAACTGTTGACAACAGTCTTCATCTGACCTTTTAAGGAGTTCTTCTGATTGGCTGAGACAGAGCCCGAGCAAAGAGAAAGCATGAAGCATTGACCAATTCCATATTGGGATGAGTTACAATTTGGTGCTTACACCCGAATGGTTGTGGGAGTTGGAGATGGAGTCGTGGAATCGTGTAGATTTCTTGCGGTTCTGCCGTCCAGAGGGAGCGGACGTACCACGTGACTGGGGAACAGCGACTTGCTTTCCTCTCTGGAGCAGGGCACCATTGAAAGGATTGAGAACTGGAGAGGCGCTCAGTGGCGTGTGTGTGAAGGTTTACCTCAGGCTAGCTTTCCTCCACATTGTGGAAAGGAAGCAGCTGTATTAAGGGGTGGGTTCAGTACCAGTCAAAAGTTTGGACACATCTACTCATTCAAGGGTTTTTCTTTATTTTTACTATTTTCTACACTGTAGAATAATAGTGAATCAATCAATCAATCAAATTTATTTTATATAGCCCTTCGTACATCAGCTGATATCTCAAAGTGCTGTACAGAAACCCAGCCTAAAACCCCAAACAGCAAGCAATGCAGGTTAAGAAGCACGGTGGCTAGGAAAAACTCCCTAGAAAGGCCAAAACCTAGGAAGAAACCTAGAGAGGAACCAGGCTATGTGGGGTGGCCAGTCCTCTTCTGGCTGTGCCGGGTGGAGATTATAACAAAACATGGTCAAGATGTTCAAATGTTCATAAATGACCAGCATGGTCGAATAATAATAAGGCAGAATAGTTGAAACTGGAGCAGCAGCACAGTCAGGTGGACTGGGGACAGCAAGGAGTCATCATGTCAGGTATTCCTGGGGCATGGTCCTAGGGCTCAGGTCCTCCGAGAGAGAGAAAGAAAGAGAGAATTAGAGAGAGCATATGTGGGATGGCCAGTCCTCTTCTGGCTGTGCCGGGTGGAGATTATAACAGAACATGGCCAAGATGTTCAAATGTTCATAAATGATCAGCATGGTCGAATAATAATAAGGCAGAACAGTTGAAACTGGAGCAGCAGCACAGCCAGGTGGACTGGGGACAGCAAGGAGTCATCATGTCAGGTAGTCCTGGGGCATGGTCCTAGGGCTCAGGTCCTCCGAGAGAGAGAAAGAGAGAAGGAGAGAATTAGAGAACGCACACTTAGATTCACACAGGACACCGAATAGGACAGGAGAAGTACTCCAGATATAACAAACTGACCCTAGCCCCCCGACACATAAACTACTGCAGCATAAATACTGGAGGCTGAGACAGGAGGGGTCAGGAGACACTGTGGCCCACTCCGAGGACACCCCCGGACAGGGCCAAACAGGAAGGATATAACCCCACCCACTTTGCCAAAGCACAGCCCCCACACCACTAGAGGGATATCTTCAACCACCAACTTACCATCCTGAGACAAGGCTGAGTATAGCCCACAAGACCTCCGCCACGGCACAACTTAAGGGGGGGGGGGGGGGGGGGGGCGCCAACCCAGACAGGATGACCACATCAGTGACTCAACCCACTCAGGTGACGCACCTCCTCCAGGGACGGCATGAGAGAGCCCCAGTAAAGCCAGTGACTCAGCCCCTGTAATAGGGTTAGAGGCAGAGAATCCCAGTGGAAAGAGGGGAACCGGCCAGGCAGAGACAGCAAGGGTGGTTCGTTGCTCCAGAGCCTTTCCGTTCACCCTCCCACTCCTGGGCCAGACTACACTCAATCATATGACCCACTGAAGAGATGAGTCTTCAGTAGAGACTTAAAGGTTGAGACCGAGTTTGCGTCTCTGACATGGGTAGGCAGACCGTTCCATAAAAATGGAGCTCTATAGGAGAAAGCCCTGCCTCCAGCTGTTTGCTTAAAAATTCTAGGGACAATTAGGAGGCCTGCGTCTTGTGACCGTAGCGTACGTGTAGGTATGTACGGCAGGACCAAATCAGAGAGATAGATAGGAGCAAGCCCATGTAATGCTTTGTAGGTTAGCAGTAAAACCTTGAAATCAGCCCTTGCTTTGACAGGAAGCCAGTGTAGAGAGGCTAGCACTGGAGTAATATGATCAAATTTTTTGGTTCTAGTCAGGATTCTAGCAGCCGTATTTAGCACTAACTGAAGTTTATTTAGTGCTTTATCCGGGTAGCCGGAAAGTAGAGCATTGCAGTAGTCTAACCTGGAAGTGACAAAAGCATGGATTAATTTTTCTGCATCATTTTTGGACAGAAAGTTCCTGATTTTTGCAATGTTACGTAGATGGAAAAAAGCTGTCCTTGAAATGGTCTTGATATGTTCTTCAAAAGAGAGATCAGGGTCCAGAGTAACGCCGAGGTCCTTCACAGTTTTATTTGAGACGACTGTACAACCATTAAGATTAATTGTCAGATTCAACAGAAGATCTCTTTGTTTCTTGGGACCTAGAACAAGCATCTCTGTTTTGTCCGAGTTTAAAAGTAGAAAGTTTGCAGCCATCCACTTCCTTATGTCTGAAACACATTCTTCTAGCAAGGGCAATTTTGGGGCTTCACCATGTTTAATTGAAATGTACAGCTGTGTGTCATCCGCATAGCAGTGAAAGTTAACATTATGTTTTCGAATAACATCCCCAAGAGGTAAAATATATAGTGAAAACAATAGTGGTCCTAAAACGGAACCTTGAGGAACACCGAAATGTACAGTTGATTTGTCAGAGGACAGACCATTCACAGAGACAAACTGATATCTTTCCGACAGATAAGATCTAAACCAGGCCAGAACTTGTCCGTGTAGACCAATTTGGGTTTCCAATCTCTCCAAAAGAATGTGGTGATCGATGGTATCAAAAGCAGCACTAAGGTCTAGGAGCACGAGGACAGATGCAGAGCCTCGGTCCGATGCCATTAAAATGTCATCTAGTGAAGACATCAAAACTCTGAAATAGCACACATGGGATCATGTTGTAACCGAAAAAGTGTTAAATAAATCAAAATATGTTTTATATTTGAGATTCTTCAAAACAGCCACCCTTTGCCTTGGTGACAGCCTTGCACACTCTTGGCATTCTCTCAACCAAGCGTGTGTGGTGAGGAGGCCATAGAGGTGAATGCCGGTACTGTTTAGCTAGATCTAGAACCCCTATCAACACTATGACACTCAAAGAGGGCTCCCTTTCACTTTCCAAACATCCTGGAAAAGATATGCGCACTCACACACATCTAGAACAAGTTCCCACTGTTTGGTGTTAACGCTGAGACAGAGGTTAATTTCCAAATGGCCCCATGGACCCTGTTCAAAAGTAGTGCACTGTGTAAGGGATAGAGTGTCATTTGGGATGCAGACAGGATCCTTAAACCCCTATCAACATTGTTGCAATACTGTAAGAACGGATCCCCTTCCTCTTTCAAACGTGCTCTATCACTAAATCCTTTGGGGAGGAAAGAGTTGTCTCTCTTTCTCTTAACAGTCACTATTACCACCCCATGAGTGAGAAGAGATCTTTGTGTTTCAAAAACGTCCATTATCTTAGTAGGGTGTAGAGTGAAGTTGCCCCTAGACACTGATCTTGGGTCAGTTCTGCATTTTTTCTCACTAATGGTTAATAATATTGTGACTGGTGAAGGGGAAGCTGATCCTAGATCTGTGTCTAATGAAAGATGTTGTTCACTTGCTTTGTGGTACTGGGAACAGCTGTTCAGCTGTTCATTGTGTGTTTCTCTTTCTATGAAAAATATGTAGGCCTATGAATGTTTCCTTGAATTTCTCTCTCCCCACACACCCTGCCTCTCTCTCTCTCTCTCTTTCTCTCTCCCCACACACCCTGCCTCTCTCTCTCTCTCTCCCCACACACCCTGCCTCTCTCTCTCTCTTTCTCTCTCCCCACACACCCTGCCTCTCTCTCTCTCCCCACACACCCTGCCTCTCTCTCTCTCTCTCTCTCTCTCTCTCTCTCCCCACACACCCTGCCTCTCTCTCTCTCTTTCTCTCTCGTTCGCTCTCTCTGTCTTTCTCTCTCTTTTGCTCTCTCTCTCTCTCTCTCTCTCTCTCTCCCTCACTCTCTCTCTCTCTGTCTCTCTCTCTCCCTCACTCTCTCTCCCCCTCTTTCGCTCTCTCACATCTGGACAGGCGTGAAACAGCTGGGTCCGTTACAGTCCTCCTAGGCAGACACACAGACACATACACAAGCACGCTGTTTCATTTCCTTACTACAGCAACCTCTCATCTCTCCATCTCTCCAAGCCACCCCTCCATCTCCCCCTCCCACGTTGCTCCCTCTCTGGGGACATTTGAGGTCTTCTGTGTCCTATGGAGATGCCCCTTTCTTCCCCTCCCCACCCATCCAACTGACCCTAACGGTAGGGGGGGGAGTGTTGCCCCCATGGCAACACATTCCTGTTCTCCGCTCACTGGCTCTGATCTTTCTCTCTTCTTCTCCTTTCATCCCTCTCTCATCTTGTCGTCCTCCCTCCATCTTCCCCAGGGCTACGATTCACAATCAAGATCTGGAAGAGAGGAGGCACTTGGAGGGAGGAAGAAAGAGACTGTTCTTTCTTCAGTTTTTCTCTTTTCGCAATATTTCTGGAGTGAATTGTGCTTCTGTACAGTAATGTGTCAGAAGGAAGGAGATTAATGGATGTGTGTGTGTGTGTGTGTGTGTGTGTGTGTGTGTGAGAGAGTGTGAGTGCGTGTGATGGACTGTGTCCTAATATGGCCCGGTGATTAGGCTTGTCTTACTTCTGATTAATATTCACATGGAAAGAAAGAAAGAAGTTAGATAAATGAGTGTGGGATGTAGGGATAATGGAGAGATAATACCCGCTGTAGATCAGTCTGTCATGACAGAACAAGGGAAGAACGGAGGGAGGGGAAGAGAGGAGGAGGAGGACCGAGGAACACGCCGGCCTGGCACTAAGCTATCTAAGCCAACTAAATAACGTCATCCTCAAATGAGAGCGAGAGAGAGACAGAGGGAGGAAGAGAGAGAGAAATAGAGGGAGGGAGGGAGAAATAGAGGGAGGGAGGGAAGGAGAGAGAAAAAAAAGACAAATATAGAGAGAGGGAGGGAGTAAACGAGGTCATGCCAGGCGAAGTGGAGGGAGGGAGGAAGGGAGGGATGGATGGTGGAACATAGCCAACCAGTGAAAGAGGGAGGATAGGGATGAGTTAAATAGAAAATGTTGGTAGGCCTTTAGTTGAGGTCATCTTGATATCACGGTACAGTGGTGGCTGGATATGCATTATGCAGACATAAAACATTCTACTAAGACTGTAATTACACTATGTGACAACTTGATTTGTTGTGGGAGCAACCAGCCCTTTTAAAAAGGCACGATTAAGACGTCGCCGTAGGGGAGAGCTGCCGTGTCATCGGCTCTTAACCAACCGCGCTAATTTGTTAGTTTTTTGCGTTGTTCGTAACTTGTTTTGTACATAATGTTGCTGCTACCGTCTCTTATGACCTAAAAGAGCTTCTGGACATCAGAACTGGGATTACTCACCTCAAACTGGATGAAGAGGCGGGAGGGATATACTACTACAGACACCCGACCAGGCCCAGATCCCCGTGATTCACTGGAAAAGGAAACAGAGGTTTTGCGGAAAGAGATCAGGATGCCTTGTGAGCATCAGGCGACGATCTGGCTAATCTGCCCTTGCCTTCCGTTCTGCTAGCTAACGTTCAATCACTGGAAAATAAATGGGACGAACTGAAAGCACGTGTATCCTACCAACAGGACATTAAAAACTGTAATATCTTATGTTTCACCGAGTCGTGGCTGAACGACGACATTAAGAACATACAGCATATCTCTTACTTGTTTAGGGAATTTCTTAAGTCTGCATTGTTGGTTAAGGGCTTGTAAGTAAGCATTCCACTGTAAGGTCGACACCTGCTCTATTCGGCGCATGTGAGGTCTGGTAGTGTCCTAGTCCTTCCTGTCAGACTGACGGACAGGGTCTGGTAGTGCCCTAGTCCTTCCTGTCAGAATAATCAACAGAGGACTTGGAAAGCATTTCACTTCCCGTAGAAGTGGCACTGTGGTTATAGTGAGTAACCTAGTTTATGTTCCTCCAACACTGCCTTCTAGTGAGTTTATACAAACAGTCATCTCCTATAATTCTGATAGACTGGAGACTGTCAGAAAACATGGTTGGAACGTTAATAATTTGGTTGTTATGCCATTGGTTATCTCGAGGTTCATGCCCCAGGGGCCCACACTTATTGAATATGGTGTTTTTAAATGTTAGAGCAATCACTAGGGAAAACCTTTCTCGTGAATGACCTCATTATTGAGCACAAAGTTGATTGTATGTTTCTCACCGAAACATGCCTGTCTTCAGATTGTAGTGCCACTCCCATTGAAGACTCCCCCAGACTACAGCTTTTCATCCTGTATCAGAAAAGGGAAAGGCGTGGGGGGACAGCCTCTATTTTTAGTAATGCTCTTAGTGTAAGGACATTTCAGTTGACGATTTTGGATCTTTTGAGTGTCATACTATACTGTTTAAATGTCAGCCACCAGTGCTGGCTATAATCCTGTATAGGCCACCAAAGCAATGCCCCACTTGCTTTGCTGATTTCTCTGAAGTGTTGTCTATTGTCCTCGAGAACTATGAGGAAGTCATTGTGTTGGGCGATTTTAATATTCATGTAGACAAAGAGACTCACTCCAAGGCCATTGAGTTTAGGAATCTTTTGAGCTCTATGGACTTTATCTAACATGTTACCCCCCCCCCCCCCCCCCCCCCCCGTAACCACGGCCATACTCTGGACCTGGTTATTACCAAGGGGCTTTCTATTGACACATTCCCTATTATTGATGTTGTTTTATCTGATCACCCCTGTGTATTTTCTACAGCATTATTGTCCTTAGCACAGGGCAATACTGAACACATTATTAAGAAATTGTATCTTACCTCTGAACTTGCTACAGGTTTAATTGAGTGTATGAACACAACATCACCTATTCTGCCTTCATCTTCTGATGATTTAGGTGATAACTTTAATAGCAAATTAAGGGCAACCATTGATGCCATAGCTCCAGTAAAGATGAACAAGGCCACATCCAAACAGAGAACCCCATGGATTAGTGAGGAAACTAAAGTTTCAGGTCCATTATGATATTCTGAGAGAGCAACTTGGCATATATAACAAGGCAATTAGAAAAGCCAGAATAAATCAAGAGTGCTCTTCTTGACCATTGACGGCCTGCTAAATCCTAAATCCTAACCCGGGAAACCTATGTAAACTTTCCTCTACATCTAATTGTGATGAGTTTGCAGCATATTTCAGAGATAAGATAACACACATTATAAACTGGGTGGGTCGAGCACTGATTGCTGATTGGCTGACAGCCGTGGTATATCAGACCGTATAATTACATTGGCAACCAGTTTATAATAGTAATAAGGCAGATCAGGGGGTTTTGATATATGGCCAATATACCACGGCTAAGGGCTGTTCTCATACCATACCTCCTTGGGCCTTGCTTCATTAGGCTGGGTATCAGTCAAGCAAGACCCGCTGAGAAGTTTGATGATATATTCCCTAGCCCACCACGCAAAGGCACTATGGAGTTATTTTCCCTGGTTGACACAGACATGCTCAGGAAAGTGATATCACAACTTAAGCCTTCTACCTGCCTTCTACCTGCCTATCCCCACCACCTTCTACCTGCCTATCCCCACCACCTTCTACCTGCCTATCCCCACCACCTTCTACCTGCCTATCCCCACCACCTTCTACCTGCCTATCCCCACCACCTTCTACCTGCCTTCTACCTGCCTATCCCCACCACCTTCTACCTGCCTATCCCCACCACATTCTACCTGCCTATCCCCACCACCTTCTACCTGCCTATCCCCTCCACCTTCTACCTGCCTATCCCCTCCACCTTCTACCTGCCTATCCCCACCACCTTCTACCTGCCTATCCCCACCACCTTCTACCTGCCTATCCCCACCACCTTCTACCTGCCTATCCCCACCACCTTCTACCTGCCTTCTACCTGCCTATCCCCTCCACCTTCTACCTGCCTATCCCCACCACCTTCTACCTGCCTTCTACCTGCCTATCCCCACCACCTTCTACCTGCCTTCTACCTGCCTATCCCCACCACCTTCTACCTGCCTATTCCCCCCACCTTCTACCTGCCTATCCCCACCACCTTCTACCTGCCTATCCCCAGCACCTTCTACCTGCCTTCTACCTGCCTATCCCCACCACCTTCTACCTGCCTTCTACCTGCCTATCCCCACCACCTTCTACCTGCCTTCTACCTGCCTATCCCCACCACCTTCTACCTGCCTTCTACCTGCCTATCCCCACCACCTTCTACCTGCCTATCCCCACCACATTCTACCTGCCTATCCCCACCACATTCTACCTGCCTATTCCCACCACCTTCTACCTGCCTTCTACCTGCCTATCCCCACCAGCTTCTACCTGCCTTCTACCTGCCTATCCCCACCACCTTCTACCTGCCTATCCCCACCACCTTCTACCTGCCTATTCCCACCACCTTCTACCTGCCTATCCCCACCACCTTCTACCTGCCTTCTACCTGCCTATCCCCACCACCTTCTACCTGCCTATCCCCACCACCTTCTACCTGCCTTCTACCTGCCTATCCCCACCACCTTCTACCTGCCTATTCCCCCCACCTTCTACCTGCCTATCCCCACCACCTTCTACCTGCCTTCTACCTGCCTATCCCCACCACCTTCTACCTGCCTATCCCCACCACCTTCTACCTGCCTTCTACCTGCCTATCCCCACCACCTTCTACCTGCCTTCTACCTGCCTATCCCCACCACCTTCTACCTGCCTTCTACCTGCCTATCCCCACCACCTTCTTCAAAATACTTGTTAATTACAAGCTGTTGTTAATCACTCCCTGTTGACAGGCACTTCCCCGCTACGCTAAAAACTGCTATGGTGAAACCAGTATTCGACACTGTTGACCATGATGTCCTTCTGGGCAGATTGGAACGTGGGTTGGCCTCTCCGGCCCAATTCTATGTTGGTTTAGGACCTATTTAACTGGTCAAGAGTTTGTCACCCTTGGTGAACATAACTCAGAGAAAATACTATAGATATTCCACACGGTTCGATTTTGGGTCAGGTACTGCTCAGTTTATATATGTTCCCCCTTGGCAGCGTTATCAGAAAGCACAGCATTGATTTTCACTGCTACGCAGACGATACACAGCTTTCCCTTTCTGTGTCACCAGAGGATTTGAGCTCCACTGATAAATTATTCATGATTTAAATACTTGGATGACTCTCGACTTCCTAAATATATGTCACAACTTCCTAAATAAAGGCAAGACGGAGGTATTTATTGTTGGAGCCGAAACACGGAGAGAGAATCTGGCCTTGCATTTTTTAACCGGCAATAAAACATGCAACACCAGTTAAAAAGTGAAGTGTCAGTTTAGATTCTGAACTTCATTTAGAATCACACGTTAGGAATGTGACCATCATAGCTTTTTACCACCTGAGGAACATTGCCAAGGTGCGGCCGTTTCTCTCTCAGGCTGATACAGAGAGACTCTCCCATGCTTTTATTACAAGCCTGCTTGACTACTGTAATGCTCTCCTGTCTGGTCTACTCAAGAAAGCCATTGGTCAACTGCAAAACGTACAGAATGGTGCAGCACGGGTACTGACCAAGACCAGACGGAGAGAACACATTACACTGGTTTTAAAGTAAGTCTCTGTACTGTAAAACATACAGAATGCTGCAGCACGCGTACTGACCAAGACCAGACGGAGAGAACACATTACACTGGTTTTAAAGTCTCTGTACTGTAAAACATACAGAATGGTGCAGCACGCGTACTGACCAAGACCAGACGGAGAGAACACATTACACTGGTTTTAAAGTCTCTGTACTGTAAAACATACAGAATGGTGCAGCACGGGTACTGACCAAGACCAGACGGAGAGAACACATTACACTGGTTTTAAAGTAAGTCTCTGTACTGTAAAACGTACAGAATGGTGCAGCACGCGTACTGACCAAGACCAGATGGAGAGAACACATTACACTGGTTTTAAAGTCTCTGCACTGGCTGCCTTCTATTGGTTTTTACCAATAAATGTCAGACATGATTTTAAGTTATGAACCCAGTAGGTCCCTCAGGTCCTCTGGCACTGGCCTTTTAACTATCCCAAAGCCAAGGACCAAGAGGCAGCCTTTAGTTACTCTGCTCCCAGCCTCTGGCACAGCCTGCCAGCGAACCTGAGGGGGCTGAACCTGGGGACATATTTAAAACACATCTTTTCAGCTCTGCTTTTCCTTACGGGGGTTTTATTCTATCAGTTTGTACTGTTATTCTTTAGTTTTTATCCTCTGGTGTTTGTTGTGTAGTAAACATTTATGTTTTATTCACATTTTTTTTATTTACATGTTTTTTTCCCTGTGAAGCGCAGTGATACATCCATGTCTGAAATGTGCTGTATAAACTAAGTTTGAATTGATTTGATTCGTGCATTTTGATGTTTTGTTGTATGGGAGGATCACCTAATATCTGTGTGGTGACAGAAACCTGGCATTTCAGGCTCACACACACACACACACACACACACACACACACACACACACACACACACACACACACACACACACTGTTTGTGAAGCTTTGTATTTGACATATTGTGTGTGTTCAGCCATTTGAGAGACTTGTTTCTTTTTTCAAGACATTTTGTGTCTTGATGTGAAACTGTGTGTGTGTCGGCCATTGTCCTGCGACGGTGTTTGTGTGTGCGTATGTGTGTGTGTGTGAGACAATGCAGGAATGTCAGGCATGCTGTTTGCACTTCCTGTGTTTTCATCCCGTCGCTAAGGTACCGCTTCCTGTCTGTGGAGGTCGAAAACACTGGACACACACACACACACACACACACACACACACACACACACACACACACTTTCCACATACACTTCACTCCTAATAACACACCGGCCCGGCCGACCCTCTTCAACCACCTCATTAGTGGTTATATGAGTTGGTTGATGACAGAAGACAGTATAAGTTATTATCTTGTTGTTCTGTGTTTCACCTCTCAGCCTTGATCCTCTGCTCCCTCCGTTCCTCTGAGAGGGAAACCTTCCTCCTCTCTGAGTCAGCCCCTAGTTCACAGAAATACCATTGTCAACAGTGGGAGAAAGAGATGGAGAGAGAGAGATACAGAGAGGAAGAAGGAGTGTGTGAAAAGTAAAAAGATAGTGGGAAGGAGGGAGGAGAAGAAAGAGGGGATGTGAGTGTTGACTGGTGATGTGAAAAGTGTGTCCCTGTTTTCCTTTTGTGTTGATATGAACAGTAACAATTGAAGAGGGAGAGAAAACAGATAGAGGGGGAAAGAGGGAGAGGGCGAGAGAGTGGGGGAAGAAGGAGAGAGGGAGGGAAGGGGGGAGAGAAGGATGGAGAAGGAGAGAGAGTGGGGGAGAGATTGAGGGAGAGAGAGAGAGGGAGAGAGAGAGAGGGAGAGAGAGAGAGGGAGAGAGAGGATGTTGTAAGTGTGTGTGTGTGTGTGTGTGTGTGTGTGTGTGTGTGTGTGTGTGTGGGTGTGTGTGTGTGTGTGTGTGTGTGTGTGTGCTTTTTTTGTTTGTTGTTGTTGAATTTTTACCCCTTTTTCTCCCCAGTTCCGTGGTGTCCAATTGTTAGTAGCTACTATCCTGTCTCATTGCTACAACTCCCATACGGGCTCGGGAAAGACAAAGGTTGAAAGTCATGCGTCCTCCGATACACAACCCAACCAGCCGCACTGCTTCTTAACACAGCGCGCATCCAACCCGGAAGCCAGCCGCAGCAATGTGTCGGAGGATACACCGTGCACCTGGCCACCTTGGCTAGCGCGCACTGCGCCCAGCCCGCCAGAGGAGTCGCTGGTGCGCGATGAGACAAGGACACCCCTACTACCGACCAAGCCCTCCCTAACCCGGACGACGCTAGGCCAATTGTGCGTCGCCCCACGGACCTCCCGGTCGCGGCCGGTTACGACAGAGCCTACGACAGAGGTGCGAACCCAGGGACTCTGATGGCACAGCTGGCGCTGCAGTACAGCGCCCTTAACCACTGCGCCACCCAGGAGGCCGTGTGTGTGTGCTCTTGCGTGTCTGCGTGTGTATGCTTGCTTGAATATCTGCGTGCGTGTATGTACAAGTGTGTTGGGTAAGAGTGATTAACAGTGGCAGCTGGTTGCTAACGTAAGGTCTCCCCAAGCATCCAAGGCTTCTCCATACACACCTTCACAGTTTCCATGGCAATGATAATGTTGACTTCACAGCTCTGATATGAGGAATTGCACACACGCACGCACACACACACACACACACACACACAATGATGTCAAGCAAAGAGGCACTGAGTTTGAAGGTAGGCCTTGAAATGCATCCACAGGTACACCACCAATTGACTCAAATGATGTCAATTAGCCTATCAGAAGCTTCTAAAGCCATGACATAATTTTATGGAATTTTCTAAAGCTGTTTAACCTTTCTGATCTCCCCATCCCGGATCCGGGTTCGTGAATACAGACTCAAGCTCATTACCATAACGCAACGTTAACTATTCATGAAAATCGCAAATGAAATGAAATAAATATGCTAGCTCTCAAGCTTAGCCTTTTGTTAACAACACTGTCATCTCAGATTTTCAAAATATGCTTCTCAACCATTGCAAAACAAGCATTTGTGTAACAGTATTGATGGCTAACGTAGCATTTAGCATTAGCATTCAGCTGGCAACATTTACACAAAAAAACAGAAAAGCATTCAAAAAAATCATTTACCTTTGAAGAACTTCAGATGTTTTCAATGAGGAGACTCTCAGATAGCAAATGTTCAGTTTTTCCTGAAAGATTATTTGTTTAGGACAAATCGCTCCGTTTTCTGCGTCACGTTTAGCTATGAAAAAAACCCTGTATCCAGGATTGTGTAAATCTATCAGCAAGCTCATTAGCATAACACAACGTTAACTATTTATGAAAATCGCAAATGAAATGAAATAAATATGCCATCTCTCAAGCTTAGCCTTTTGTAAACAACACTGTCATCTCAGATTTTCAAAATATGCTTCTCAACCATAGGAAAACAATCATTTGTGTAAAAGTAGCTAGCTAGAGTTAGCATTTCGCATTAGCATTTAGCGTTAGCATTAGCGTTAGCATCCAGCACGCAACATTAACAAAAACATAAAAGCCTTCAAATAAAATCATTTACCTTTGAAGAACTTCTGATGTTTTCAATGAGGATACTCTCAGTTAGATAGCAGATGCTCAGTTTTTCCAAAAAGATTCCTTGTGTATTAGAAATAGCTCCGTTTTATACATCACATTTGGCTACCAAAAAAAATCCATAAATTCAGTCCTCAAAACGCAAACTTTTTTCCAAATTAACTCCATAATATCGACTGAAAACATGGCAAACGTTGTTTAGAATCAATCCTCAAGGTGTTTTTCACATATCTCTTCATTGATACATCGTTCTTGGAAACATGCTTTCTCTCCTGAATCCCAGGAGAAAATGCCTGCACCTGAAGATTACGCACAAATTTAGACAAAGGACACCGGGCGGACCTCTGGAAAATGTAGTCTCTTATGGCCAATCTTCCAATGATATGCCTACAAATACGTCACAATGCTGCTAAGACCTTGGGCGAACGACAGAAAGTGTAGGCTCATTCCTTGCGCAATCACAGCCATATAAGGAGAGAATGGAAAACAGAGCTTCAGAAATTCTGCTAATTCCTGGGTGATGCATCATCTTGGTTTCGCCTGTAGAATGAGTTCTGGGGCACTTACAGACAAAATCTTTGCAGATTCTGAAACTTCAGAGTGTTTTCTTTCCAAAACTGTCAAGAATATGCATAGTCGAGCATCTTTTCGTGACAAAATATCGCGCTTAAAACGGGAACGTTTTTTATCCAAAAATGAAATAGCGCCCCTAGAGCTCTAAGAAGGCACTTAATGTATGTAACCTCTGACCCACTGAAATTGTGATACAGTGAATTACAAGTGATTCTGTCTGTAAACAATTGTTGGAAAAATGACTTGTGTCATACACAAAGTGAATGTCCTAACCGACTTTCCAAAACTATAGTTTGTTAACAAGAAAGTGGTTGAAATATGGTTGAAAAACAAGTTTTAATGATTCCAACTTCCGACCTCAACTGTATGTACAGTACCAGTCAAACATTTGGACACCTACTCATTCAAGGGTTTTTCTTTATTTTTTACTATTTTCTACACTGTAGAATAATAGTGAAGACATCAAAACTGTGAAATAACACATATGGAATCATGTAGTATCCAAAAAAGTGTTAAACAAATCAAAATATATTTTATATTTGAGATTCTTTAAAGTAGCCACCCTTTGCCTTGATGACAGCTTTGCACACTCCTGAGTAGGAGTGTCCAAACTTTTGAATGGTTCTGTATACCTCCGATTGAGGCCCCCCAGTGATTTCTCCAGTGAGATAGTTTCAGCCACTTGTGAATTGAGGGGGGCTCAGACTGGCCTCTGCCTGGTGCCTCCAAATCACTAAGTCCGCCCCGGATTACTGGCCATGACCGTGTGTTTCTCCTAAACAGAGGAAGGTGCTGAATCAGCCTTCCTCAGAAAGACAGACTTACGCAACTGAACTGTGAAAGTGGGACACACACTGGCCAGGGATAAGCAATGGAGAGTTGGCCTCTCAGGATAAGGGCCTTAAACAGAGAGAGAGACTACAGCACTCTCACTCACTCACTCACTCTCTCACACACACACACACACACACACACACACACACACACACACACACACACACACACACACACACACACACACACACACACACACACACACACACAGGGGATAAGGGAAGGGGATGACAGCAGCCTAATGAACACTGGCCAGAGGACCAACCGATGACAACACATGATTAAATATGGGGAGGGAGGGAGGGTAGAGGGAGGGAGGGAGGGAGTGAGGGTAGAGAGTGATGGAGGATAGAGAGTGAGGGAGGATAGAGAGAGGAGAGGAGAGAAGAGCGAAATAGAGGTTGAAAGACAGCTAGAGATAGAGGGATGGAGGAACAGAGGGTGAGGGAGGATAGAGAGAGGAGGGAAGAGCGAAATAGAGGTAGAAAGACAGATAGAGATAGAGGGCAGGGGGGGAGAGGGATGGAGGAACAGAGGGTGTACCAAGACAGATTGAAAGAGCAGAGTGGAAAAGGGTGAGGAGAGAGAGAGAGAGAAAAGGAGTTAAAAAAGAGAGGGGTGCCAGAGCGAGGGAAGGTGATTATTCAATCTAAATCTGTATGCGGCTTTCACGGATAAGTCAAATATTGACATTCTCCTTCTGAAAAGACACGTTTGAGTTGATAAATAGTACACTGCTTTTTTCTGTCATTCTGCAAAAACGGCTTGGTTCAGTGCATGAAATGTCCTCAAGAAAAGTCCTTGTTTTTAACCTAATATACTATGACTTCTTTTTCCCAGCTATTTTCATTTAGCTATAGAAAGTTGTCAATGACCAGGCTTTTGCAAACATAGAAAGAGGAACCATGTGGTGCTTTTCTGTGAATCTGGGGGCACAAAGTGTCGCAACAAAACCTCCCGCCCCAAAATGCAGAAACCAGAAGAGGTAAATATAGGAGGAGGAGAAGGGTGGAACAGGAGCGGGAAATGGAGAGAAGAGTTCCTCTTTCCAGTGCTGTTTGTTGTGTCCATGGGAGCTTCCAAATAGAACCCGATTCCCTATGTAGTGCACTTCTTTTGACCAGGGCCCATAACCTTTTAGGGCTCCTAGAGATCTGGTCCAAAGTAGTGAACTGCATAAGGGACAGTGGTCATTTGGGAAACTGGCCATGTGTCTTTTCTGTGACAGATGTGTGGAGGATGGCGTGATCAGCGAAGGAGGGGGGGAAGGAGGATGGAGGGAGGGAGGATGGAGGGGGATGGTCTACTTCTCCTTTAGTTTCAGCAAGCACAGCTCTGGAAGGTCACCATGACAACACACCCAACTGAGGAAGAAGGGGGAAGAAAGAGGGAGAGAGAGCGAGAGAGAGAGAGAGAGAGAGAGAGAGAGAGAGAGAGAGAGAGAGAGAGAGACTGAGAGGGAGAACACAAGGGTTTCTTAGTCACTCTAATTTCAAGGTCTTGCTGACTTGAAGTCAGTCAGATTATTGTTCAACAGGGACAATACCTTGAGCTCAAATACACACGCATTGAGATGACTAAAGTCCAGTGAAGCATAACAACAGGAAGTCTCTGCCGTGTTCTAAGAGATGAGATATTAGCTATTGTGTGTAGGACACTTCACTTTTGCTACCTAATTTTTTTTTTTGCTTTAAGGTCACAAAAGTTCACTAAATTTCCACACATTCACAGGTTTTCAAGAAATCTCGGTTGGCAGTTTCCCAGATATCCAGGGATTTTTGGAAACCATGTGATTTTTGGGAAAGTTAGTGGAAGTTTGCAACCCTGGTTAGTGTTTTATCTTCACTTAGTGTGTCCCAAATGTCTAATTAGACATGTTCACTATTTAAATATTTAATATGAGGTAGTTTTAGAATAATAAATTGTAAACACTTGAGTTTGGGACACCATATCTGAGTGAGGGGTTTCAGTGCAGTGGGATAGAGAGTGGGTAGTTTCAGTACGTACTATAGGGTAAGGGTAGTTTCAGTACGTACTATAGGGTAGTGGGTAGTTTCAGTACATACTACAGGGTAAGGGTAGTGAGTAGTTTCATTACATACTATAGGGTAAGGGTAGTTTCAGTACATACTACAGGGTAAGGGTAGTTTCAGTACATACTATAGGGTAAGGGTAGTGAGTAGTTTCAGTACATACTACAGGGTAGTGGGTAGTTTCAGTACATACTATAGGGTAAGGGTAGTTTC
>NC_048581.1:16244224-16246724 GCF_013265735.2 Oncorhynchus mykiss | reverse complement strand
CATGCACTCATGGCTCTCTATAATACTGTGTATAAGATGGAAGGGAGCTCCATGCACTCCTGGCTCTCTATAATACTGTGTATAAGATGGAAGGGAGCTCCATGCACTCCTGGCTCTCTATAATACTGTGTATAAGATGGAAGGGAGCTCCATGCACTCCTGGCTCTCTATAATACTGTGTATAAGATGGAAGGGAGCTCCATGCACTCCTGGCTCTCTATAATACTGTGTATAAGATGGAAGGGAGCTCCATGCACTCCTGGCTCTCTATAATACTGTGTATAAGATGGAAGGGAGCTCCATGCACTCCTGGCTCTCTATAATACTGTGTATAAGATGGAAGGGAGCTCCATGCACTCCTGGCTCTCTATAATACTGTGTATAAGATGGAAGGGAGCTCCATGCACTCCTGGCTCTCTATAATACTGTGTATAAGATGGAAGGGAGCTCCATGCACTCCTGGCTCTCTATAATACTGTGTATAAGATGGAAGGGAGCTCCATGCACTCCTGGCTCTCTATAATACTGTGTATAAGATGGAAGGGAGCTCCATGCACTCCTGGCTCTCTATAATACTCTGTATAAGATGGAAGGGAGCTCCATGCACTCCTGGCTCTCTATAATACTGTGTATAAGATGGAAGGGAGCTCCATGCACTCCTGGCTCTCTATAATACTGTGTATAAGATGGAAGGGAGCTCCATGCACTCCTGGCTCTCTATAATACTGTGTATAAGATGGAAGGGAGCTCCATGCACTCCTGGCTCTCTATAATACTGTGTATAAGATGGAAGGGAGCTCCATGCACTCCTGGCTCTCTATAATACTCTGTATAAGATGGAAGGGAGCTCCATGCACTCCTGGCTCTCTATAATACTGTGTATAAGATGGAAGGGAGCTCCATGCACTCCTGGCTCTCTATAATACTGTGTATAAGATGGAAGGGAGCTCCATGCACTCCTGGCTCTCTATAATACTCTGTATAAGATGGAAGGGAGCTCCATGCACTCCTGGCTCTCTATAATACTGTGTATAAGATGGAAGGGAGCTCCATGCACTCCTGGCTCTCTATAATACTGTGTATAAGATGGAAGGGAGCTCCATGCACTCCTGGCTCTCTATAATACTGTGTATAAGATGGAAGGGAGCTCCATGCACTCCTGGCTCTCTATAATACTGTGTATAAGATGGAAGGGAGCGCCATGCACTCCTGGCTCTCTATGATACTGTGTATAAGATGGAAGGGAGCTCCATGCACTCCTGGCTCTCTATAATACTGTGTATAAGATGGAAGGGAGCTCCATGCACTCCTGGCTCTCTATAATACTGTGTATAAGATGGAAGGGAGCTCCAGGCAGGGGCCAGCTGCAGCTTAACTAGGTCTTTCTTTGCAGCATTTGACCACATGACTGTACAATTATCAAAGATAGATTAAAACTAGAGCCTACAGGACTTGCTTTGTGGAGTGTGGTGTCTATAAAAGCAGAGCATCTCTTTATTACAGACAGGCCTCTCCCACGTCTTTACAACCATTCAATCTATGCTTTGACCACGACAGCTTACAATCTAAGGTAACACCAAGTCATTTGGTCTCCTCAATTTGTTTAACAGCCACACCAACAACGGCCACCCCATTCCAAAACTGACTGCAAACTCTTTGTGAAGGGTTTCAGGGACTTCATTAGCTGTGGTTGCTGATGCGTGTATGGTTGAATCATCAGCATATATCAGGGATCATTAACTAGATTCAGCCGCGGGACAATTTTTTATTGAGCGGCGGGTCGGGGAGCCGGAACATAATTAGAAATAAAAATAATTTGCTCAGAAAACTTGGTGGGCCAAATAAAACCACCCGCGGGCCACATTTGTCTATCTTTTTATCAGCGACGTATCACCCGTGACAACAACCTTTTCAACTTCTGGCCCAGTTCTAACCTGACCCTGACATATTGGGCTTTTCTCATTTGGGCCAAAGTCCGTCCTTCGTGCTCTTTCCTCTCTCCTCTCTTCTCTTTCCTCTCTCCTCTCCTCTTTTCTCTTTCCTCTCTCCTCTCCTCTCTTCTCGTTCCTCTCTCCTCTCTTCTCTTTCCTCTCTCCTCTCCTGTCTTCTCTTTCCTCTCTCCTCTCTTCTCTTTCCTCTCTCCTCTCCTCTCCTCTCTTCTCGTTCCTCTCTCCTCTCTTCTCTTTCCTCTCTCCTCTCCTGTCTTCTCTTTCCTCTCTCCTGTCTTCTCTTTCCTCTCTCCTCTCTTCTCTTTCTTCTCTCCTCTCTCTTTAATCCTCTCTCCTCTCTCCCCTCTCCTCTCTTCTCTCTCCTCCCTCCTCTATCCAGTGGAGACTAGCGTGTAGCCTATTTGACAGATAGATGGCGCGGTAGGGGAGGGCTGCCGTTTTATCAGCTCTCAACCAACCATGCTATTTTATTAGTTTTTTTCGGTTCGTAACTTGTTTTCTACATAATGTTGCTGCTACCGTCTTTTATGACCAAAAAGGGCTCCTCGACA
>NC_048581.1:16226724-16239224 GCF_013265735.2 Oncorhynchus mykiss | reverse complement strand
GATGTGCTCAATTGGATTCAGGTCTGGGGAACGGGCGGGCCAGTCCATAGCATCAATGCCTTCCTCTTGCAGGAACTGCTGACACACTCCAGCCACATGAGGTCTAGCATGGTCTTGCTTTAGGAAAAACCCAGGGCCAACCGCACCAGCATATGGTCTCACAAGGGGTCTGAGGATCTCATCTCGGTACCTAATGGCAGTCAGGCTACCTATGGCGAGCACATGGAGGGCTGTGCGGCCCCCCAAAGAAATGCCACCCCACACCATGACTGACCCACCGCCAAACCGGTCATGCTGGAGGATGTTTCAGGCAGCAGAACGTTCTCCACGGCGTCTCCAGACTATGTCACATCTGTCACATGTGCTCAGTGTGAACCTGCTTTCATATGTGCAGAGCACAGGGCGCCAGTGGCGAATTTGCCCATCTTGGTGTTCTCTGGAAAATGCCAAACGTCCTGCACGGTGTTGGGCTGTAAGCACAACCCCCACCTGTGGACGTCTGGCCCTCATACCACACTTATGGAGTCTGTTTCTGACCGTTTGAGCAGACACATGCACATTTGTGGCCTGCTGAAGGTCATTTTGCAGGGCTCTGGCAGTGCTCCTCCTGCTCCTCCTTGCACAAAGGCGGAGGTAGCGGTCCTGCTGCTGGTTTGTTGCCCTCCTACGGCCTCCTCCATGTCTCCTGATTTACTGGCCTGTCTCCTGGTAGCGCCTCCTGGATGAGCTGCACTACCTGAGCCACTTGTGTGGGTTGTAGACTCCGTCTCATGCTACCAATCGAGTGAAAGCACCGCCAGCATTCAAAAGTGACCAAAACATCAGCCAGGAAGCATAGGAACTGAGAAGTGGTCTGTGGTCACCACCTGCAGAACCACTCCTTTATTGGGGGTGTCTTGCTAATTGCCTATAATTTCCACCTGTTGTCTATTCCATTTGCACAACAGCATGTGAAATTTATTGTCAATCAGTGTTGCTTCCTAAGTGGACAGTTTGATTTCACAGAAGTGTGATTGACTTGGAGTTACATTGTGTTGTTTAAGTGTCCCCCTTTTTTTTTGAGCAGTGTATATACACACACACACACTGCGTGCGTTTCATCATTTCATTAGGTATGAGTGCATGTGCTTGAGTGTGTGTCTGTCAAAGTCAAATAAGGAAAGACGATACACACGTTCATTATATTAATATAATTCTGGCCTTTATGTTTATATTAAAAATAGCATTCATTAACAATAACAATATACAACAACAATAATTATCATCAGCAACAATAATTACACTTAGGAACCAGAGAATGACACATCCTCCATCTGAAATAAGTTAAGAAATAAAAAAAACACCATGTTTAAATCATGTACAGTACATACAGAGTTGGATAACATTTATCTCTCAGAGCCATTCCAAAAAGTTTGACATTGTTTTTCAAAGCATCCCATCCCAGATTCTATTCCTCCCTCGGTGATGGCTGTCCCCACTCCCTTAGCTCAGTGGTTCTCCATCCTGGTTCTAGAGTGCTAGGACCAGGAGTGAGACATACTGCCTAAGCTAGTCTTATTTCTAGCCTGATACCTGGGGTAGTCCAGGGGTGACAAACTCAATTCCTGGAGGGCCGAGTGGCTGCGGGTTTTCAGTTCTCCCTTCTACTTGAAAGATTAATTAAGGTCAGCAGTAAGGAAATTATCTTTAGCTGGTTGTCTAGTTCTTAAATGGACACAAATGAAAGGGAACATAAGAAAAACCAGAAGACCTACAACCTTCCACGGAACTGATGCTGACAGCCCTGCTCTAGTCTCAGGATGGGGAAGAGAGAGACATAACCACTATGGCACAATGAAGACCTACAGCCTTCCACGGAACTGATGCTGACAGCCCTGCTCTAGTCTCAGGATGGGGAAGAGAGAGACATAACCACTATGGCACAATGAAGACCTACAGCCTTCCACGGAACTGATGCTGACAGCCCTGCTCTAGTCTCAGGATGGGGAAGAGAGAGACATAACCACTATGGCACAATGAATGACCTACAGCTCTCAAATTCGAATCCGGACCTTCAAAGCCAGTTCCCCTGCTTTTTTTCTTTGTTCCCCACTAACCAGGGACTGACTTATACCTGGGGTGGCTGCTATTCATAACCAGGGAGAACAGAAAAGCAGCAGGCTCCGGACCTCGTAGGGTCAGAGTTCAATTCTCCTGATATACAGTAAAATCTCCAGTTCCTTATTGTAACCTGGGTGTTTGACTGTTGAGTCAGTCAACATCGCTACATTGTTGCTTCCGTGTTTGGCAAGACAAAGACAACAGACTTCCCTACAGCTGAAACACACAACTCCCCAGGCGACGTTGAAGACCTACTGAGCAA
Source organism: Oncorhynchus mykiss (assembly GCF_013265735.2). Classification (NCBI taxonomy): domain Eukaryota; kingdom Metazoa; phylum Chordata; class Actinopteri; order Salmoniformes; family Salmonidae; genus Oncorhynchus; species Oncorhynchus mykiss. Next base: position 16,236,862 of record NC_048581.1, on the reverse strand, counting down.
CAATTCCCTTGAAATATTTCCGCCACACATTCCAGGCTATGTTGAAAAAGTTGAAACATCTAAGGTATAGAGTCAGTGTTGGATGTTGAGTGTTGAGTGTCTGTCATCTGAGTAGTCTATGGCCTCCTGCTATGGTGACTATGGTGACGTTTGGCATATGTTCCTTTCTCTGCTCTCCCAGTGCAAAAATGCTGTCCTTTTATAGTTCTATTTCTGCTCCACTCTATCAAAGAGAGAACAGCTAGACCTGTTCAACGTCTCTTCAACAAAACACTCCTATGTTTTCACTCTGTTTTCCAGTTCTATACCTGCTTTTCTCTGTAATAGATATAGGACAACTAGAACTGTTCTATTGAAATGCTCTCTATGCGCTCCCTCTACTTCTCCCTCTATGTTTTCTAATTCTATCTGCGCTCCAGTGTGTAACTACTCCAGTGTTTGGATTGGTTAGATCCAGATGTAGACAGAACATTGAAAGATACTGTAGTAGTAGAAATGACATGTCTCTGTGTGTGTGTGTGTGTGTGTGTCCTGAGCTTCTCGCTCCAGATCTAAGATCAGCTTCCCCTCCACCAATTCTAACATTAACCATTAGCAAGGAAAATGCTAAACTGACCCAAGATCAGTGTCTAAGGGCGCATTCCCCCTACACCGAGCTTCTTCTTTCAGTGCTTCATTATCCATATGTTCTATCCCCCTTTACTCATGTTATCCCCAGTTCCACCAGTCATATTCCCAGGACAGTTATCCCCAGTTACACCAGTCATATTCCCAGGACAGTTATCCCCAGTTACACCAGTCATATTCCCAGGACAGTTATCCCCAGTTATACCAGTCATATTCCCAGGACAGTTATCCCAGTTACACCAGTCATATTCCCAGGACAGTTATCCCCAGTTACACCAGTCATAGTCCCAGGACAGTTATCCCCAGTTCCACCAGTCATATTCCCAGGACAGTTATCCCAGTTCCTCCAGTCATATTCCCAGGACAGTTATCCCCAGTTACACCAGTCATATTCCCAGGACAGTTATCCCAGTTCCTCCAGTCATATTCCCAGGACAGTTATCCCAGTTCCTCCAGTCATATTCCCAGGACAGTTATCCCAGTTATACCAGTCATATTCCCAGGACAGTTATCCCCAGTTACACCAGTCATATTCCCAGGACAGTTATCCCCAGTTACACCAGTCATAGTCCCAGGACAGTTATCCCCAGTTACACCAGTCATATTCCCAGGACAGTTATCCCAGTTATACCAGTCATATTCCCAGGACAGTTATCCCAGTTACACCAGTCATATTCCCAGGACAGTTATCCCAGTTCCACCAGTCATATTCCCAGGACAGTTATCCCAGTTACACCAGTCATATTCCCAGGACAGTTATCCCAGTTACACCAGTCATATTCCCAGGACAGTTATCCCCAGTTACACCAGTCATATTCCCAGGACAGTTATCCCCAGTTACACCAGTCATATTCCCAGGACAGTTATCCCCAGTTACACCAGTCATATTCCCAGGACAGTTATCCCCAGTTACACCAGTCATATTCCCAGGACAGTTATCCCCAGTTATACCAGTCATATTCCCAGGACAGTTATCCCAGTTACACCAGTCATAGTCCCAGGACAGTTATCCCAGATACACCAGTCATATTCCCAGGACAGTTATCCCCAGTTACACCAGTCATATTCCCAGGACAGTTATCCCCAGTTACACCAGTCATATTCCCAGGACAGTTATCCCCAGTTACACCAGTCATATTCCCAGGACAGTTATCCCCAGTTACACCAGTCATAGTCCCAGGACAGTTATCCCCAGTTACACCAGTCATAGTCCCAGGACAGTTATCCCCAGTTACACCAGTCATAGTCCCAGGACAGTTATCCCCAGTTACACCAGTCATAGTCCCAGGACAGTTATCCCCAGTTACACCAGTCATAGTCCCAGGACAGTTATCCCCAGTTACACCAGTCATAGTCCCAGGACAGTTATCCCCAGTTACACCAGTCATAGTCCCAGGACAGTTATCCCAGTTACACCAGTAGGATAACATAGTTTATCTGAGAACAGTTTCCATTGTCAACCCAGTACATTCCAGTGAAAATATCCACATCCAAGCTCTGCATTGTCTCTTAGAAATAGATGGCCTCAAGCACCATTTTGGGCCTATAAGATTTCAGTTCTATTCTCAGCAACCAATCATAGTCAAGCTGCAGAGCGGGGCGTGTTCCATGGCCTCTAAATCAACCAATCAATGGCTGTTGCAGCAAGCAATCTAATAATATCCGCCGAACACCCTCCTTAACTGTCCAATCAGTAGCCAGTGTTCAAAGTAGGCGGAGCTAGAATTATACCAGCCAATGGCTGATGGGAGATGTAGTTTGCTTAGCTCCTTTTTCAAAGGTTACATCACTCTACTTCCAGTGTTAAACATCCAGAACTACCTCCTTTCTAAGGAGTCTCTGTCTGAGATTGTCCATTGTCTTGATATCGCGGTTTAAATAAAGCTAGCAGATTTTTTATAGAAAGATGCTACATGCTACATTCTGGGGTGCAAAGATTGACACAGCCTGCAGTAATGTCTGTTAGCATAGCCAGCAGTAGAGTCCAGAAGTGCTGCCCAGTCTCCAGTGTCCATCTTGAGGTTCCATAACCAGCAGTAGAGTCCAGAAGTGCTGGCCAGTCTCCAGTGTCCATCTTGAGGTTCCATAACCAGCAGTAGAGTCCAGAAGTGCTGGCCAGTCTCCAGTGTCCATCTTGAGGTTCCATAACCAGCAGTAGAGTCCAGAAGTGCTGGCCAGTCTCCAGTGTCCATCTTGAGGTTCCATAGCCAGGCAGTATCCCTCAGTATTCATTAGGGCACACAACGTTTTATAAAACAAGAAATTAGGGTTTATTCCATGTTGTTTGTGTCCCTGTTTCAGTACGTTTTCTTCCGTTTGGTGCCTAATGAACACGACCCTGGGTGGGCCCAGCAAACACAGTCGACCCAGTTGCCTGTAGAAGAGAGGTAGAGGAGTTAGATAGTCTCTCATTCTCAAGCTTTTCATTCCCCCCCCTCCATACTATGTCTGACTTTTTAGTATCTACACCCTCAATTTATCTTCCTTTCTCTCCCTCCTTCTCTCCCGCTGACTCCCTCTGTCTTTCTTACCTTTCCATCTGCTGGTCTGCCTCCCCCTTTTCCACCCCTCCTCCCTCCTCCCTCCTCCCTTACCATCTCTCTCTACATGATCATGGTTCGGAGGGCAGCCTTGCTGATGCGGCTCCGGTGTTTCCTCCTCCTGCGTCCGCGGGGAAGGGCCGGTCTGAACGGGCCCTGGGGAGGCTTGGGGGGAGGGGACGGGGTGCTGGGGGACCACCCTGGGGCCCTGCTGGAGGACAACGTGGGCGGCACTGGACAAGAGAGAGAGGAGGGAGAGAGAGGTGGAAGAGGGAGAGAGATAGAAGAAAGAAAGAGAGAGAGAGAGAGAGAGAGAGAGAGAGAGAGAGAGAGAGATGCATTGTGTTAGATAACATAAAATAGTCAAGAACAGTTTAATGTAATCACCTCTGAGGCGGAGGTAACAATGTCTGTAACTCCCATCACGTTTGTGACCGCTAGGAACCTGTTTTAACAGAAAGTGGAAGTTCAGGTCCCATGTTGCAGGGGGAGGGAAAGAATGACAGGACACATATGCTCATATAATCATACATGTGGTCCACGACAGTCAGGACCACAAAAGAAAACAGGTCTACTTCCTCTAACAGCCTCTTCCCCTAACGTCAACTCTCACAGGCATACATAGTTACTGACCCATAACATACACACACCCACACGTGCAAACACATGCATTCGTGCACACAGGCACACACACACACACACACACACACACACACACACACGTGCAAACACATGCATTCGTGCACACAGGCACACACACACACATGCAAATACATACACATACTCATACACACACACACATGTGCAAACACATGCATTCGTGCACACAGGCACACACACACACACATGCACATACATACACATACACACACACACACACACACACACACGTGCAAACACATGCATTTGTGCACACAGGCACACACACACACATGCAAATACATACACATACTCATACACACACACACACACACACACAAAAACAAATTCCCAAATTCCCAGTACCTGGTCTTTGTGTGGTGGTGGTTTGTGTTCGAGACTGACGATGGTGAGGATGATGATGGTCTTGATGAGGAAGATGAGGATGAGGAGGATGATGCTGTTGTTTCTGGCCCAGTTCTCGCTGTAAGAGTTCTAGAAGTTTCTTCCTGCTCTCCTCCTCTGTGACAGAGTCACCCTGATTGGTCGACTCTGAGTGTTTTTGTTCCTGATTGGACAGCTCTGTCTGGCTGTGTCGCTCTTTATCATCCTCCTTTCCGTGATTGGTCACTTCTGTCACTGCCTGTCCCTGACTGGTGACCTCTGTATCCTTTAGAGCGTCTCTATTGGCCACCTCTGTGCTTGAGTCATTATCATCGGTCGGTTCTGTGTTGCTGTGGACCAGTTCTGGTTTGTGATTGGCCGGTTGTTTTGTGTCAGGTGGTCCGCTGCTGTCGGATTGGGGAGCGTTGTGTTTGTATTGAGTCCTGAGCTCTGGCTCTTGGCTGTATGGTTGGTACTGTTGTTGTTGATGTTGTTGATGTTGCTGTTGTTGCTGTTGTTGTTGTTGTTGATATTGTCGCTGTTGTTGTAGATATTGTTGTTGTTGGTAGTACTGTTGTAGTTGTTGCTGTCTTCCTATCTCCTGTGTCCTCTCTGTGTTGTCAATGTGTTGCCTCTCTCCTGTGTTGGGCTGTGTGTCAGTGTGTGTGCGGTGGGGTGTTTGTGACCCTCTCTCCTCCCCTCTCCCCCCCTCATACCCACTGCCATGCCCTATAGGGAGCTCATGAGAGGGACCCATCTGTGTGTGTGTATCTGTGTGTGTTCCTACCTGCGTCCCTGACCCTGCCATTGGGTGTGTCTGCGTGTGTGTCCGTGGCTGTGTGTGTGTGTGTGTCCCTACCTGCGTCCCTGCCCCTGCCATTGGGTGTGTCTGTGTGTGTGTCCGTGGCTGTGTGTGTGACAGGGTGTACTTGTTCTGCCACTGTCTCTCCAGCTGCCCCCTGTCATCCACATGGAACCTCTGATTGGCCTTCATATTGTCATGGCGATGGAGGTCTTCCTTGGAGAGGGAGGGGGGTTTGGGGGTGAGTCGGGGGGGAGGAGGGGGGAGGGAGGTGGACCTGGCTGCAGCTGTGGCCGAGGGGTGTGTCTGGCAGCGGCAGGAGGCGTGGTCTTCCACTGAGATCACCGCCTTGTCGTAGTGGGGTCTCTTATCGATGTACTGGATCCTTGTTACCTGGGGGGGGGGAATGTTGTTTGTAAATCTGATGAGGTGATATGCCTACTGGACATATCCATGAATGTTTATATGTAGGCCTACATATGTCAGTGTAGCTTAGATTAGGGGTGTATAATATTTATAGGTATATCCATGTATACAGGTGTATATGTAGATAGTGTATATAGGTGTATATGTAGATAGTGTATATAGGTGTATATGAACCTGTAGATAGTGTATATAGGTGTATATGAACCTGTAGATAGTGTATATAGGTGTATATGAACCTGTAGATAGTGTATATAGGTGTATATGAACCTGTAGATAGTGTATATAGGTGTATATGAACCTGTAGATAGTGTATATAGGTGTATATGAACCTGTAGATAGTGTATATAGGTGTATATGAACCTGTAGATAGTGTATATAGGTGTATATGAACCTGTAGATAGTGTATATAGGTGTATATGAACCTGTAGATAGTGTATATAGGTCTATATGAACCTGTAGATAGTGTATATAGGTGTATATGAACCTGTAGATAGTGTATATAGGTGTATATGAACCTGTAGATAGTGTATATAGGTGTATATGAACCTGTAGATAGTGTATATAGGTGTATATGAACCTGTAGATAGTGTATATAGGTGTATATGAACCTGTAGATAGTGTATATAGGTGTATATGAACCTGTAGATAGTGTATATAGGTGTATATGAACCTGTAGATAGTGTATATAGGTGTATATGAACCTGTAGATAGTGTATATAGGTGTATATGAACCTGTAGATAGTGTATATAGGTGTATATGAACCTGTAGATAGTGTATATAGGTCTATATGAACCTGTAGATAGTGTATATAGGTCTATATGAACCTGTAGATAGTGTATATAGGTCTATATGAACCTGTAGATAGTGTATATAGGTCTATATGAACCTGTAGATAGTGTATATAGGTGTATATGAACCTGTAGATAGTGTATATAGGTGTATATGAACCTGTAGATAGTGTATATAGGTGTATATGAACCTGTAGATAGTGTATATAGGTCTATATGAACCTGTAGATAGTGTATATAGGTCTATATGAACCTGTAGATGGTGTATATAGGTGTATATGAACCTGTAGATAGTGTATATAGGTGTATATGAACCTGTAGATAGTGTATATAGGTGTATATGAACCTGTAGATAGTGTATATAGGTGTATATGAACCTGTAGATAGTGTATATAGGTCTATATGAACCTGTAGATGGTGTATATAGGTCTATATGAACCTGTAGATAGTGTATATAGGTCTATATGAACCTGTAGATAGTGTATATAGGTCTATATGAACCTGTAGATGGTGTATATAGGTCTATATGAACCTGTAGATAGTGTATATAGGTGTATATGAACCTGTAGATAGTGTATATAGGTGTATATGAACCTGTAGATAGTGTATATAGGTGTATATGAACCTGTAGATAGTGTATATAGGTGTATATGAACCTGTAGATAGTGTATATAGGTGTATATGAACCTGTAGATAGTGTATATAGGTCTATATGAACCTGTAGATAGTGTATATAGGTCTATATGAACCTGTAGATAGTGTATATAGGTGTATATGAACCTGTAGATAGTGTATATAGGTCTATATGAACCTGTAGATAGTGTATATAGGTGTATATGAACCTGTAGATAGTGTATATAGGTCTATATGAACCTGTAGATAGTGTATATAGGTGTATATGAACCTGTAGATGGTGTATATAGGTGTATATGAACCTGTAGATAGTGTATATAGGTCTATATGAACCTGTAGATAGTGTATATAGGTGTATATGAACCTGTAGATAGTGTATACAGGTGTATATGAACCTGTAGATAGTGTATATAGGTGTATATGAACCTGTAGATGGTGTATATAGGTGTATATGAACCTGTAGATAGTGTATATAGGTCTATATGAACCTGTAGATAGTGTATATAGGTGTATATGAACCTGTAGATAGTGTATATAGGTCTATATGAACCTGTAGATAGTGTATATAGGTCTATATGTACCTGTAGATAGTGTATATAGGTGTATATGAACCTGTAGATAGTGTATACAGGTGTATATGAACCTGTAGATAGTGTATATAGGTGTATATGAACCTGTAGATGGTGTATATAGGTGTATATGAACCTGTAGATAGTGTATATAGGTCTATATGAACCTGTAGATAGTGTATATAGGTGTATATGAACCTGTAGATAGTGTATATAGGTCTATATGAACCTGTAGATAGTGTATATAGGTCTATATGAACCTGTAGATAGTGTATATAGGTGTATATGAACCTGTAGATAGTGTATATAGGTGTATATGAACCTGTAGATAGTGTATATAGGTGTATATGAACCTGTAGATAGTGTATATAGGTGTATATGAACCTGTAGATAGTGTATATAGGTGTATGTGTACCTGTAGATAGTGTATATAGGTGTATATGAACCTGTAGATAGTGTATATAGGTGTATATGAACCTGTAGATAGTGTATATAGGTGTATATGAACCTGTAGATAGTGTATATAGGTGTATATGAACCTGTAGATAGTGTATATAGGTGTATATGAACCTGTAGATAGTGTATATAGGTGTATATGAACCTGTAGATAGTGTATATAGGTGTATATGAACCTGTAGATAGTGTATACTGTGTAAGTGTCGGGACACACTGCAGTAGCCGGTTATGTGTGTACACTTTTAGAAAAAAGGAGGTTCTTCAGATGTCCCCATAGGAGAACCCTTTTTTGGTTCCAGTAGTTCTTCAAAGGGTTCTCCTATGGTTGTAGATAGCATCGGGGTATATATATACCTGTAGATATCGTGTCTGAGTAACCGTGGGGACGCACTGTAGCATTCTGGTGTTACAGCAGCCAGAGCAGCGCTGCACCTCCACACACGGCGGCCACAACAGGAAGTTGGCGTTGCGTCGGTCAAGCATGGCTCTGGTGACCTCCATGACCTCTGTCCTGACCTTACACACCGCCTGCTGGGCTGGCTGGGCATCTACTGGGGGAGGAGGGGAGGGAGGGAGAGAGGGGGAGGATGTTAGACTACATCATGACCTCTGTCCTGACCTGTACACTTTTAGAAAAAAGAGTTCCAAACAGGTCCCCATAGGAGAACACTTTTTTGGGTTCCAGGTACTGTAGAACCCTTTTGGGTTCCATGTAGAACCCTCTGTAGAAAGGGTTCTACCTGGAACACAAAAGGTTTCTACCAAGAATAAAAAGGTTTCTACCTGCAACCAAAAAGGTTCTTCAAAGGGTTCTCCTATGGGGACAGCCGAAGAACCATTTAAGGTTCTAGAAAGCACCTTGTTTTCTAAGAGTGTACAACACCTGCTGGATCTTCGCTGGAGAGAGAATGTAGTTATTATTCTTAAATGAATTGAATTCAAATCGAGGGAGACAGATAGAGATGGAGGTGGGAAGAAATAGAGAGAAACACAGGGAGGGAGGGAGGGAGGGGGAGGGGGAGAGGGAGAGGGAGAGGGAGGGAGGGAGAGAGAGAGAGAAACAGGTACAGTAGACAGACTAACCTAGGTTTCTCCTGTATCTTCCACGGGTGTCATTTGAATGAATCTCATTGGCCGATGATTCATCTGGCTCCACCTCTAAAAGCAAGAAAAGAAGGAGAGAAAGAGAGGGAAGGAAGAAGAGAAACACAGGAATGTTGAGTCAGTAAAGTGTGTGTTGTGAAAGTAACTTCTGTCAATGATGCCTTGTATGCATGGCTTTATAGAAAGTCCTCTTCGCTTGGTGATTACTGTCATTTTGACCAACTGTAAGAGTCTGAGTGTGTTAGTCTGGGTAGGAGAGATAATCATTGTTCACCACACAAAGGAAGTGTTTTTTTCTAAAACAATCACAGTCTATTTATTGCTGCAATTTGTCTGAGCTATCGGGGATGTGTGTGACTGGAGATATGAGTGTTTAAATATAGTGTTGTGTGTGTGTGTGTGTGTGTGTGTGTGTGTGTGTGTGTGTGCGCGCGCGTGCGTTCTGAAGGCGTCATATCTTGCCCTGTTAGGCATAATGGTCTATAGTTAACTAATAACTGTCTGTGTTTGTGTCTGGATAGATGTTTATGATATAGAACAGATATTGCATTGTGCTTTATTGTATTTCCAGTCCACATTTCTGTAGTCTAGACTATTCTCTTTTCTTTCTCTCAAATAGCTATTCTTTCCTAACCGTGATGCAATCTTTCCCTTTCTCTTTTCCCTCCATAGACGAGAATGGGCCTGTCTAAAACCCCCACAACCACATGTTAAACTGGCTTTGATCTGTCCGACTATATGGCTATTAGTGGGAAAGATAAGTGTCTGTCAGTCAAACTGTCTATGTATTGTATGTCTAGAACAGTGTGTGTGTGTGTGTGTGTGTGTGTGTGTGTGTGTGTGTGTGTGTGTGTGTGTGTGTGTGTGTGTGTGTGTGTGTGTGTGTGTGTGTGTGTATCTAGGACAATATTCTCAGTGTTGTGGTCTCAGAGCTAAGGTCAGAGAAGAACTGGCTAAACATAGTTGGCCTTTGTGTGTGTGTGTGTGTCGGGTGTGGTACGGTGATCACACACACACAAACACACATGGCCTTGTCTTGTGTCTGAGTCTCTCTAATAGTCTAACTCAGTATCTCTGGTTAAGGTCTCTAATAGTCTAACTCTGTTACTCTGGTTAAAGTTTCTCTCTAAAAGTCTAACTCTGTATCTCTGGTTAAAGTCTCTAATAGT
>NC_048581.1:16211724-16216724 GCF_013265735.2 Oncorhynchus mykiss | reverse complement strand
GACTTATATTTCCTTTTGATTACAGTGTCAAGTTACAGTGTTTATGTAAACAGACAATCACCTACTGATTGTTTCTAATAGCTGGGCAGGTGTACTGTAAGGACACATATATCAAGACACATTGAACAACTATATACTTTATTTGGTAGGTGGCTGGATGGAAGGATGGATGATGGGGTTATTGGGGTGGAAATCTACTAGGTAAATTAGTGACGCGCATCTGTCTCTTACCTCAGCGCTTCCAAACCGCAGACACCCCGCGGCGAGCGCCGCCAGCAGCAGGACCCACGAGTTCATCTTGCCGCCCAGCCTCGAGAGCCTCGCACGACCGGCTGATGGGCATTTATTATGCAGGCGCGCGGGTACGGCCGCCCGCTCGTGGACAGCTCGCGTTACCGTAGTCCGGTCGGTGTATCCCCACTCGGAAAAGACACACACATGCACGTAGGCTACTGTAGAGCACCGTATCCAAATGTGTCACTTTGTAGAGTTGGTTATTGGTTCCAGCTGGCGAGTCTATTTCTCACAGTGAGTCAGCTAGCGAGACAGCCGATTGAGTAAATTCCGTGTCTTGCAAAGTCCAGTCCTACTAATAATAATGATACCATTTATAGCCTATTCTATTTGTTAAATGTAGTCCTGTTTTAGACAATTGAATCAGAATTCTGGATATAAATCAATGGCATATATAAATGAGTAAAAACGTATGTTTCCTTTACAAGGGTGTCCAAAGATGTTTCCAAATGTTTCCTGAGATCCTTCACCATTTCACCTGAACGGTTTTCATGTGAAAGGCGTTCACGCTCCTACACAGGACAGGTGTATTCGCTTCATAAATCCAGATGTTCGGACGTTGAGAACTTCTCTATTATCGGTGTGTATAAACACACGAACACCACTGCAACGCCTTCTTTCTGTTGTCTGTCCAGGTTAATTTTGCAATAGGCTACTATTCACATGGCCAGTCTGCGTGCTATTCAAATAACCCAACATCTGTTCAACTGACAGAATAAGCTTATCCAACGCGACCCCGTTGACTGCGATCTCGCTACCTCGCTCTCTCCCGATTCCGAATAGTGTCAGTGCTTCTCTTTAGCTGCCACTGCCGGTTTGCGTTCTTCCCCTTAACGTTTCATCCAAGCTCGGGTTGATCGCGCCTCGGTGCCGTTGGATTCTGGTTACCTCGGGACGGTGCGCTGCCTTCCAAATAGAAAACTGCCTCCTCAAGTTTGTATCGCTGGCGCCCCCCGCCCCTTTAAGGCTGGGCTAGCATATCCTTATTTGGAACAAGGAGAGGTTCTCCTTGGTCGAGCGAGGAGAGAGCACTGTACAGCGGTCTTAAAGGGAACGCGTATCTCTACTCTGTCAACTGTAACTGCACTTGTCTGCCGATAATTTAGCCTACTTGTCTGCGGAATTCTTGGTGCAATGGAAGGGCCTCGCGTTCATTGAGATTCAGAATGTTGTTTCTGGTTTGTGTGTTCCGGCCAGCCGGTACCTCGGCCTGTAGCCACAGCGTCATGTGATCATGACTGATCAGTTCCTTTGATGTAAACTGTGTCTAGTCTGTGTTTTGCGTCATTTTCCTTTGCTTTGGAGATCAGCAGGCCTCTGCTGTGGTTGAGTGGATGCAGTCAGTAACACCAGTCCCAATTGCATAGATCAGAAGTGGACCCTATAGCCTGGAGAGCCTGCAGTGGTCCCACAGTGTAAGACTATCTGTCAGATTTATATCTTAGCTTATGTGTCCGACTCTGACCTCATTTACAGGAAGCTCACTTGTTTCCTGAATAGGTGTCTCTGTGTGTGTGCGTGTGTGTGTCTGCACATTCCTGTATGTGTGTGTGTGTGTTTGTATGAGTGTGCATTAGTTTGTGCGTGCCTGTGTGTGTGCATCTGCGTGTGTGTTTATGCATATGTGTGTGTGTGTCCTGACAGGGCCGGGATGGTTGCCAGGGGTCACCGTAGATTCTATCTCCTCGGTCGCGGACGCTACAGGAAGTGACACGGGCGGTGTGACATCCCTGGGGGGCTATTTCTGTCCCCCCACTCCCTGACATACTGCATCCACAGGCACTGAATGACTGACACACACACACACACGCACGCACACACACACACACACACACACACACACACACACACACACACACACACACACTGAGTGATTGACTTCCCTGAGCTCATTGTCACTGGACGACCTCCAAACTTGATGCTGAGCTGGGTATGTAATGGTTATGAGTGTGTGTGTGTGTGTGTGTGTGTGTGTGTGTGTGTGTGGTGTGTGTGTGTGTGGTGTGTCTATTTGTGTGTGTTTATTGCAACTTCAAAGGGGGGATTGAGTTCACTGTCATGCTTGCCCTCATACCTCTATCTATTCTGTTGGAATGCACGATGTGTGTGGCAGGTCCTCTTCATGGTGTGTGTGTGTGTGTGTGTGTGTGTGTGTGTGTGTGTGTGTGTGTGTGTGTGTGTGTGTGTGTGTGTGTGTGTGTGTGTGTGTGTGTGTGTGTGTGTGTGTGTGAGAGAGAGAGAAAGAGAATGATTGATCCTGTAAAGTGCATATGTACAGTACTGTAGTGTGATCAGTGTGATATGTGAGATTAGTGTGATCAAATCAAATCAAATCAAATTGTATTTGTCACATACACATGGTTAGCAGATGTTAATGCGAGTGTAGCGAAATGCTTGTGCTTCTAGTTCCGACAATGCAGTAATAACCAACAAGTAATCTAACTAACAATTCCAAAACTACTGTCTTGTACACAGTGTGAGGGGATAAAGAATATGTACATAAGGATATATGAATGAGTGATGGTACAGAGCAGCATAGGCAAAATACAGTAGATGGTATCGAGTACAGTATATACATATGAGATGAGTATGTAAACAAAGTGGCATAGTTAAAGTGGCTAGTGATACATGTATTACATAAAGATACAGTCGATGATATAGAGTACAGTATATACGTATGCATATGAGATGAATAATGTAGGGTAAGTAACATTATATAAGGTAGCATTGTTTAAAGTGGCTAGTGATATATTTACATCATTTCCCATTATTAAAGTGGCTGGAGTTGAGTCAGTGTCAGTGTGTTGGCGACAGCCACTCAATGTTAGTGGTGGCTGTTTAACAGTCTGATGGCCTTGAGATAGAAGCTGTTTTTCAGTCTCTCGGTCCCAGCTTTGATGCACCTGTACTGACCTCGCCTTCTGGATGATAGCGGGGTGAACAGGCAGTGGCTCGGGTGGTTGATGTCCTTGATGATCTTTATGGCCTTCCTGTGACATCGGGTGGTGTAGGTGTCCTGGAGGGAAAGTAGTTTGCCCCCGGTGATGCGTTGTGCAGACCTCACTACCCTCTGGAGAGCCTTACGGTTGAGGGCGGAGCAGTTGCCGTACCAGGCGGTGATACAGCCCGCCAGGATGCTCTCGATTGTGCATCTGTAGAAGTTTGTGAGTGCTTTGGTGACAAGCCAAATTTCTTCAGCCTCCTAAGGTTGAAGAGGCGCTGCTGCGCCTTCTTCACAATGCTGTCTGTGTGAGTGGACCAATTCAGTTTGTCTGTGATGTGTATGCCGAGGAACTTAAAACTTGCTACCCTCTCCACTACTGTTCCATCGATGTGGATAGGGGGGTGTTCCCTCTGCTGTTTCCTGAAGTACACAATCATCTCCTTAGTTTTGTTGACGTTGAGTGTGAGGTTATTTTCCTGACACCACACTCCGAGGGCCCTCACCTCCTCCCTGTAGGCCGTCTCGTCGTTGTTGGTAATCAAGCCTACCACTGTTGTGTCGTCCGCAAACTTGATGATTGAGTTGGAGGCGTGCGTGGCCACGCAGTCGTGGGTGAACAGGGAGTACAGGAGAGGGCTCAGAACGCACCCTTGTGGGGCCCCAGTGTTGAGGATCAGCGGGGAGGAGATGTTGTTGCCTACCCTCACCACCTGGGGGCGGCCCGTCAGGAAGTCCAGTACCCAGTTGCACAGGGCGGGGTCGAGACCCAGGGTCTCGAGCTTGATGACGAGCTTGGAGGGTACTATGGTGTTGAATGCCGAGCTGTAGTCAATGAACAGCATTCTCACATAGGTATTCCTCTTGTCCAGATGGGTTAGGGCAGTGTGCAGTGTGGTTGAGATTGCATCGTCTGTGGACCTATTTGGGCGGTAAGCAAATTGGAGTGGGTCTAGGGTGTCAGGTAGGGTGGAGGTGATATGGTCCTTGACTAGTCTCTCAAAGCACTTCATGATGACGGAAGTGAGTGCTACGGGGCGGTAGTCGTTTAGCTCAGTTACCTTAGCTTTCTTGGGAACAGGAACAATGGTGGCCCTCTTGAAGCATGTGGGAACAGCAGACTGGTATAGGGATTGATTGAATATGTCCGTAAACACACCGGCCAGCTGGTCTGCGCATGCTCTGAGGGTGCGGCTGGGGATGCCGTCTGGGCCTGCAGCCTTGCGAGGGTTAACACGTTTAAATGTCTTACTCACCTCGGCTGCAGTGAAGGAGAGACCGCAAGTTTTCGTTGCAGGCCTTGTCAGTGGCACTGTATTGTCCTCAAAGCGGGCAAAAAAGTTATTTAGTCTGCCTGGGAGCAGGACATCCTGGTCCGTGACTGGGCTGGATTTCTTCCTGTAGTCCGTGATTGACTGTAGACCCTGCCACATGCCTCTTGTGTCTGAGCCGTTGAATTGAGATTCTACTTTGTCTCTGTACTGACGCTTAGCTTGTTTGATAGCCTTGCGGAGGGAATAGCTGCACTGTTTGTATTCGGTCATGTTACCAGACACCTTGCCCTGATTAAAAGCAGTGGTTCGCGCTTTCAGTTTCATGCGAATGCTGCCATCAATCCACGGTTTCTGGTTAGGGAATGTTTTAATCGTTGCTATGGGAACGACATCTTCAACGCACGTTCTAATGAACTCGCACACCGAATCAGCGTATTCGTCAATGTTGTTTTCTGACGCAATACGAAACATGTCCCAGTCCACGTGATGGA
>NC_048581.1:16201724-16204224 GCF_013265735.2 Oncorhynchus mykiss | reverse complement strand
CTGGAGTTTTTTTCCTCATTTTGTCTGTCATAGTTGAAGTGTACCTATGATGAAAATTACAGGCCTCTCTCATATTTTTAAGTGGGAGAACTTGCACAATTGGTGGCTGACTAAATACTTTTTTGCCCCACTGTACATGGAACCCAAAAATGATTCTACTTGGAACAAAAAAAAGGTTCTACCTGGAATCAAAAAGTGTTATTCTATGGGGAAAGCCTAAGAACCCTTTTGGAAGCCTTTTGTCTAAGTGTGTAGTGTATTGATCTATTCCCTAGCCTCTCTAATTCACCAACTGTTTTCATAACTGTCGGCTGTTGACCAAGACAAGGTATAGGAAGTGCACTACTTTTGACCAGGGCCTATATGGTCCTAAATAGTATTGCACTATATAAGGAATAGGGTTCCATTTGGGACTCACCCAATACAGGCAGTTTGTGTGACTACACTATAACGTTCAAAACAGAGAGAGAGAAAAAGATGGGTTTAAGTCTTGGTTACACCTGGTTAGACGGGGGGGGGGGTTAACGATTTCTCCTTCTCTTCTCTTTTCTCTCTCTGTTGTGGTGTGTTGTGTCGTCTCCTCTCCTTTTTTTCCTGTCCTCATTTCTCCTCTCCTCCTTCCTATCTATCAACAGGAACTCTCTCTCTCTTTAATTAATGAATAAACAAGGTTCTGTCGGACTTCCTGATCTAATTAATTAAGTTCAATAAGCTTCTTCCTGGTCCCACTTCCTGAGTCCCCACCAGACATGGGGGGCAACAAACAGCTGTTGCACCATCACAGTGGGCTGCTACCTCAGAGGATGTGTCTACACACTGTATATTCAGTTTGACCAGGAAGTATTTGATTTAGTTTGACCAGGAAGTATTTGATTCAGTTTAACCAGGAAGTATTTGATTCAGTTTGACCAGGAAGTATTTGATTTAGTTTGACCAGGAAGTATTTGATTCAGTTTGACCAGGAAGTATTTGATTCAGTTTGACCAGGAAGTATTTGATTCAGTTTGACCAGGAAGTATTTGATTCAGTTTGACCAGGAAGTATTTGATTTAGTTTGACCAGGAAGTATTTGATTCAGTTTGACCAGGAAGTATTTGATTCAGTTTGACCAGGAAGTATTTGATTCAGTTTGACCAGGAAGTATTTGATTCAGTTTGACCAGGAAGTATTTGATTCAGTTTGACCAGGAAGTATTTGATTCAGTTTGACCAGGAAGTATTTGATTCAGTTTGACCAGGAAGTATTTGATTCAGTTTGACCAGGAAGTATTTGATTCAGTTTGACCAACATGTATTTGATTCAGTTTGACCAGCATGTATTTGATTCAGTTTGACCAGGAAGTATTTGATTCAGTTTGACCAGGAAGTATTTGATTCAGTTTGACCAGGAAGTATTTGATTCAGTTTGACCAACATGTATTTGATTCAGTTTGACCAGCATGTATTTGATTCAGTTTGACCAGCATGTATTTGATTCAGTTTGACCAACATGTATTTGATTCAGTTTGACCAGGAAGTATTTGATTCAGTTTCAGGGTATTTGTTGCAACATGGAATCGTATCTGTTCATATACACCCCCAGGAAGAATATGACACTTTTTTTTTACATCTTCAGACAGAAATGAGGAAACACCTCACTCTGACCATTTTCCTCGCCGTAGCAGAGCTGGTTAGGCTGTTTACATGTTATCTAGAGCGTTTGTGACTAACTATTAGGCTTTTTTTTGTGCCTACGTTACAGAATGCTTTACTGTACATCATGGAATGTTGAGTCAAAGAGAACCTATTTTTTTCAATCTCTTATAAAGTTGGTTTAGTAGCATAAACTGGCCATTTGATATTTTTGACTGATATTATGATTGTCTGTTTGTTTCATATCTGCATAGAAGTTAAAAATGTTTTCACTTCCACTTTAAATCAGGCACAAGTAAGTGACTAGTGGGAAAATCTCATTTGGTTCTTTCCCATTCCCCATTTGTTTCTTTCCCATTCCCCATTTGGAATGGGGATTATGTATTGGATCATATTCCATATTGGGAAAAACCTGTCTCTGATTGTTTCAGTTTGGCTGCCAAGAGGAAAGAGGAAACATGGCTGACGTGGTATTGTTGCTGCTCTGTGAATCACTCCTCCGTTTCCTTCTCAAAGATTTTCTTTCTTTTTGAAAAATAATGAATGACGGAACACTCTGGGCACGGAGAGAGGGAGAAGAGGATAGGAGGAGGGTACATAGTAGGAGCGTTTCATAGTCACAGATGGGTGAGAGGAATCTGAGGGGGGAGAAAGGGGGAGGAGAGGTGAGGAGGAGGGTGAGAGAGGAGGTTGAGCAGGGTGAAACAGGGAGGATAGGTGAGGAGGAGGGTGAGAGAGGAGGTTGAGCGGGGAGGATAGGTGAGGAGGAGGGTAAGAGAGGAGGTTGAGAGAGGAGGTTGAGCAGGGTGAAACAGGGAGGATAGGTGAGGAGGAGGGCGAGAGAGGAGGTTGAGCGGGGAGGATAGGTG
>NC_048581.1:16184224-16196724 GCF_013265735.2 Oncorhynchus mykiss | reverse complement strand
AGAGAGAGGAAAACTGAGAGATTGACTGGGAGTTGGAGGTATCTCTGGAATGCACCTTCACTTACATACAGACCAGGAGAGAGCAAACACACACATAACCCACACACACACACATATACCCACACATAACCCACACACACACACAACTCTGCTTACTCTCTCTCTCCCTTTCTTTCTCTCTATTTCTCAATCTCTCTCTCTCTCCATCTCTCTCTGTCAAATTCAAATTCAGATTTCTTCATTGGCATGAAATATAATTTGTAGGTATTGCCAAGGCAGTATAGTTGTACAGCCTTTCAGTGAATACAGTACAATGCAATGAGGATAATGAAATCCATTTCATTTCAGTAGTAATTATAATAATACATATAATCATATATACAGGTACAACACTACTGCTGTTGTATTGTGGAATCTACAGTCCACACATTTAATTAAAATAAATAGATTATAAAAAGAAAAATAAGACTACACACAAAAACCCAAAAGGACAAAGCAAAAACAGGTTTTTAGAAATGTTTGCAAAAAAACCCAACTGAAATACCTTATTTACATAAGTATTCAGACCCTTTGATATGAGACTCGAAATTGCGCTCAAGTGCATCCTGTTTCCATTGATCATCCTTGAGATGTTTCTACAACTTGATTGGAGTCCCACCTGACAGGGCTTGAGAGGATCTGCAGAGAAGAATGGGAGAAACTCCCCAAATACAGGTGTAGCATCATACCCCAAAAGACTCGAGGCTGTAATCACTGCCAAAGGTGCTTCAACAAAGTACTGAGTAAAATGTCAGAATACTTATGTGAATATGATATTTGTTTTTGCAAACCTGTCTACAAACCTGTGTTTGATTTGTCATTATGGGGTAATGTTTAGATGGATGAGGGGTAAAAAGGATTTCATCCATTTTAGGATAAGGCTGAAACATAACAAAATGTGGAAAAAGTCAAGGGGTCTGAAAACTTTCCCAATGCACTGTATGCATGTACTGTATGTACAGTACCAGTCAAAAGGTTGGACACACCTACTCATTCAAGGGTTTTTCTGTAGTTTTTACTATTTTCTACATTGTAGAATAATAGTGAAGACATTCAAACTATGACATAACACATATGGAATCATGTAGTAACCATAAAAGTGTTAAACAAAACAAAACATATTGTATATTGACATTCTTCAACCTTTGCCTTGTTGACAGCTTTGCACACTATTGGTATTCTCTCAACCAGCTTGAGGAGGTAGTTACCTGGAATGCATTTCAATGAACAGGTGTGCCTTGTTAAAAGTTACCTTGTGAAATGTACTTCCTTCTTACAGTTTTTTTCAATTGCTAACAAGCATCGGTCAGTACTGAAGACCCTTTTTCAAAACTCTTCACACAGTCTGCATTACCAACATGCATCTTGGCCAAACAGTTCATCTCACATCCAAAACTCTTCACACAGTCTGCATTACCAACATGCATCTTGGCCAAACAGTTCATCTCACATCCAAAACTCTTCACACAGTCTGCATTACCAACATGCATCTTGGCCAAACAGTTCATCTCACATCCAAAACTCTTCACACAGTCTGCATTACCAACATGCATCTTGGCCAAACAGTTCCACTCACATCCAAAACTCTTCACACAGTCTGCATTACCAACATGCATCTTGGCCAAACAGTTCATCTCAGATCCAAAACTCACTCAAACCACCAGAACACTTCATACATGTCTCAGCTTGTTCCACCAGAACACTGGCAACAAATCTCACTCAGAAAGCATAACATTGTCACTCATACCACACTGACCTAAAAATCACTAACAACAGGGAGCATAAATTATTAACTTTTCTCTTTGAAGTTTGAAGGATTTTTCACATAATTCAAAATGTCATTATTGAATAAGAATAACACCTTTTCACTTTATTGACTGTACTAAAGTTTATGGAACAAGAAGGAATCAGAAATGCAGCAATTTGCTTCAATAGTTTTCACTTTTTCTATATCTTAGCATTTAGTAATTTACTTGTGAAAAATACAAAGTATAAACAAAAAGCATATTCCTGATCACTCATACTGTACAGTACTGTGAGGGTTCTAGTTCTCATCAACATGTATAGTATAATCACTCATACTGTACAGTACTGTGAGGGTTCTAGTTCTCATCAACATGTATAGTATAATCACTCATACTGTACAGTACTGTGAGGGTTCTAGTTCTCATCAACATGTATAGTATAATCACTCATACTGTACAGTACTGTGAGGGTTCTAGTCCTCATCAACATGTATAATATAATCACTCATACTGTACAGTACTGTGAGGGTTCTAGTTCTCATCAACATGTATAGTATAATCACTCATACTGTACAGTACTGTGAGGGTTCTAGTCCTCATCAACGTGTATAGTATAATCACTCATACTGTACAGTACTGTGAGGGTTCTAGTTCTCATCAACATGTATAGTATAATCACTCATACTGTACAGTACTGTGAGGGTTCTAGTTCTCATCAACATGTATAGTATAATCACTCATACTGTACAGTACTGTGAGGGTTCTAGTCCTCATCAACATGTATAGTATAATCACTCATACTGTACAGTACTGTGAGGGTTCTAGTTCTCATCAACATGTATAGTATAATCACTCATACTGTACAGTACTGTGAGGGTTCTAGTTCTCATCAACATGTATAGTATAATCACTCATACTGTACAGTACTGTGAGGGTTCTAGTTCTCATCAACATGTATAGTATAATCACTCATACTGTACAGTACTGTGAGGGTTCTAGTTCTCATCAACATGTATAGTATAATCACTCATACTGTACAGTACTGTGAGGGTTCTAGTTCTCATCAACATGTATAGTATAATCACTCATACTGTACAGTACTGTGAGGGTTCTAGTCCTCATCAACGTGTATAGTATAATCACTCATTCTGTACAGTACTGTGAGGGTTCTAGTCCTCATCAACATGTATAGTATAATCACTCATACTGTACAGTACTGTGAGGGTTCTAGTTCTCATCAACATGTATAGTATAATCACTCATACTGTACAGTACTGTGAGGGTTCTAGTCCTCATCAACGTGTATAGTATAATCACTCATACTGTACAGTACTGTGAGGGTTCTAGTTCTCATCAACATGTATAGTATAATCACTCATACTGTACAGTACTGTGAGGGTTCTAGTCCTCATCAACATGTATAGTATAATCACTCATACTGTACAGTACTGTGAGGGTTCTAGTTCTCATCAACATGTATAGTATAATCACTCATACTGTACAGTACTGTGAGGGTTCTAGTTCTCATCAACATGTATAGTATAATCACTCATACTGTACAGTACTGTGAGGGTTCTAGTTCTCATCAACATGTATAGTATAATCACTCATACTGTACAGTACTGTGAGGGTTCTAGTCCTCATCAACATGTATAATATAATCACTCATACTGTACAGTACTGTGAGGGTTCTAGTTCTCATCAACATGTATAATATAATCACTCATACTGTACAGTACTGTGAGGGTTCTAGTTCTCATCAACATGTATAGTATAATCACTCATACTGTACAGTACTGTGAGGGTTCTAGTTCTCATCAACATGTATAGTATAATCACTCATACTGTACAGTACTGTGAGGGTTCTAGTCCTCATCAACGTGTATAGTATAATCACTCATACTGTACAGTACTGTGAGGGTTCTAGTCCTCATCAACATGTATAGTATAATCACTCATACTGTACAGTACTGTGAGGGTTCTAGTTCTCATCAACATGTATAGTATAATCACTCATACTGTACAGTACTGTGAGGGTTCTAGTCCTCATCAACGTGTATAGTATAATCACTCATACTGTACAGTACTGTGAGGGTTCTAGTTCTCATCAACATGTATAGTATAATCACTCATACTGTACAGTACTGTGAGGGTTCTAGTCCTCATCAACATGTATAGTATAATCACTCATACTGTACAGTACTGTGAGGGTTCTAGTTCTCATCAACATGTATAGTATAATCACTCATACTGTACAGTACTGTGAGGGTTCTAGTCCTCCCTCTCTCCTGCATTTGACCACAAGTTCTCGTCAACATCACATCTTATGTCTTCTCTGGAGATGCATCTTCTGGAATGTCTAATCCAACCCTGGCCGTTTTCAGGAGAAGTGTCTCCACACCCTGGCAGTCTTCAGGAGAAGTGTCTCCACACCCTGGCAGTCTTCAGGAGAAGTGTCTCCACACCCTGGCAGTCTTCAGGAGAAGTGTTTCCACACCCCACATTCATGGCATCCAGTAAGGACATCTGGTCATGTGGATGGTGGTCATAAACCGTCCTCCTCCAAGCAGACAAAAACTCCTCTACGGGGTTTAGGAAGGGGGAGTATGGAGGCAGGAATAGTACTGACATCCTGGGATGTGTAGTAAACCAGTCTGTGACGGCAGCAGAGTGGTGGAAGGCCACATTATCAACAACAAAGGTAGGGGAGTTTCTTGCCCCTCTCTCTGCTGGCACAAGTAGGTCACCCAGAAATGAAGTTAGCCTCTCTGTATTTTAGGGGCCAATGAGTGGTTTGTGTAACAGCAAACCATCAACATGGTCAATAATTGTGGCCCATATTTCATCAGAGACCACCGCTCTTGGTCTTCCTCTCCTTTGTCCTCCATGCATTCTCCCTCTCGCTCCCTGCCACTCTTCTTTCCCCACCAACATGTCTTCCTTGATCCATGTTTCCAAATTAAATCATTCCGAAGCCGTCCTCTTTTTGTCTGTTTGGTAACCAGACTAAAAACAGGACACTTCGGTAGGCTTTCAGCTGAAATTGCAATCAGCTGTGTTCTGGAATGATTAAATATTCCTGCTGAGATTTTCTAAACGTTTCAACCTGGCTACTGCTGAAATGCAAGATATTTACCGTCATTCTGTTTTGAATGTGTTTTTAACAGTTTTGGAAACAGTGTGTCAGCATTTGAAAGCGTGCTGCAGATATATAGTTTTGCAGGTGGTGGAATGAGAAAAGAGTTGATGGATTTCAGAGAATGTGGTCATTGAACGCATTGTGTTTGAAAGCAATGAGTTTGGTCCACATACACTTCTGTTTCGCTGACTGTGTGAAGAGTTTTGACAATGTGACTTCAGTTTCGTCCAATGGATGTTAGCAATTGACAAAAACTGTAATGCATTTGAGCTAATCAGTTGTGTTGTGACCAGGTAAGGGGGGTTTACAGAAGATAACTTCCCTTGCTTGGCTAATCAGTTGTGTTGTGACCAGGTAAGGAGGGTATACAGAAGATAACTTCCCTTGCTTGGCTAATCAGTTGTGTTGTGACCAGGTAAGGGGGGTATACAGAAGATAACTTCCCTTGCTTGGCTAATCAGTTGTGTTGTGACCAGGTAAGGGAGGTTTACAGAAGATAACTTCCCTTGCTTGGCTAATCAGTTGTGTTGTGACCAGGTAAGGGAGGTTTACAGAAGATAACTTCCCTTGCTTGGCTAATCAGTTGTGTTGTGACCAGGTAAGGGAGGTTTACAGAAGATAACTTCCCTTGCTTGGCTAATCAGTTGTGTTGTGACCAGGTAAGGGAGGTTTACAGAAGATAACTTCCCTTGCTTGGTTAATCAGTTGTGTTGTGACCAGGTAAGGGAGGTTTACAGAAGATAACTTCCCTTGCTTGGCTAATCAGTTGTGTTGTGACCAGGTAAGGGAGGTTTACAGAAGATAACTTCCCTTGCTTGGCTAATCAGTTGTGTTGTGACCAGGTAAGGGAGGTTTACAGAAGATAACTTCCCTTGCTTGGCTAATCAGTTGTGTTGTGACCAGGTAAGGGAGGTTTACAGAAGATAACTTCCCTTGCTTGGCTAATCAGTTGTGTTGTGACCAGGTAAGGGAGGTTTACAGAAGATAACTTCCCTTGCTTGGCTAATCAGTTGTGTTGTGACCAGGTAAGGGGGGTATACAGAAGACAGCCCTATTTGGTAACAGACCAAGTCCATATTATCGAAGGAACAGCTCAAATAAGCAAAGAGAATAATTTTAAGACATGAAGGTCAGTCATTCCTTCAAGTGCAGTCGCAAAAACCATCAAGCGCTATGATGAAACTGGCTCTCATGAGGATCACCACAGGAAAGGGAGACCCAGAGTTATCACAAGGCAGAGGATGCGTTCATTAGAGTTACCACAAGGCAGAGGATACGTTCATTAGAGTTACCACAAGGCAGAGGATACGTTCATTAGAGTTACCACAAGGCAGAGGATACGTTCATTAGAGTTACCACAAGGCATAGGATACGTTCATTAGAGTTACCAGCCTCAGAAATTGAAGCCCAAATACAGTTGAAGTTGAAAGTTTACATGCACTTAGGTTGGATTCATTAAAACTCGTTTTTCAATCACTCCACAAGTTTCTTTTTAACAAACTATAGATTGGGCAAGTCAGTTAGGACAACTACTTTGTGCATGACACAAGTCATTTTTCCAACAATTGTTTACAGACAGATTATTTAATTTATAATTCACTGCATCACAATTCCAGTGGGTCAGAAGTTTACATACACTAAGTTGACTAAACAGCGTGGAAAATTCCAGAAAATTATGTCATGGCTTTAGAAGCTTCTGATAGGCTAATTGACATCATTTGAGTCAATTGGAGGTGTACCTGCGGATGTATTTCAAGGCCTACCTTCAAACTCAGTGCCTCTTTACTTGACATCATGGGAAAATCAAAAGCATCATGAGGATGGAAAATTATGTGGATATAATGAAGTAACATCTCAAGACATCAGTCAGGAAGTTAAAGCTTGATCGCAAATAGGTCTTCCAAATGGACAAGGACCCCAAGCATACTTCCAAAGTTGTGGCAAAATGGCTTAAGGACAACAAAGTCAAGGTATTGGAGTGGCCACAAAGCCCTGACCTCAATTCTATAGAAAATTTGTGGGCCGAAATGAATAAGCTTGTGCGAGCAAGGAGGCCTACAAACCTGACTCAGTTACACCAGCTCTGTCAGGAGGAATGGGCCAAAATTCACCCAACTTATTGAGGGAAGCTTTTGGAAGGCTACCCAAAACTTTTGACCCAAGTTAAACAATTTCAAGGCAATGCTACCAAATACTTATTGAGTGTATGTAAACTTCTGACCCACTGGGAATGTGATGAAAGAAAGAAAAGCTGAAATAAATCATTCTCTCTACTATTATTCTGACATTTGACATTCTAAAAATAATGTGATCTTAACTGACCTACAGTAGGGAATTTTTACTCGGATTAAATGTCAGAAATTGTGAAAAACTGAGTTTAAATGTATTTGGCTAAGGTGTATGTAAACTTCCGACTTCAACTGTAAACGCTTCACAGAGTTCAGGTAACATACACATCTCAACATCAACTGTTCAGAGGAGACTCCGTGAATCAGGCCTTCGTGGTCGAAATGCGGCAACGAAACCACTACTAAAGGACACTAATAATAACAATAGACTTGCTTGGGCCAAGAAACATGAGCAATGGACATTAGACTGGTGGAAATATGTCCTTTGGTCTGATGAGTCCAGATTTGAGATTTTTGGTTCAAACCTATGTGTCTTTCTTTGTGATACGCAGAGTAGGTGTACGGATGATTTCCGCATGTGTGATTCCCACCGTGAAGCATGGAGGAAGAGGTGTGATGGCGTGGGAGTGCTTTGCTGGTGACACTGTCATTTATTTATTTAGTATTATTTAGGCACAATTAACCAGCATGGCTACCATAGGATTATGCAGTGATACTCATCTGGTTTGCACTTAGTGGGACTATCATTTGTTTCTGTAACGTGTACACTGGCAGTCAGGAAGCAAGTACAGGAAGTGAATCATTTTATAAATACATTAACATGGAACAAAACAAGAAACACGAAAAGCGTAGAGATATGAATCACGAACAGAAACAATAACGCCTAGGGAAAGAACCAAAGGGAGTGACACATATAGGGAAGGTAATCAGGCAGGTGATGGAGTCAAGGTGAGTCTGATGAGGCGCTAATGCGCGTGATGATGGTGACAGGTGTGCGTAATAACGAGCAGCCTGACGACCTCAAGCGCCGGAGAGGGAGTATACGTGACAGTTTGTCAACAGGACAATGACCCAAAACACACCTCCAGGCTGTGTTAGGGCTATCTGACCAAGAAAGAGAATGATGGAGTGCTGCATCAGATGATCTGGCCTCCAAATTTACCCGACCTCAACCCAATTGAGATGGTTTGGGATGAGTTGGACCGCAGAGTAATGGAAAAGCAGCCAACAATTGTTCAGCATATGTGGGATGTCCTTCAAGACTGTTGGAATATCATTCCAGATGAAGCTGGTTGAGAGAAGGCCTAGAGTGTGAAAAGCTGTCAACAAGGCAAAGGGTGGCTACTTTGAAGAATCTAAAATGTGTTTAACACTTTTTTGGTTACTACATGATTTCATGTGCGTTATTTAATAGTTTTGTGGTCTTCATTATTATTCTACAATGTATAAAATTTTTAAAATAAATACATTTGTAGGTGTGTCCAAACTTTTGGCTGATATACATATATATATATTTTTTACTCAGTCAGGGTCTGAACTTACTGTTGAGAGTTAGAATAGTAGAAAACACAAGTCACTGACAGTCACCCAATTAGCTATGTCAGCTAACAAGTTCTAGATTGGTAAGTTAGTATAGCCAGCTATCTAAATTTGTAGTAATCATGACTGATTACCGACCAGGCACACAGGGCATGTGCCTCTAGGGGTCCGCCATTGATTTTGTTAGTCACTTTCACGCAAAATGTATAGAATTGCAGGAAATTAGCTTTAAAACATTATTTTCCTATCTGTCATCAACAAGGGGCCACTAAAATGACCCAACCAAATCTCGCTTAGGGCCCACAAAAGGCTAGAGAAGGCAAAGAGTGTGCAAAGCGCGGTGGGAGAATGGGGTAGAGAGAGAGAGAGAGAGAGAGAGAGAGAGAGAGAGAGAGAGAGAGAGAGAGAGAGAGAGAGAGAGAGAGAGAGAGAGAGAGAGAGAGAGACCGGAAGGAGAGGAGAGCGAAAGCACATCATTGACCCTGACAGACAGACAGACAGACAGACAGACAGACAGACAGACAGACAGACAGACAGGAAGACAGACAGGAAGACAGACAGACAGACAGACAGACAGGAAGAAAAACAGATAGATGGAAATAGACACAGACACAGGTGTGTGTGCAAGTGCATGCATGCATATATGTTTGTGCGGAAATGTGTGCGTGTATGAATGTGAGTGTACGTATGCGTGCATGCATGTATGTGTTTGTGAGTTTGTGGATGCTTGACGCGCGTGTTCTCTGTCTGCATCCCCCCTTACACAATCACATCTCGCTGTCCTCTCAACTTCCTGTTTATACTCAGTCACTTCCTGTGGATGGTGTGCGTGTCTTCACACCACCACTGAGTGTCTGGGTAGCAGGGAGAACAGTCTATGACTAGGGTGGCTGGAGTCTGACAATACAGTAACATAGATCTGTTTCTAACTGAAGAAATGACTAGATATATGTCTGAGTCATTAGTGGGTTTACCAAACAGACTGGCTGCATCCCACATGGAATTCTATCCCCTACAAAATGCACTACGATTTATCAGGCTCCATAGGGCTCTGGTGAAATCTAGTACACTGTGTAGGGAATAGGTTGGGACACATCCTCCGAGACAATGGAACGAGGGAACAATCTAACTACAATGAAATAACATCACAGTAAGGCCTCCTGAGGAACGAGGGAGTGTTTAAAACAGCTGGAAAAGAGAGGTGAAGATAATGACATACATAGAGGGAATAATGAGATCATTGGATCATGCTGGACCTGGAGGAGGATACTGGTGGTTTAGGTGTTGGTATGGAAGTGCCGGGGCTGTGGTTGGAGAAAGAGAGGGAGGAGAGGGAGACAGAAAGAGAGAGAGGAGAAGGTGAGAGACAGAGAAGGAGGAGAAGGAGAGAGAGAGAGAGGAGGAAGAGAGAGGAGAGGGAGAGAGAAAGAGAGAGATGAGAAGGAGAGAGAAAGAGAGAGGAAAAGGAGAGCGAGAGAGAGAGAGAGGGGGAGGAGAAGGAGAGAGAAAGAGGGGGAGGAGAAGGAGAGATAAAGAGAGAGGGGAGGAGAGAGAAAGAGAGAGGAGAAGAGATAGGGAAAGGGAAAATCCAGGCTTCCTACTCAAACCACAATTGAGAAAGTGGACCTGGAGGCTATACCTGGGATAACTGTGTGCGTGTTTATGTGTGTTGTGTGTGTGCATGCATGAGCAGACATGACAATTAGTCACTCAGTCAGTCATCCCTTTAGGCAGAGTGGTTGACACACACACACACAAACTCTCTCTCTCTCTCTCTCTCTCTCTCTCTCTCTCTCTCTCTCTCTCTCTCTCTCTCTCTCGCTCTCTCTCTCTCTCGCTCTCTCTCTCTCTCTCTCTCTCTCTCTCTCTCTCTCTCTCTCACACACACACGGCAGAGATGACATAATCCAGGATGATCCCTGTCCTGTTTTCAGAGAGATAAATATCAACACGTTTAGATTACTCTCCTCTCATCTGAACCATCTCTCGCTCCTACTACCTAATCCCTGACCTCCGCTCACATGTCTCGCTCCTACTACCTAATCCCTGACCTCCGCTCACATGTCTCGCTCCTACTACCTAATCCCTGACCTCCGTTCACATGTCTCGCTCCTACTACCTAATCCCTGACCTCCGCTCACATGTCTCGCTCCTACTACCTAATCCCTGACCTCCGCTCACATGTCTCACTCCTACTACCTAATCCCTGACCTCCGCTCACATGTCTCGCTCCTACTACCTAATCCCTGACCTCCGTTCACATGTCTCGCTCCTACTGCCTAATCCCTGACCTCCGTTCACATCCCTCACTCCCTCTATCTTTGTATTCCCACACCACACCAGCCATGGCCAGCCATTCAAATCCATCCCTAGCTCCCTACCTCAAATCAAAATACATTTTGATTAGTCACATGTGCCGAATACAACAGGTGTAGTGAAATGCTTACTAACGAGCCCCTAACCAACAATGCAGCTAAAAAGAAATATGAAAAGAATAAGAAATAAAAGTAACAAGTAATTTTAGACCAGCAGTAAAATAACAGTCAATGTGTCGGGCACCAGTTAGTCGAGGTAATTGAGGTAATATGTGCATATAGGTAGAGTTTTTAAAGTGACTATGCATAGATGATAACAACAGAGAGTAGCAGCAGTGTAAAAGAGGGGGGGGGGGGGGGGGGTGGGGGGGCAATGCAAATAGTCTGGGTAGCCATTTGTTTAGATGTTCAGGAGTCTTATGGATTGGGGGGTAGAAGCTGTTTAGAAGCCTCTTGGACCTAGACTTGGCGCTCCGGTACCGCTTGCCGTGCAGTAGCAGAGAGAACAGCCGATGACTAGGGTGGCTGGAGTCTTTGACAATTTCTATGGCCCTCCTCTGACAACGTCTGGTGTAGAGGTCCTGGATGGCAGGAAGCTTGGCCCCAATCATGTACTGGGTCGTTCCCATCTTGCGGTCGGAGGCCGAGCAGTTGCTAAACCAGGCAGTGATGCAAACAGTCAGGATGCTCTCGATGGTGCAGCTGTAGAACCTTTTGAGGATCTGAGGACCCATGACAAATGTTTTTGTCTCCTAAGGGGGAATAGGTTTTGTCGTGCCCTCTTCATGACTGTCCTGGTATGCTTGGACTATGTTAGTTTGTTGGTGATGTGGACACCAAAGAACTTGAAGCTCTCAATCTGCTCCACTACAGCGATGAGAATGGGGGCGTGCTGCAGTCCTCTTTTTGCCTGGCCATGCAGTCATGAGTGAGCATGGAGTACAGGAAGGGACTGAGCACTCACCCCTGAGGGGCCCCTGGGTTGAGGATCAGAGTGGTGGATGTGTTGTTACCTACCCTTACCACCTGAGGGAGGCCCGTCAGGAAGTTCAGGATTCAGTTGCAGTGGGAGGTGTTTAGTCTCAGGGTCCTTAGCTTATTGATAAGCCCTGAGGGCACTATGGTGTTGAACGCTGAGCTGTAGTCAATGAATAGCATGCTCACATAGATGTTCCTTTTGTCCAGGTGGGAAAGGGCAGTGTGGAGTGCAATATAGATTGCATCAGCTGGAGGCAGGGCTTTCTCCTATAGAGCTCAATTTTTATGGAATGGTCTGCCTACCCATGTCAGAGATGCAGACTCGGTCTCAACCTTTAACTCTTTACTTAAGACTCATCTCTTCAGTGGGTCATATGATTGAGTGTAGTCTGGCCCAGGAGTGTGAAGGTGAACGGAAAGGCTCTGGAGCAACGAATCGCCTTTGCTGTCTCTGCCTGGCCGGTTCCCCTCTCTCCACTGGGATTCTCTGCCTCTAACCCTATTACAGGGGCTGAGTCATTGGCTTACTGGTGCTCTTCCATGCCGTCCCTAGGAGGGGTGCGTCACTTGATTGGGTTGAGTCACTGACGTGATCTTCCTGTCTGGGTTGGCGCTC
>NC_048581.1:15821724-15861724 GCF_013265735.2 Oncorhynchus mykiss | reverse complement strand
ACTGTGTGTGCGTGCGTACTGTGTGTGCGTGCGTACTGTGTGTGCGTGCGTACTGTGTGTGCGTGCGTACTGTGTGTGCGCGCGTACGTACTGTGTGTGCGCGCGTACTGTGTGTGTGCGCGTACTGTGTGTGTGTGCGCGTACTGTGTGTGCGCGTACTGTGTGTGTGTGCGCGTACTGTGTGTGTGTGCGTGTACTGTGTGTGTGCTTGTGTGTGTGCTTGTGTGTGTGTGCGCGTACTGTGTGCGCGTACTGTGTGTGTGCGCGTACTGTGTGTGTGTGTGCACGCGTACTGTGTGTGTGTGCGCGCGTACTGTGTGTGTGTGTGTGTGTGTGTGTGTGTGTGCGCGCGCGTACTGTGTGTGTGCGCGCGCGTACTGTGTGTGTGCGCGCGTAGTGTGTTTGCGCGCGTACTGTGGGTGTGCGCGCGTACTGTGTGTGTTTGCGCTCGTACTGTGTGTGTGCGCGCGTACTGTGTGTGTGTGTGTGTGCGCGCGCGTACTGTGTGTGTGTGTGTGTGTGCGCGCGTGTGTGTGCGCGCGTACTGTGTGTGTGTGTGCGCGCGTACTGTGTGTGTGTGTGTGCGTACTGTGTGTGTGTGTGCGCGCGTACTGTGTGTGTGTGCGCGCGTACTGTGTGTGTGTGCGCGTACTGTGTGTGTGTGCGCGCGTACTGTGTGTGTGTGTGTGCGCGCGTACTGTGTGTGTGTGTGTGCGCGTACTGTGTGTGTGTGCGCGTACTGTGTGTGTGTGTGTGTGCGCGTACTGTGTGTGTGTGTGTGCACGTACTGTGTGTGTGTGTGTGTGTGTGTGGGCATTGTGTGTGTATACTGTGTGTGTGTGTACTGTGCGCGCATACATTGTGTGTATGTATGTATTGTATGTATTGTGTGTACAGTACGCGCACACAGTACGCGCGCGCACAGTGTGTGCGTACTGTGTGTACTTTGCGTGTGTGTGTGTACTGTGTGTGTGCATGTCTCTTTACTGAGCAGAGCAGCCCAAGCTGAGCCGTTGCTATGGATACTCGGCGTGCAGAGCGAGCTGTGTGCAGGGAGCGAATGACAGACAGAGGAGCAGTTTGTGGATTAACTAACAGTTATTTCTGATTTCAGGCAGGGCCAGGCCGGGCCTTACTTTTGGCAGAAGCCAGCGGGCCTGGGTAGGGTAGGGCTTGTTCTTCAAATTATTCATACCCGTGCAGGGCTCTAGCCTAGATGATGAGATGATTTTGGACAAAAGAGCAAGATTATTTTAAATGGTCACAAACTGCAGCCAAGCATCGATCATCATGTCACCAGAATAATGTCCGTGTGACCTAAATAATGATTGTGCTATTTCTGAACTGTCTTGCTAAACTATTAGAATCCTTGATTCATTTTCAGCTACAGAAATGTATTGTAAATGTCCATCCGTTGGGTTTTAGACCAGGTCGTAGACCAGGTCGTAGCACTTTCTCTGCTGCATCTCTCCTTGATGTGGTTAACTATGGCTAGAAGGCAACATTGTGTTGCCCTCTTCATTGACCTTTTCAAAGGCTTCCTGTTGATCACTCACTGCCAATTCTGTGTCTTTCCTCAATTGGTCTGGACCAGCCTGCATGTAACTGGTTTAAAAATGACTTCACAGATAGAACTCAACGTGTATCAGGTTTCCTGGATACTACAAAAGGTGTCTCGCAGGGGTGGATTCTGGGTGCTGTACTTTGTACTGTTTACATTAACAGTATTGAGGTGTCTGTAAAAAAACACTGTAACCTGCACTTGTATGCCGGTAATACAGTTGTTTATGTGATTATTCCCTACGGTTGAATAGGCATCTGAACTACAGTCTGCCTTCATTGTATAACAGAAACTTTACTGACCTGAAATTAGTATTGAATGCAGGTCAAACTAAGCACATGTTGTTCTCTGGAGCACATGTAAAAATAGCTCTGACTTAAGCATGTATTTTGGGTGGCATCCATATTGATTGTGTCCCTGCTTACAAATATCTGGGCGTCTGGATAGATGAAAAGCTGTCTTTTTCAAAAGCATATTGATAAGTTGGTAAAAAAGCTGAGAATTAAAAATGGTCTTCTGTAGAAATAGGTCCTGCCTCTCGCTAAATAGCAGAACGCAGGTCATTCAGTTGACGTTCCTATCGGCCGTAGACTACGGCGACATCATCTGTATGAACGCAGCTGCCACTTCATTAAAGCCGTTAGGTGCCGCGGGTCATAGTGCACAGCGGGTCATAGTGCACTGTGTTTTATTATGGGTGACCATTTCAGTGCTCATCACTGTGTTTTATTATGGGTGACCATTTCAGTGCTCATCACTGTGTTTTATTATGGGTGACCATTTCAGTGCTCATCACTGTGTTTTATTATGGGGGACCATTTCAGTGCTCATCACTGTGTTTTATTATGGGTGACCATTTCAGTGCTCATCACTGTGTTTTATTATGGGGGACCATTTCAGTGCTCATCACTGTGTTTTATTACGGGGGACCATTTCAGTGCTCATCACTGTGTTTTATTATGGGGGACCATTTCAGTGCTCATCACTGTGTTTTATTATGGGGGACCATTTCAGTGCTCATCACTGTGTTTTATTACGGGGGACCATTTCAGTGCTCATCACTGTGTTTTATTATGGGGGACTATTTCAGTGCTCATCACTGTGTTTTATTATGGGGGACCATTTCAGTGCTCATCACTGTGTTTTATTATGGGGGACCATTTCAGTGCTCATCACTGTGTTTTATTACGGGGGACCATTTCAGTGCTCATCACTGTGTTTTATTATGGGGGACCATTTCAGTACTCATCACTGTGTTTTATTATGGGGGACCATTTCAGTGCTCATCACTGTGTTTTATTATGGGGGACCATTTCAGTGCTCATCACTGTGTTTTATTATGGGGGACCATTTCAGTGCTCATCACTGTGTTTTATTATGGGGGACCATTTCAGTGCTCATCACTGTGTTTTATTATGGGGGACCATTTCAGTGCTCATCACTGTGTTTTATTATGGGGGACCATTTCAGTGCTCATCACTGTGTTTTATTATGGGGGACCATTTCAGTGCTCATCACTGTGTTTTATTATGGGGGACCATTTCAGTGCTCATCACTGTGTTTTATTATGGGGGACCATTTCAGTGCTCATCACTGTGTTTTATTATGGGGGACCATTTCAGTGCTCATCACTGTGTTTTATTATGGGGGACCATTTCAGTGCTCATCACTGTGTTTTATTATGGGGGACCATTTCAGTGCTCATCACTGTGTTTTATTATGGGGGACCATTTCAGTGCTCATCACTGTGTTTTATTATGGGGGACCATTTCAGTGCTCATCACTGTGTTTTATTATGGGGGACCATTTCAGTGCTCATCACTGTGTTTTATTATGGGGGACCATTTCAGTGCTCATCACTGTGTTTTATTATGGGGGACCATTTCAGTGCTCATCACTGCATTCTGCTGATGTCACGTAGGTTGATACATTGCTGTGTTTATTCATTTCTAAAGCCCCGTTACAAAACGTCCCCGCTGTACCGAACATCTTCACTAAACGTGAGACATGTGTTACCTCACCGTCTCAGGGATGGTTCACTCTGGGAACTACTGTGGTCTCTACAGAGTTGGGTAGATCAGCTTTTACTTATTTTGCACCTCATTTGTGGAGCAATCTTCAAAATGTTGATGAATGTGATGTTCTGGTGCTTCTATGGTAATTCAGAAAGCTGATTTGAGGACCTAATAAATGATGGATGTGATGTTCTGGTGCCTCCCTGATACACACTGTAGATCTCTGCAGCGTCAGACTCCCTGATACACACTAGATATCTGCAGCCTCAGACTCCCTGATACACACTGTAGATATCTGCAGCCTCAAGACTCCCTGATACACACTGTAGATATCTGCAGCCTCAAGACTCCCTGATACACACTGTAGATATCTGCAGCGTCAGACTCCCTGATACACACTGTAGATATCTGCAGCGTCAGACTCCCTGATACATTAATAGAACAGTAATCCCTTCTCTGTATGAATATTTATAGCACAACTCTTTATATACTGCTACAGGACACTAGGGGGAGCTCTGAGACTGGACTGCGGGTGCCCATTAGGAGCAGCACCTGGGTAGAAGTTGCTAGTAGGCACAGATATAGGATCAGCTTACATGAGTCATATCCTATCCTTGACCTTGAGGGCAGGAAAAGTAAAACTGGCCTTAGATCAGTGTTGAGGGTTAGCATCATCTAACTAAAGGGGCATCGGAACACACATCTGTGAGTGTCATTAGTCGACCGGTTTGCAGGTGTGTGTTTACATCCTGCTCCCTCAAGTGTATAGCTCTATAGCATTAACATCCGCTGGCTCACACACATTTGGCCATGGTGATTGGTGTTTCCATAGCAACCTGACCGGGCCCAGGTGTACCAGCCAGCTGTGCCATTGGTCCACCGGCTGGGTCACTAGGGACGGGATTGGACGCTTTGAACTTTCTGGTGTTCTGAATTCCATAAGCCCCATTTCCTTTTACTTTCCTAAGTAGCGTTTCCTTTAGAGACTGGTTTCATCTCATTCTGATTGGCTGCAATGGGGAATCCCTTGATGGTGTGTCCCAACTGTGTCCCTCATTAAAAGCCTAATATCTCTGTTTTGACTAGATGTGCTACTCTTCTCCTTTCAACTATTATTTTATTCTCGGTCCTGCCATCACCTTTTCTTTCTTCCTCTCCCTTTTCCTCTAGGCTGACCTTCCTCTAGGCTGACCTTCCTCTCCTCTCCCTTTTCCTCTAGGCTGACCTTCCTCTCCTCTCCCTTTTCCTCTAGGCTGACCTTCCTCTAGGCTGACCTTCCTCTAGGCTGACCTTCCTCTCCTCTCCCTTTTCCTCTAGGCTGACCTTCCTCTCCTCTCCCTTTTCCTCTAGGCTGACCTTCCTCTAGGCTGACCTTCCTCTCCTCTCCCTTTTCCTCTAGGCTGACCTTCCTCTAGGCTGACCTTCCTCTAGGCTGACCTTCCTCTCCTCTCCCTTTTCCTCTAGGCTGACCTTCCTCTCCTCTCCCTTTTCCTCTAGGCTGACCTTCCTCTAGGCTGACTTTCCTCTAGGCTGACCTTCCTCTCCTCTCCCTTTTCCTCCAGGTTGACCTTCCTCTAGGCTGACCTTCCTCTAGGCTGACCTTCCTCTAGGCTGACCTTCCTCTAGGCTGACCTTCCTCTCCTCTCCCTTTTCCTCTAGGCTGACCTTCCTCTAGGCTGACCTTCCTCTCCTCTCCCTTTTCCCCTAGGCTGACCTTCCTCTAGGCTGACCTTCCTCTCCTCTCCCTTTTCCTCTAGGCTGACCTTCCTCTAGGCTGACCTTCCTCTCCTCTCCCTTTTCCTCTAGGCTGATCTTCCTTTTCCTCTAGGCTGATCTTCCTTTTCTTCTAGGCTGACCTTCCTTTTCTTCTAGGCTGACCTTCCTTTTCCTCTAGGCTGATCTTCCTTTTCCTCTAGGCTGATCTTCCTTTTCCTCTAGGCTGAGCTTCCTTTTCCTCTAGGCTGAGCTTCCTTTTCCTCTAGGCTGATCTCCCTTTTCCTCTAGGCTGACCTTCCTCTAGGCTGACCTTCCTCTAGGCTGACCTTCCTCTCCTCTCCCTTTTCCCCTAGGCTGACCTTCCTCTAGGCTGACCTTCCTCTAGGCTGACTTTCCTCTAGGCTGACCTTCCTCTAGGCTGACCTTCCTCTAGGCTGACCTTCCTCTAGGCTGACCTTCCTCTCCTCTCCCTTTTCCTCTAGGCTGACCTTCCTCTAGGCTGACCTTCCTCTCCTCTCCCTTTTCCTCTAGGCTGATCTTCCTTTTCCTCTAGGCTGATCTTCCTTTTCTTCTAGGCTGACCTTCCTTTTCTTCTAGGCTGACCTTCCTTTTCCTCTAGGCTGATCTTCCTTTTCCTCTAGGCTGATCTTCCTTTTCCTCTAGGCTGATCTTCCTTTTCCTCTAGGCTGATCTTCCTTTTCCTCTAGGCTGACCTTCCTTTTCCTCTAGGCTGACCTTCCTTTTCCTCTAGGCTGACCTTCCTCTCCTCTCCCTTTTCCTCCTCTAGGCTGATCTTCCTCTCCTCTCCCTTTTCCTCCTCTAGGCTGACCTTCCTCTCCTCTCCCTTTTCCTCCTCTAGGCTGACCTTCCTCTCCTCTCCCTTTTCCTCCTCTAGGCTGACCTTCCTCTCCTCTCCCTTTTCCTCCTCTAGGCTGACCTTCCTCTCTGTATGGTTGTGTACTTGAAAAGCTCCAGTGTGTTTTCAACATCTGTTTTTTTTTTCTTCTAAACCGTCTCTCTCTCTCCCCTCTAGTGGTGAAGCAGCGTATGCAGATGTACAACTCCCCGTACCGAGGCGTGTCTGACTGCGTGGGCTCCATCTGGAGGCGTGAGGGCCCCGGGGCCTTCTACCGCTCCTACACCACCCAGCTGACCATGAACGTCCCCTTCCAGGCTCTCCACTTCATGACCTACGAGTACCTCCAGGAGCTGCTCAACCCCCACAGACAGTACAACCCCTCCTCTCACGTCATCTCCGGGGCGCTTGCCGGGGCCATTGCTGCCGCCGCCACCACCCCGCTTGATGTCTGTAAGACCCTCCTCAACACCCAGGAGGCCCTAGCGGTCCATGCTGAGGTCCCTGGAGCGCTGGGGGTTGGAGCAAGTGTAGGGACGGCGTCTGCCACTGGGGGGCGCCACATCTCGGGGTTAGGGGAGGCGTTCCGGACTGTGTACAGGATGGGGGGTGGGTCGGCGTTCTTTAAGGGCGTCCAGGCCAGGATCATCTATCAGATGCCCTCCACCGCCATCAGCTGGTCCGTCTACGAGTTCTTCAAATACGTCATCACCAAGCGCCAGTACGAGAGAAGGCTGCACCACCGAGACGGAGAGAAGTAGAGAGGGAGGGAAGACCTTCATTCAAAATGTCCCCAAGGAACCCACCCCATAGATATGTACTAGAGGGCTCAGCTCCTATCTTTGGGCCAAGTTCCCCCTCTATCTAACTCTATAACCACCCCACAGTAACCCCACCTCTAACCATTTGACCTCTGACCTTCTAAACTAACCAGGAAATAAAAGCCCCCCCCCCTAGTATTTTTGACTAGAAGAGATACAGCTTTTGTCCACATTCACCTTACACAGCAGGTTTAGAACTTACTCAGCAGGTTAGGAGAATTAGGTTAAGGTTAGCAAAAGTGAAGTTTTTGTTTTTTGTTGCCAAAAGCTGTGTCCCATCTACACCTGACCTCCTCTTATCCTCTCACATAAGAGAACAAGTCCCCATCTTTCACATAGTTTATTATAGACATACTGTACATGGCACTTTAATTCAAATATACACTCACTGGCCAGTTTATTTGGTACACCCATCTAGTACCGGGTCGGACTCCCTTTGCCTCCAGAACAGACTGAATTCTTTGGGGCATGGATTCTACAAGGTGTCGGAAAAGTTATTTTCTCAATTGGTATCTAGGGACCTAAGGTGTGCCAGGAAACATTCCCCACACCAGTACACCACCGCCACCAGCCTGTACCGGTGACACCAGGCAGGATGAGTCCATGGACTCATGCTGCATACGCCAAATTCTGACTCTGCCATCAGCTTGACGCAACAGGAACCGGGATTTGTCAGACCAGGCGATGTTGTTCCATTCCTAAATTGTCCAGTGTTGGTGATCTTGTGCCCGCTGGAGCTGCTTCCTGTTGTTTTTAGCTAGGAGTGGAACCCGGTGTGGTCGTCTGCTGCAATAGCCCATCAGTGACAAGGACCGACAAGTTGTGTGTTCTGAGATGATGTTCTGCACACCACTGTTGTACTGCTCCGTTATGTGTCTGTTTGAGGCTTGCCTGTTATCTTGCACCATTCTTGCCCCTCTCCTTTGACCTCTCTCATCAACAAGCTGTTTTCGCCCACGGGACTGCCACTGACTGGACGTGTTTTGTTTGTCGCGCCATTCTCAGTAAACCCTAGACTGTCTTGTGTGAAACGCCAGACG
Source organism: Oncorhynchus mykiss (assembly GCF_013265735.2). Classification (NCBI taxonomy): domain Eukaryota; kingdom Metazoa; phylum Chordata; class Actinopteri; order Salmoniformes; family Salmonidae; genus Oncorhynchus; species Oncorhynchus mykiss. The sequence continues at coordinate 15,853,715 of NC_048581.1, read as the reverse complement.
TTTCTGAGATACTGGATCTGGCCTACCTGGCACCAACAATCATACCACGCTCAACGTCGCTTAGGTCACTCGTTTTGCCCATTCTAGCTTTCAATGGAACAGTAACTGAATGCCTGTCTGCCTGCTTTAAATAGCAAGCCACAGCCACGCTACTCACTGTCTGTAGGAGCGATCAATTTTGGTGAATGAGGTGATGTACCTAATAAACTGTCCAGTTACTGTATATATTAGAATTATATTTCTGCATAACCACTAGGGGGCTATAACCACTAGGGGGCTTTGAGTCTCGACCTCCCTCCTCCATTGACTTTATGGACAGATCTAAAAGAGTCCCAATAATATCTACTTTCTCCTGCAAATGTGCACTCGTTCACTACTTCCCACTAATCTAATAGTATTAGGTTGGTGGAGGAATGGGCTAGTTTCCACCATATTTATTATACCAGTCATTACCTTTCAAACCAGTGAAGGGAAGTGAACAAGGGCACACTTTGGGAGGAAGGTGAGGTCATGGGGACTTGGACCAAGTGAAGACCTCTGTATTGGATGATGACTGCAGTCAGTGGATTTAGCATTAAGGATATATCTATAGTCACGACTACCACTGGACTACCACTCGTCTAGCATTCTGAAATGGGAATTAAATTCACCAGAAATTGTTTCATGCAACGCTATTTAAAACAATAACTGCCTTTTCCATCTTTGAGATAGTGACTGGGCTTGTGTTAATGTATTTCTCCGCCTGTATGTAGACATTGAGGAATATGAGTATTTTGACTTGAAATGTTCAACTTAACCCATTGGAGTTGATCAAGACAGTGGTGTTGACTGTGTGTGGATGTGACTGACTGAATGAGGAAGAGAGAAATAAATCAAATAGGAGTGCAAAGCGCTAGATCACAGAGTGCAAAGCGCTAGATCACAGAGTGCAAAGCGCTAGATCACAGAGTGCAAAGCGCTAGATCACAGAGTGCAAAGCGCTAGATCACAGAGTGCAAAGCGCTAGATCACAGAGTGCAAAGCGCTAGATCACAGAGTGCAAAGCGCTAGATCACAGAGTGCAAAGCGCTAGATCACAGAGTGCAAAGCGCTAGATCACTGAGTGCAAAGCGCTAGATCACTGAGTGCAAAGCGCTAGATCACTGAGTGCAAAGCGCTAGATCACTGAGTGCAAAGCGCTAGATCACTGAGTGCAAAGCGCTAGATCACTGAGTGCAAAGCGCTAGATCACTGAGTGCAAAGCGCTAGATCACTGAGTGCAAAGCGCTAGATCACTGAGTGCAAAGCGCTAGATCACTGAGTGCAAAGCGCTAGATCACTGAGTGCAAAGCGCTAGATCACTGAGTGCAAAGCGCTAGATCACTGAGTGCAAAGCGCTAGATCACTGAGTGCAAAGCGCTAGATCACAGAGTGCAAAGCGCTAGATCACAGAGTGCAAAGCGCTAGATCACTGAGTGCAAAGCGCTAGATCACTGAGTGCAAAGCGCTAGATCACTGAGTGCAAAGCGCTAGGACACCATATAGAGAATAATGTGCCATTTGGGACAGCACCTCTGAGGATGGTAGGAGGGTGTGCTACACCTCTAGTCTACCAGACTGTTGATATTTATGGGCTTTGTTTCAGATGGCACCCTATTCCCCTTTTATAGTGCACTACTTTTGGCCAGGACCCACAGGGAGCAGAAGGCCTTTCCCTTGAGAGTGCGTGTAGTGTCCCAAATGGCATCTTGGCCCCTATATAGTGTACTACTTTTGATCACGGCTCATATGGATCTGGTCAAAAGTAGTGCACTATATAGGGAATACGGGGCCATTTGGGACGGAACCTTCTGACCACGCACCACTTTCTAGCACTTATAGTCATTTACAAGTTATGTGTGGTGACTAATCCTTCAAATAGTAACTTACATACATGTAGTTACTTATCCTATGGTAACTAATCATTTAAATAGTAACTTATACACGTGGTTACTTATCCTATGGTAACTTTTAGAAACATTTACTACGTACACACGGCCTTCGAATCAGCCGCCATGAGTCAAACGCACAAATACAAAGTCCTGCTGGACCCGAACCTTCATTTCTGAAGCCATGTTATCACAGAGAAGAACACGTGTGAGTAGGACTACTCTTATCCTAGATCAACTCATTCTATCTGTAAAGTAGTAGAGTTTCAGCCAAGTGTTCTGGAACCGACCAGATAAATGAAGATTTAATATATAGGTTCCTTCATTAATATGGTTGAAAAATTCTGGGAACTTTTCAAAATTCTCAGTTTATCCAGGAATGTTCCTGTAATCATTAGGGGGAAAAGCAGGGCATCCTGAATCCCCAACAATGACCTGTTGGAAAACCTGGCATTTTGGGGAAGTTAGGGCAATTTTGGATCCTTGTAATAGATTACTTGGCAGGATATCCCCCTCATATAGACTAACCAACTGCCACCCAGAACGGCACCCGGTAGAACCTATAGGTAGAAACTGCCACCCAGAACGGCACCCTGTAGAACCTATAGGTAGAAACAACATACTACAACATAGTGAATACACAAGTAGCGAACAACGTTTTGAATATGTTAACAGTTAACTTAAAGGGGAAGTTCACTATTTTACAACTTTGTCAGATGGTTTCTCATCCTGAAAGTAGTCTATGGGCCAGAAGAAACGTATCAATGCTTCAGGGCTTTTTAAACAACCGCTACAAACGTCAGCCAACTTTAGCCACCGCTAGCTCCTAAAATACTGAACTTCCCCTTTAAAGGAGTTGCTGAGAGAAAAGAGAACTGAATGTAGGAGTGTTTCCTGCCGTATGCCATGTTTGCGAGTGGACACCAAAGACTGAAAGAACGGGGGATGGGTGAATTTGATGTGATGAAAATGAGGAAAAGCTAGAGAAGAGGATTGATCTGTATTGAAAGAGAAACTTCTTCCTGTATTACTTTGTGAGTTGTAAATAAATAGTGGCTAATGGGCAGCGCCTCGCAGAAGCAGGGTCTTCTCTTGGGACTGCTGCCCCCACGTGCTGGAGAGAAATGATCCATTACAATGTGTCTTGTCTCTTTTTTTCCTGAAAATGTTCTGTGAGAAATGTTTTATTTTAACAGTAAAACACTGGAAAAGTGCATGTTAAAGCTGCAGTCTGTAACTTTTTATTTTGTCGTAGAAAGTATTGCCCCTGCACTTTGTATACTAAGGTGGCTTGTATTGCTCGTCCCTAACTCTCCTCAATCCTTACCCCTCTTCCATCCCTACCCCTCCTCACAAACCCTGTGTGTCATCTGTCTGTCTGCCCGTGTGCGTAGGCCTATATTTTCAAGAATAACCTCAGCTGTAGCCAGCCTTTACAGCCCTGTCCATAGTTTGTTAAACTGTGTCAGTGGTGTTTTAATGTGGGATGAAAATCTAAACCCTTTTCATCAGTGATGCCGCTGGTGGCAGATGAAACACACACAGACAATGGCTGCAGCCCAAATTGCACCCTATTCCCTATTTAGTGCACTACTTTTGATCAGGGCCTATAGGGCTCTAGTCAAAAGTAGTGCACTCTGTAGGGTCATTTGGGACGTGGGATAATAACTCACATCATCATAGCCTTGAGTGGATAGTGTGTAAATAACATCCGTCATAATTAAGTTTGGTAATATGGCGTGTGTCAGCTGTATCCGCACCCCTATGATATACAGATAACTGCCAAAATAAAGGAAACATTGAAGTACATGAGAGATAGAAAGTGAATATGAGTTAATTCAGCAATTAACATCCCATCATGCTTAGGGTCATGTAGAAAACTACCCAGTTGACCATTATTTTGCCTGCCATGATTAGAAGAGATTTGAGTGATTTGTAAGAGGGGTCTCAAAGGAGCATAGGTGATTTAAAGTGTGTGTGTGTGTGTGTCATTCACCCGATCTCAACCCAATTCAATACTTATGGGAGATTCTTGAGAGATTCTGAGACAGCATTTTCCACCACCAACAAAAAAACACCAAATGATGGTATTTCTGGTGGAAGAACTGTCGCGTCCCCTACACTTGTAGAATCTATGCCAAGATGCACTGAAGATGTTTGGATGGCTCATGGTGGCCCAATGCCCTATTAACACTTCATAATATTGTTTCCTTTATTTTGGCAGTTACTTGTGTGTTTTACACGAGAATAATATCTCCTGGAAATACACAGAGAATGATGAATGTTTAGGCTATCCACTGTCATACTGGTTCTCTGAGTTGCACCCAGAGAGACGACAGCCCGAGGTATACCATGTTACAATAGCATGTGGGGCCTAGCCTATATCATCCATTGCATTAGGTTAGGATAAAATTACTAGGATATCAGGGTTGGGGTCAAATCCATTTAAATTCCAGTCAATTCAGTAAATACACTGACATTTCGGTTCTGCTCAAAGCTCTTTAATATGGAAAATGTGGAATTGGAATTTGTTTCACTTTCTGAATTGAAATGGAATTGACCCCGACCCTGTTAGATGGACAACATTGGTGAAGTAGGTCTAAGCAAAAAGACTTAGTGATTTAGTCATACTCTTTATTTTTGTGCACTTCCCTTAAGGCGTTTACCAAGGCTTTTGCCAAGGTCTTTTTAGCTAGCATGCCTCTCCTGTCTTTGGCAAATGACAGGAGTGGCAAGGATTGTACTAGCTGAACAGAGACAGGCCTCTCTAGGCCGGAGTCTGAACATAAGCCATAGAACAGACCAGACTTAACCAGCTGCTGGTTAGTCCTGATGGAATAGGGCTGAGGCATAATAAACAGTTTATTACTCAGATGGTTTTCATTCAAAGGATGTTTCTCATTTGAACCAAACACACAGCAATTCTAAACTTCATGACCTTAGGACTGACTATAAGGTTCTGACATTTTGGTAAGAAAATATCTAATTCACATAGTTGCTCTTTAGGTGGTCCTTTACATGTGAGATGTCAGATTATTATTATTTTTTAAGTATGTTTATAAAGAATTGTTTTTAACGTTCTATCTGGGCAAACACCATAACGTTGTGCCTGCAGGTTATGTCTGTAATCCAATCACACTGCTGGGTTGACAATCAGAGATAGTTATATGTAGGGTTATATACAGTGCATTCGGAAGGTATTCAGACCCGTTCTCTTTTTCCACATGTTGTTCAAATACAGCCTTACTCTAAAGTTGATTAAATACATGTTTTCCTCATCAAACCACACACAATACCCCATAATGACAAAGAGAAAACAGGCTTTTAGACATTTTAGAAATGTTTTGAAAATTAAAAACAAATACCTTATTTACATTAGTATTCAGACCCTTTGATATGAGACTTGAAATTGATCTCTGGGGCATCCTGTTTCCATTCATCATCCTTGAGATGTTTCTGAAACTTGATTGGAGTCCACCTGTGGTAAATTCAATTGATTGGACATGATTTGGAAAGGCTCAAACCTGTCTATATAAGGTCCCACAGTTGACACTGCATGTCAAAGCAAAAACCAAGACATGAGGTCCAGGGAATTGCCAGCAGAGCACCGAGAAAGGATTGTGTCGAGGCACATATAAAACAGTGGCCTCCATCATTCTTAAATGGAAGAAGTTTTGAACCACCAAGACTCTTCCTAGAGCTGGCCGCACGGCCAAACTTAGTAATTGGGGGAGGAGGGCCTTTGTCAGGGAGGTGACCGAGAACCCGATGGTCACTCTGACAGAGCTCCAGAGTTCATCTTTGGAGATGGGAGATCCTTCCAGAAAGACAACCATCTCTGCAGCACTCCACCAATCAGGCCTTTATTATAGAATGGCCAGATGGAAGTCACTCCTCAGTAGCCCGCTTGGAGTTTGCCAAAAGGCACCTAAAGGACTCTGACCATGAGAAACAAGATTATCTGGTCTGATGAAACCAAGACTGAACTTTTTGACCTGAATGCCAAGTGTCACATCTGGAGGATGTTTTTGCTGTGTCATTATGGGGTATTGTGTGTAGACTGATGAAGAGGGAAAAAACGATTTAATCAATTTTAGATTAAGGCTGTAATGTAACAAAATGTGGAAATATTCAAAGGGTCTCAATACTTTGTGTGTGTGTGTGTGTGTGTGTGTGTGTGTGTGTGTGTGTGTGTGTGTGTGTGTGTGTGTGTGTGTGTGTTATATACACTGAACAAAAATATAAACGGAACATGTAAAGTCTTGTTCCAATGTTTCATGAGCTAAAATAAAAGATCCCAGAAATGTTCCATACACACAAAGAGCTTATTTCTCTAATGTTGTGCACAAATTTGTTTACATCCCTGTTAGTGAGCATTTCTCCTTTGCTAAGATAATCCATCCACCTGACAGATGTGGCATATCAAGGAGCTGATTATTCAGTACGATCATTACACAGGTGCACCTTGTGCTGGGGACAATAAAAGGCCACTGTGCAGTTTCAATTGGCATGCTGACAGCAGGAATGTCCACCAGAATTGTTGCCGGAGAATTTTTTGTTAGTTTCTCTACCACAAGCCGTCTAACCGGCCTCACAACCACACACCACGTGTATCCACACCAGCAATGGACCTCTTCACCTGCGGGATCATCTGAGACCAGCCACCCGGACAGCTGATGAAACTGACTATTTCTGTCTGTGATAAAGACCTTTTGTGAGGAAAAACTCATTCTGATTGGCTATGCCTGGCTCCTCAGTGGGTGGGCCTATGGCTGCGCCCCTACCCAGTCATGTGAAATGCATTAATTAGGGCCTAATGAATTTATTCCAATTGACTGATCTCCTGATATGAACTGTAACTCAGTAAAATCTTTGAAATTGTTGCATGTTGCATTTATAGTTTGGTTCAGTATACTTATTGAGGCATGAAAGACATCACTTTAAAAATGCTCATCTCAAAACCATACATTTTGCAGATAGAACGTTATAGTCCGACATCCTTGATTATTTATATTGTGGGTTCTGGTCCTCTTTTTAAATTACTTCAATTTTTTTTCACCACTTTTTCAGAAGAATGTCCATAACGTAAGTTGTTTATGGTAGAAACAAATACAGGTGCCTTAGAGCAGTGTTTCCTAAACTTGGTCCTGGGACCCCCTTAGATGCATGTTTTGGTTTTTGCCCCAGCACTACACAACTGATTCAAATAACCAACTCATCATCAAGCTTTGATTGTTTGAGTCAGCTGAGTCGTGTTGGGGCATAAACCAAAACGTGCACCCATGGGGGGGGGGGGGGCCTCAGGACCGAATTTGAGAAACCCTGCCTTAGAGCATGTTTAAGGCCCTTGGGAAAGACATTGTTGTTTTTGCCTTGTTTTATATTAATACGAAAACCTCCATGGAAGGGTTATTTCACTAAAATTACAATCTTACCACATTTTATTGATAACTAGCACGTAGTTTACTGACTTTGGGTGTCAGACACCAGAATACTACATCAGTTTACTCATCCAGAGCTAAGCTTTAGCATTGTTGCTAGTTCTCCATAGGATAAAGTGAATTTGTCATGTTAGGGAACTATTGCTTTAACAAATGTGTGATGAACATTAATTAATATATTTGATGTTGCGATTAGAAAGAAGATCTTTATTTAATCATGAAAAGTCTGTAGCCTACTTCTCTATTGAAAGAATTTGTACATTCTGGGCCAGACAGAACCTCATGGCTGAACCCAGGTTGACATTTCAGAGACATACGGTTCTATCTGTGATTGCACCCCCCTAAAAAAAACAGATTTACAAATGTTTTAGGATTTTGATATTCTGCATTTTAGGTAGCCTACCTTTTAAGGTGATGCTATTAATGGGTTATAAAATAATAACAAAACCGTTCTGAGATCTGGGATGTGAAAACGTGTAATGCTCAATAAATCAGAACTATGCTTTGCGCACATAGATCCTTGTAGTCCCATGGCTTCAATTTGGCAAGAATAGTTAGTGTCACACAAAAAAAAGCTTTAAAATAGACTACAACATTTGTATGTTTTATTTTGGGGTGGGTTTAAGTGTCCTGTGTGATTCAGCCAGGCTGGGGTGCTAATCGGTTGCCACGTAACAATAATACAATGTTATTGTTAGCCTCGCGCATGTAAACGATGACAGTTGTGTTGGTCAGGTCTGGATGAATGATTTCCACCGAAATTTCCCAGAAACGAGGTCTGTTTTGAGCTAGAAAGTAGCATTGGGTGGTTAGTGTAAGGCCTTGATCAGAGAGGGGATAAATATTTAGATGTTTGCGGCTGATGAACGACCTATCCTCGGCCCGGTTGGAGGTCCGCACCCGCGCCAAAGCCTGGTTCCCAGCACAAGAAACAGTAAAACTTGGATGACAAACTTGGCAAGGAGAAGAAAACGAAAATGTTCAGCTGTTCGGATGTCTGAGACTGTCTGTAAACCATAGTGCCCATATTTAACGGCCTATAATATAGACCTCTACTTTAGTCCGTTGTCCAGCCAGCCCTATATGTTGCATCATGCCATAACCGCATACACAACCGACATCCAGTGCTTAATTTGTAAATCATGAGGTACAGGAATAAAAAGTGAGTGCAAGAGGGGGGTGATCTGGGGAGCTCTGAGTTACCGGAACGCATGAGAAACAAATCTCTTTTATAATAATAAAACATTGCATGCATATCACTACATTTTTGTAGTGGCACAGAGCAGTGGTGTTGAGGCATTACAGAAGTTGCACACATGGGGAAAATGTTTAGTGGACTAGGTTTCGGGAAAATGTTTAGTGGACTAGGGTTCGGGAAAATGTTTAGTGGACTAGGGTCCGGGAAAATGTTTAGTGGACTAGGTTTCGGGAAAATGTTTAGTGGACTAGGGTTCGGGAAAATGTTTAGTGGACTAGGTTTCGGGAAAATGTTTAGTGGACTAGGGTTCGGGAAAATGTTTAGTGGACTAGGGTTCGGGAAAATGTTTAGTGGACTAGGGTCCGGGAAAATGTTTAGTGGACTAGGGTTCGGGAAAATGTTTAGTGGACTAGGGTCCGGGAAAATGTTTAGTGGACTAGGGTTCGGGAAAATGTTTAGTGGACTAGGGTTCGGGAAAATGTTTAGTGGACTAGGGTCCGGGAAAATGTTTAGTGGACTAGGGTCCGGGAAAATGTTTAGTGGACTAGGGTCCGGGAAAATGTTTAGTGGACTAGGGTCCGGGAAAATGTTTAGTGGACTAGGGTCCGGGAAAATGTTTGCCTTTTATAAACGCATTTCATGCAATTCTACGTCCTTTTACATGACTGAATACTTTGGCATAATCTTTTTTAATGCTGCGTTCAAAACAACTTGGAACTCATACTTACGACTTCAGTGCATTCAAGACTACTGGGAACTCGAAATAAAACTAGCACCGACTGGGCAAATTCATTTTGAACGGTCATCCAATTCGGAATTCCAAGTCTGGAATCCAGGCCTCTTTCTAGAGATCCGACTTCCAACCTGAAGATCACTGACGTAATGATTTGACCTCGTTTTTCCCAGTTGTCTTGAAAGCACCATAATAGGCCCTACTGCACAAATGATCGAAATGACAGGCTACTTTGACACAGACAAACTGAGAATTAACGAAGAGGCAACTCGAATGAACTTTTTGATAGCTTTTATTATCATTGTGACATTGCATAATGTGAGAGAGAAAAAAGGTCATGCAATAAAGAGGCACCGGAACGAAACCGTCCAAAACCGAGAAATGCCAGATCCTGTTCCGACAGGATCCAGCTCAAATTAAGCGCTGCCGACATCCCACACCATCCAATGGTTAACTGCAGTCTTTAACTCACATGTCTTCTCTGCTTGGGGAATGTGATGACAGCAGTTGATTCTTTCTTCCTTCCTTCCCTGCCCCTCTTCCTCCTATCCCAGTTAAGATTGCGCGCGCGCTGTTTGGGCACGTCTTGGTGAAAACATGGCTATGTTATTTCGATGTTGACTAAGCAAGGAAGAGAGCTATATTGTGTGAGTGTGCACGAGTCATTAACAGCTGCTAATGACGTACTTCAGTTTGGAAAGTGTGTGTGTGTGGGAGGGGGGGGGGGGGGGGGGGGGGTAACCGCACTTACAGGTAAGTACAGTAGGTGCGGGCGGTTGTGTTTGTAACTACCTCTCTCTCTTTAGCGGAGATGTTACTAAAGGCCCCGGCGATTAATCAAACCAAACGCGGTACTGTAAAGCAACAACTGGAGGCGGTGTCATGTGTCTTCAACCCGCATCAGCAAGGGCTGTTATGCGTCCCAAATTACACCCTATTCCCAATATTGTGCACTACTTTTGATGAGAGCCCTGGCTACAATATAGGGAATAGGGTGCCAGGCCCTCCTTAGGGCGTGTTGTTTCACCCGTTCTCTTCAAAACCAAAGGCCAAGGCCCTATCCACTTCTCTTTCACTCTGAAAGACTCTAGTTTCCGTACAGTTCTCTTCTGGTCAGAACTGATCTTAATAAGTGACACCCAATCGGACACCTTTTGTCCAAAGACGGTCCAATTCAGAGAATTTGGCCCGAACCTTTCTGGAACCAATCTCTCTTTGTAATTATTTGTGTGCCTGTCAACTATTGTTTATTGTAATGTTGTGTAAACTCCTAGATTTCATGCATCTTTTTGTGTTTTTCTTATTTTAAGCATGCATATTTGTTTATTCGTAAAGTATTTTCTGAGATTTTGACACGCACACACACACACACACACACACACACACACACACACACAGCTGTGTAGATTTAAAGAGAAATAATGACTAATAAGTGTTGAATAGGTCTTAATCTGCCATCTGAGAGGAAAACACACAAACGGCTCCGGATGCGGTTGTGGTTAGGTTTAGTGTAAAGAGTTGTGGGTCATGTGTAGAGAGAACCGCATAATCAAACTGTTTGCGTGTGTGTCACAATGTCAGAAAATATTTTAAGAATAATAGCATAATTACAAAAATATATGAATGGCGTAAAATAAATCATATTAATCCATAAAAATCACATTTAAGCATTGGCTGCTTTAACTCTATGCCTATTGAAAAAGCTTGACCAAATTGCAAGTGTGTCAATAGCCTAATTGAAACCAACCTTTTCTGGTATTTTTCCATGGGTGTTGATGTCAAATCAAAAACACAAACATTTGGGTAATTATTGTTTTATTGTATTGACATAAGGCTAAATTAACCTTCCCATTCCACTCATGGAGAATCGATTAGAATCTTAATTTGCCTATTTGTGTCGTTCTTCCTCGTGGTCATCGCTTCTCTTTATCTAAGTTCCATGTCACTCCAACACAGCAAGCTGCAGCTTGCTCTGGTCCTTTGAATTTGAGAGCCTCACACCACAATTGGGTATTCTAAACTACCAGCTCTCACAGTCTCACGTTAGAATTAGACGTTCATCCGAATGGTTAAGCTAAGGGTTAAGGTTTGGGATAGGCTTAAAACAAAAATATCAAAAACAACTTTCTATTGCTGGATTCAAACTTGCATTCTTTGGAATCAGAGGCAGACGCTTACACAGCCGCCCGTCATTCCCATCCCATAACGCCTAGCGAAACCTACTTGAAGGTAACAGCGCTCACTGTTGCCCTTAGTGTTGGGGTTTCAACGTCATCTCCCGACGTCCTCATACCTGCATGGACGTCAAATACTGGCTTGTGTCATGGGTGTCCTGGCTGATTCTAAAACTGATGCAAATCAAAAACGTAAACTCTGCTGCAGCCAGCGAAGAGGCTGCTAGCGTCCTGAGGCGACGCCATGCTGTCTCCAAATCTATTTACATACATCAAGTGGCTGGTCCCGCACTGTGACAGCAGGTATGCTCTATGGCTCTACTCCTGAAGCAGCGGTGGAGTAAGAACCAGCTAGACTCTAGTCTAGAACGTTGCTTATCAGTGGGGTGACAAGTTCGAGGCCTCCTTTTTTTTACGTCTCAATTAATCCCCATTAGTAGCGCAAGAACACTAGGAGACAACAGGAGATTAGGGAGAGCATGGTTCCGATATAGAGCCCCCGATAGGACAATACAGTAGTCGAGTCGTTCCAAACCATCAGGGTTTATTTGATTATTTCGATCTAGACAAATATAGCCGAAGAGGTACACGCTGGAGGGGCGAACTGGTTGAGAATGTGGTTGTGGAGGGAGCATCTCTTGCGACTCTGAGGGATAAGGGAAAGACGAAAAACAAATTAAGCAAAGGAGGATGAGAGTTGTCAGAGAGCTTGGGAAAATAATTCTACAACAAGTGGCTATTTGGAGTCAAAATCCTGTCTTCAGACCAAAAGTTCCCGTTGAATTATTCAGTTGAACTGTTCTTGTGGTCTGTAGCGCATGAACCCTGCATGATTGCTTGTGATTTTACAACTGCTTCTAATAACCTATTATTGCAACACTGTTGTTCAATAGTAACAATATATACTAATAAAGGCCTAATAACAATATTACCAATAATTATTATGTACTATTAGTATTATACTATTATTAGAGGGCGGCGCACAATTGGCCCAGCGTCTTCTGGATTTGGCCGGTGTATGGCCGTCATTGTAAATACGAATTTGTTCTTCACTGACTTACCTAGTTAAATAAAGGTTACATTTAAAAAATATATACTTTGTAGCCTATAGACCTGCGTTTTAAGAATGTATCGTAGGCCCATCGCTAGTTCCTGTTTTAACCAAACCTGTCCAACAGGTCCAGCGTTTATCTGAAATCATGCTCTATTTGTGTCGAGTATAGGAGCCTCTCCCCTCTCCTCCCTTCAACATATGTCCCCGGAAGATTATGCTGCATGACAACTCTTCAACTATTCTCGGGCTCTGACGCTTTCCCACGGGGAGCTCACTTAAGCTAGGCCAACAGTGATCCTTCATTTCCCAGTCCCTGTAACAGTGGATACGTCCCAAATGGAACTCTATTTCCAATATAATGCCCTATGGGCCCTGGTCAAAAGTAGTCCACTATTAAGGGAATATGGTGCAATTTGGGACGTATTTAGTGTGTTCATCTGATGCTCTAGTTTAGCTGTTTAGTAATAAGAGATTATCCCCCATTGTGCGTCCTAAAATACACCTTATTCCCTATATCGCCTAGTCCATTACTTTTGTCCAAGGCCTATGTAAAATATTGGACTAAACAAGGAATAGGGTGCCATTTGGGAGTTATCCTCAGAGATTCTCCCCAGGCCAGTATTTATGGCGCTCATCGACAAGGCCTTGTGATGACGGCTGCTCCTCGTCTGGATAATGTCTTTGGCCTGAACCCCTGCTCGCGTGTCTGTCTAATTTCCACTTCCTCTCTCCTCGCGCTCTGCAGATCTGCCCACTGTGGTATGCGTGAGCCTGGCGGTTTCCCACAGAGCCGGGACAACGGCATTGCCGCCAGAGGCTAGCTCTGTCTGTCATGATTAAAATATGAGAAATTGAACAATTGTAGGTTAACGTGAACAGAAAAATTATGCACACATTTTTTTTAAATAAAACGTTTATCCAAAACGTTTGGCTGTTACAAAAGGTCATGATGACAGGTTTGAGCCGCCCATAAGGAATAGTGAATTCAGATGGTCACATAGTAGGAAAATTAAACATCATATTGTCTACTCACTGCAGTCCAAGTGGGCTGATATGTTAATCTTTTAATCAATTAGACTTATCAAGTTTCTTAGATGTAGGCATCGTAATAAAATGTTCAGTGTGTATTGAATGACTGACATTGAGTCTATAGCCGATGGTAGGCTATTTCAAATAGCCCAGGCTATCAAAATCTGGTATTTTCGACATGTCGCAAAATTGATAAAAGAAAGATCAAATACCTATGGATTATATTTCTATTCTGTAAAAATATTATTTTCTCATAACGCAATGCCCCATTTCTCATAACCAGGCCGCCATGCTTCTTCTCCTCCTTGAATTCTCTCTGCTCCTTGTCCTCCATTTTCCCGCAGATAGACAGAAATGGTGAAACTTGTAGCAATAATAACCGTTCATTCACACAGCCGCCCCCCGCTGCCTAACCTCCAGCCCTGCTGCCCCGGCTGGGGCTCTCCCTCTCCGCCCCAATCAGAGGCCCTTTCTTCGGGAACAAAAACCTCCCCAAAAGCGAACAAAAGTGAACACTTTTTTTCCCTATCCCAATCGCAGTATAACGCAGCCAGTTAAAATAACGCACTGCCTGTGCCTCAATTTGGAATATTAGGACGTCAATCTCTCAGCTCTTGGGTTCTTTTGTCTTTGCTGAGTGTCCGGGCCAGCCTACCATACACCTTTTGTCCAGGAATCCAATAAGGCCTATTATTCGGCCTCTCCAGCCCCGCTCGAGCTGCTTCTTTCAGGGTATTTTAGGTTGCTAATCGCGTCCTTAAAGCGCCTCAAATGGAGAGCAACTTCCTCTTTTCACACAGACTGGCACCCGCACAATTAATTCGAGTGTGCCTGTTGCCTGGCCTTCTCCAACCGCCTTCCGGGCGCGACACATTTCCAAATGGCAAGATTTTATAACAAAGCTGTGGCTAACAACCTGAATCAGACTAGCACTAAAAAAGCTATTTTCATGTGTTCGAATAAGTAGGCTACAATTGCAATACGTTTACCTGCTATTGCGGGAATAGGACATTTTGAATGCACAGCTTTCATTGAAATATTGTGCACCGGTTGAGTGGAATTGTGTCTAAAGAGAGAGAATGAGCCTTTTCTTGTCTTGATATCCATGTCGTATCTTGCCAAGAGGCCATTCATGCCTCAATGTAGTCTATTCATTGTCAGTCGTCTTTCTACTTTAGATGTGGCTTTTTGAAAATGATTGTGATGAAAGTGATTTGCAGAGATTATTCTTATCCAGCATGTTGTAACATTATTGCTTATTTATATCCCCATTTTATATACTCGTAATTAAAGGCGCATCGAAAAGCAGGTGATATTTCAATAATATCAGACATCTTGACAAATTAGAACAACTTGTAGATAACGGGAAGTTAGCCTATCCATCTCGCTCGCTCTCTCTCTCACACACACACTCACGCACACGCACAGTGGGAGAATTAGGATCCCACCATAGAAAACTCTCAAGAGCCTCACAAAGAATGTAATGGACCGTGGAAAGTTTGCGCAAAGTAGCAAAATATGGAATTTATTCGTTTTCGAAAGCAAGTTATGAGATTTTATAAAATGGTGTTAGTTGTGTTCAGAGCCCAAGGTTGGATTCCATTTCAATTTCTGCCATTCCAGGACTTTTTTTAATGAGAAAATGGAATTAATCAAATAAATGTCAATGGATTACATAAGCTTGAAAACAATCAAACACTCTCTTTCACTTCTCATGTCATCGTGGCTAAAGAAACATTAGAAATATCAAGCAAATCCTTGAGATTGGGAACTTCACCTATAGGCCATCAGTGTTGAATAATCCGGACATCCTTTTAAGCACATGCTTACAAGTAACTAGACCACCCTTAGTCCGTATATCACAATTATCAAACGTCTAGTCTCGTGACTAGGCCTATCCTATATATCCAACGTTAACTGGATAGTTGGTCATTCAAATAAAATGCGACCATTGTTGGTCATAAATCCATTTCAACCGTTACGCACAGCTTCTTTCTGATGACCGTCACCGAGAGTGGAGTAAACATGTTGAATTTGCACCTTTTCAGTCTTAATCCAACGACAGCCACCCCACCAGGCAGACACGAAGGACAATAACTACATAAAAACAACACTGTTTCCGAAATACTGCAGAGAAATAACTCCCTTTATTTTAAAAAGGGGAAGAACCCTTTAAAAAACGGCATGAGAGGATTCGATTAATGTCACCGGTGAGGGTGTAAAACAATGCTCTGGTTTTATCCAAGGTGTAACCGGAGTGGGGCTACCAGGCCCGGATCCCTTGCAGTGAGCCCTGACATGTCGTGACCGCTGTCCCTTGGTGCGTTTGGGGCTGTGGAGAGGCGCTAAGCCCCCCAATGTTCCCCAAGTTCATGGCCATGAAGGGGTTAGCCGTGGTGGTTGGGGGGAGAGTAGGGATACTGGTGTAAGTACAGCTGTAATTGCTGTTGTATGCCGGGTTGTTGTACGTGTAGGCCTGGTATCCGTTGTAACTATAGGGGTTCGACCCGTACGGAGCATTGTAGTTCTGAGTCCCGCCCAGACAGGGCTTCCCATCCCGGACCAGGACCGGCACCGCGACTCGTCTTGGCGGGGGAGGGTGGTGGTGTCCTGCCAGCTCCAGGGACTTGTCCTGCCGCTGCCGCTTACACTTGTACCGTCGGTTCTGGAACCAGATTTTGACCTGCGTGGAGGTGAGTTTGAGAGTGCTCGCCAGGTGTTCTCGTTCAGGAGCGGACAGGTACCGCTGCTGCTTGAAGCGTCGCTCTAACTCGAACACCTGGGCTTGGGAGAAGAGGACCCGGGGTTTCCGTCTGGTTCTCTGCTTGGCCGGCCGATCCGAGTCCCCCTGGCCGCTGTCCTCACCCTCCAGCGGCTTGGACACCACGCCACAGCTCTCTGTGGTGTCAAGATATGAGCATAAATATTTTGTAGGCTACTCTGAAAATAGGAATATAGTTTTATTAAAGTAGCCTATAAAAATACAAAATATTTTGGGAAATATATTTCATAATGTAACTTATTTGAATGTGTATAGCTAACTCATTTCGTTTTACTGACATGAATGTATAATTATTTTGTCAGTCAGTATACCTTGTGAACACCGTGACAGTAAAACGTCCAAACTATTCAAAACGTGTATACTTCACGATAAATGAGTTTAGATAATAGAGTTTAGATAAATGAGTTTAGATAAATGAGTTTAGATAAATGAGTTTAGATAAATGAGTTTAGATAAATGAAGTAAAAGAAACAAAAGCGCAATATTGTGAGAAATACTGTCTAAAGTTATGACCATAAATCAAAACCAAAGACAACTATTTTTCCACAATGTTTACTTTCACTTGGTTGCAGGCTAGGCCTACTCTGTGTCGTTTATTTTAAAGACATATTTACATTCAAGCTATTATATTGGTTATAACATTCATGCTATTCTGTTGGTTATAAAGTAGTTATAGTCCAATAACATTTGTGTGTCATGATTTCAACTATTTTCTCAGTCTATGCAGCCCTTAGAATAAAGACAATAGCATAATGAAAACATATTTATACCCGTTGAGATATTTATTCTCCTGCCTACCTAAATTAATGTTTTATTTGTAAAACGTTCAAAAAGTCCGAGATTTAAAGACGAGATTATTTAATTATTTAACAATCTCCAGGCCCCATTTGGGATTAAAATGTAGTTTTGTCGAATTATAACAGACCTCGTTTGTGTCTTTTGAAATCATAACACACTCACGAAACTCCTGCGCCCAACATTTAGCCTAAAACCAAGACACTTTATAAGACACATTGTCACCTTCCGCAATAATGTATTGCTTTATCCTTACATTTTCTGGTTGTATATATACCGTCGATGCAAACGATCATGAGTGTGTATATTGAGAGGCTGTATTAGGTATTTTATTCAAAGCGACGCTTTGTGTCCCTTTGTTCATGCATCATTTTCAGCAGAACAAAAATATCAAAATAATCATCTTATTATTCAACTCACTGTTTTCCTGATCCTCCAGGTCTACCTCCAGCTTCGGGTCGATCAGGTGACCCATCCCGGGATGAACGAACATCTCCGGGGACAGACTGGCCTCTCCATGCCCGTCCTGGGCCGCCAGAGAACTCAGGTAAGCCATGTTGTCTTCCCCGTCCGAGAACGGAGGGCTGTCGACCGCTGAAGCAAGCATACAGGACGGTGGCGCCTGGAAGTGCTGGGACTGGGTCTGCTGTTGCTGGGTCGAGTCCGGGTGTACTAAGTGTTGTTGGGTGTGGGACAGGTGTTGGATCTGTAGCGGGTCCAGATGTCGAGATTGGTGCTGTTGAGATCGCTGCCTCTGCTGCTGCTGCTCTAGCTGTTCGAGTTTCAGAATATCCTTGACTGAGAACGGCGTGGAAGTGAGCGGGCTCGGGAGCATCATGCCATCGAGGTCCTGCTCGCGCGCATCAAGGAAATGGAACCCGCTGAGTAACATATGATACTATATACCCCGTTTTAAATAATACTTGATTTAGAGGCTCTGTAATCGGAGGTGCGCGCGCTAAACGGCTGGATATCCCAACTCATCCCCTGATGAAAATAAACAAAGGTTTGGTTAAAGGTTTAGTCCTATAAGTGTGGCCTGGTTCTCCATAGGCTACAGACAAACCAGCCGTGCGGTGCGATCTTTTGACAATTGAGTTCCTGTGTGTTTTTGTAACTGGAGATGGGAGCAGGGCTGGGCGAAGCCCCTTGTCTCTTCCCGTGATGTCACTGGGTCTGGGGCGGGATGTACGAAACAGAAAGAAAGGGAAGGTGGTGAGAGGAGCCAGTGCGCGAGCGAGCTAAGTATTTGGACGCGTTGGGAGGGGAGAAGAGCGGAGGTATTGAAGAGGGTGAACCGCCTCCATTGTACACCCCCTCGCTATATATAATACCCTCCCTACATTTTCTACGCTATAGGCATGTAGGTTGCCCATTAATTTACGAATTTATCAGTGTTATTCTTATTCATGTGTTTTGGATGATTTGTTAAAATAACTTGGTCCGGAATCACATTTGAGAACGACGGAGAGACAGAAAACTCTCACCAAACGCATATGCATGCTCCCTCTTTCCAGGAGCGCATGAAATAGCATACACAGTGACAAAAAAATATACATATATTTCAAAGTAGGCCATCAACTGGAATTCAAATATGACTTTTACGCATGGCGAAAACGAGGAAATGAAACCCAGCTGATCATGCGCTGTGACAATGAAATACTGAACATAAAGTAATTTCCCTTTTTGTGAGCTTGTCAACTTCATCTACATATTGTGTTGGAGTGCGTCAATGACAGGTTGTGGATGTGCCATATGTCTTGGGGACGTGAGTGAGAAATCTGTACAGGCTATCGAGCAAAAGCAGGAGGAGAAAACGCCGAGCTATATGCCTGTCACTGCGTGAAGGTCAAGTGTCCGGCCTCTGCTAGGCCAACATATTCCATAGAGACATGCCGGTTTCCCGGACACAGATATATTGGACTCGAACACTTTCTATAGAGAATCTCCATTGAATATGCGTTTTAGTCTAGGGCTTAATCTTTTTGCGGGGAACCGGCCCACAGAGTAGGCCTGTACGGTTTTATAGGTATGTGTATCTTGCACTGTTTGTTGAAATTAAATGTGGCTCTACGCTGAGTGTACAAAACAATATGAGTACAAGCTCTTTCATTGACAGACTGACCAGTTGAAAGCTGTGATCCCTTATTGATAGCCCCTGTTAAATCCACTTCAATGTTTACGTCTTGGTCATTTAACTGCCACTCATATCCAGCGTGACTTAAACTGTTGAGTGGATACATTTTTGTTTATCTTTTCCTACTGGTCCCCGTGGGAATCGAACACACTAACTTGGCGTGGTAAACGCCATGCTCTACCAGCTGAGCCACATGGTACCAGACAAGTGAAAGGGGAGAAGACCCGTTAAAGAAAGATTTTAATGTTTGAGACAATTGAAACATGGATTGTGTGTGTGTGTGTGTGTGTGTGTGTGTGTGTGTGTGTGTGTGTGTGTGTGTCTGTGTGTGTGTGTGTGTGCGCCATTCAGTGGGCAATATAAAATATTGAAGTACTGTGAAGAGGCTGTTCTGTGAAGAGGCTGTTCTGAGGGCAAACGGGGGCGCAACTCAATATTAGGAAGGTGTCCTTAATGTTTTGTGCACTCAGTGTATATGCTTCACAATACACCAATGAATCAAGAAGGAAAGGGTGTAACTCTACTGCATTCAAAAAACGACATCTGTATGTAATGTCAGAGCAGATGTGTCACAGCAGGTACACGTTTCGACCTTCCACAGACTGCATGCAAAAACGCAGCACCGGTCCCCACATTAATTAGTGCTGTGGAACAACAGATCTACGTTTTTGATCAAGGATAACAAACATAACACTATTGTAATTTCCCAAATTTGAACAGTAGGTAATTGGCAATAACCGATATAACATGAGTAGCCTAGACCTAGACTAGCCTATAAGCTAGCCGTTCTGCAGCAGCCCGTTAGTCCAAAGATGCCATGCACATCGTACACATTATAAGTAAACAAAAATACTATGCGAAGAGTAGCTAGCTGCAGCAGTATCCCATGGCGGGTGTCTCTGTGCCTTCTTATCCGGGTATATTAATAACTCCGTGGGGACGATAAGCAGGGTATCCGCGGCAATTAACATTCCTCCAGCAAAACTGAGTGACGTTTTTAGCCAATACAATCTGCTCCCTATCAACTCCCTTTCCGTTTCACACACACACACACACACACACGGCTGTCACTTTGTGCCCTCGGTTCTAGACCGGTCCCTCACTCACACAGACACTCTTGAAGCCCGAGTAACGTTTTTTTCATGCATGGCAGCGAGGCAGGGTTTTCCCTCACCAGACACAACGCAGAGAGGTGCCATAGTATTAGCTAGCTCTGACAGACAGATTAGTCCACCCATTTGCTGCTTGTGTGTGTGCGTGTGCCTGTGTGTGTGTGTGTGTGTGTGCGTGTTCCTTCGTTCAAATGTGCGTGCACCATATCTGTGCCATAAAGTCGAATCAAATGCAATCTGAAATCTGACCTGAAATCTGATTTAATACAGATGCCGGCTAGGCCCAACCATAAACCATAGCAAGACACTGCAGAGGCGTATAGGCCTACTCATGACAATGATTCACTGACTAGAAAGAGACCTAGAGGAGGAGGAGGAGGAGGGCGGATATTGTCAGATATATGTCTGATGATGAAGTCTGGTTACACGGCTCGCAGACACGCCGGCGCGCATTCTGATTCGTGGTATATCAACGCCACAGGTCATGTCCTCGTGGAAGTCGGGACGCTCGTAAAATAGTGCCTAACAAGGCCACCGGTGGACTGTGTTTAGACTGACAACGGGGCTCGAGTCACCATGTCCGTTCATGTAGTTTAAATAAGCATTAAATCCAACGACGCCAAGCGAATGTTGGGTAACGCGATGCGTTCAGAGGTCAAGGAGAAGCATTGGAAAATAGTTTTGCCCCCATGCTTGGCCATGTTCTGTTATAATCTCCACCCGGCACAGCCAGAAGAGGACTGGCCACCCCTCATAGCCTGGTTCCTCTCTAGGTTTCCTCCTAAGTTTTGGCCTTTCTAGGGAGTTTTTCCTAGCCACCGTGCTCCTACACCTGCATTGCTTGCTGTTTGGGGTTTTAGGCTGGGTTTCTGTACAGCATTTTGAGATATGTATGATGTAAACTGATGTAAGAAGGGCTATATAAACACATTTGATTTGATGCTCAGGAGATTCACGCGGGAAAAGTTAGGCTATGCGTTGTTGATGCATGGTTAAGTGGATGATATATTTTCGATAGCTACACGACTGAAACATTTTTCCATTAACTTCTTATAAAAAAAACAAGCATCTCGAAAAATATACATTTAATTGTAGCCTTTTAAAACGTTGTTAACATTTAGGCCAACTGTTTCTCCTGTATGAATCATATTGCGTGAAAGTGGAAGTACATTTTAATTGTTTGAATATTTTGGTAGCCTCGTGCAAATTCATATGCTTCTTTCCTTGTTTAAATGGTCATAGTGGCATATGCTTGTTCTATGAACGAAATGTGATCAACCTTTTTGAATTGTATTTGTTTGGTGCATTCAATGAAAATAGGCCTTCACGAAAAATAAAACATAATTTCGAGAGAATATATAACCAAGCCTAAAAAAAGTAATTGTAGAGAGAGTTGTACTGTGTTCTACTCATGATCATGCTATTTATACAATTGTGATTTATGAATTCAAGTTATTAGTAGGTGAAGGCTATTTGGATACGACAGAACAAATTCGTTTTTGAACACGTTGATTGTGAATCATAATTATTATAATAATTATTAGTATTCACAATCGACGTTTGCAAAAACGAATTTGTGCTGTCAAACTCATGAGCTATTATGCTTTTATCACATATTCATAACAGTAATCGTTGTTGTTATTTTTGGCAAACTCATATGTTAACGTTGATTATATTTATTTGCGTTCATTTGCTCAGAAATGTCTGTGCCTTTTTGTCCTTTATTCTTCATTATCCTGCTGTTATTTTAGGTGCATAGGATGATAGACCGGTTAGTCAGTCCCCAACATTTAATTACCCCGTTATAGACTGCAGCCTTAGCTTCCGAACAGAAACGACGAGAACCGGAAAAGCGTTGAGAATCAAACGCTGTTGGACAAAACACAGAAGCCTCGGATTTTCTCACCTTATTATGCCACATGACGTCTCTTTCCTCCGCGCCGGGCCGTGATCCAAACATGAGCACAAGGGAACACCAAGTCTCTCTCTCTGGATGCTGAGGTTGCTTTTATGGCGGGATGTATCACATAAGCCAAGGCCTAATATATATCCGAACTCTTTGATATGTTTAATTGCACGTATTAAAGTATGTGGCCGCCTTGTTCTAAGTGTTAAAGTATTACGATAAATCAAAATGGAAGAACAATAGCCCGTCGCCGGCCTTGGTCTTGCTGTTTCAAACAATGTTTCTTCGATATATTTCATTTGTTTTCTGTGTCACATCGGGAGGGGATGAGATTTCACTGACATTTCAGTGTTACGCGTTTTCCTGGCTTTTGGGAAAGGAGTCGGGGCTAAAGGGTAGAGGGTAAGGGGGTGGGTGGGGGGTCAACAAAAGGAAATGCTACACCTCTTGTCGTCTGTCAATTGTGGCCAAGTATAGGCGCCAGGGCCGAATGCTTGGTTGCGGTTGGAACCATTGGCCAGCCTATAGTGGAGAGAAAAGGGAAGGGAGCGAGACGAGAGATAATCTCATCCGCTCGCGATGTTTAGATTGGGACAGCGTCTTCTTCCCCGGGCCTCGAGCCTCGCGCTCTTTACAACGGCAGGTTTGAGAGGGTTAAAGGGAGGCCCGGGCTCAACGTAAACACAATCTTTGTACTTAAAGTTACTGAGAAGAGTGCACGTGTGATGACCGGTTCGTTTGTTTGTTTTGGACAATGACTATGGACAATTAGGTTATTTTCATAAGGTAAGATGCCTCCAATAACAAACACGATGGGAGACCAGACCATGACTATAGGGTCTATGAATAAGGAACGTTTCCATGCGTAAAAAAAATACTTTCACAATCGAAGATTGATGTCTTGTAGCTTCCAAAAATGTGTCCTTCCTTTGCGCCAAAACGTTGGTCTGCTGCTGTGGTCTCAATTTCTGTTATTAGTGTTCTGATGAACTTGATAGGCCTACTACACCGCAATAGTTTATATCACGGTAAAATCACAAAACTTGTCGGCCTATCCGTGTTGTTGTTTGTTCTTACTGTATGTAGATAACGGTTATGTTTTCTTGCCGCATGCTGCGACTACAACAACACAGTGGTCAGATAACCAGTCAGCTGATTTGATTAATGGACATTTGCATCGTTTCTGCAGGTGGCTTTCCCTACGTCACTCAGTCAGGAGCGGCTGAACAGACTGGTCTGCAGTTTGCATTGACAGTTCTTCAATACAAGGCGGTTTAACTTTATTTCTTTATTCGGATAAAGGAGCATAACATAGTTTCCTTCCACAGTGACACGTTTTATGGTGTCATATGGTGTCATAAAAAAATGTACATTAAATAAACAAACGGCTTTGATAATGGATCATACATTGGTATAAGGCCTACTGTAATTTCATTATTAGGTCTTTCTATTTTCATGAATGGCATTTTGTTTCTAAAATCAACGAAAATATGCTTATTTTATTTGGAAATTGCTGTAGGAAGTATCCAGTGAAATAATATATTGATTTCCTATTAATTTCCGTTAAACAATAGGTTATTCTTCCGACTTTTATTCACTTTGACGCACTAACATAAAGTTAAAAAAGTGAGTTAAAAAAGTGATTATTGCATCCAAAAATTATTATTATAGAATAGGCATAATGAATCAACAACGGCAATATCAAGGCCAATAATAGATTTACGCTATATATATATATATATATATATATATATATAGCCTAAAAAAATCAGAAACACTTACCTCACATTTTAATTCTCTATACTTTGATAGAAATAAACCCTTGGGTTTTTAAAATCTGTTTTCATCACACAAGCTCTGCTTTAGCAACGAGTTGTATTTTATATAATTGAAAATGATGCTCTAGTCCCATTTGAAATGTTGTCATGTCAACCCCCTTTATTTGAATGCACTTGTTGCAGGCTATAACATTGCAATGTCTGGTAAATGGTGATGTTATGGTATATGAACAAAAATATATATAAACGCCACATGCAACAATTTCTAAGATTTTCCTGAGTTACAGTTCATATAAGGAAATCAGTTGAAATAAATGAATAAGGCCTTAATCTATGGATTTCACATGACTGGGAATACAGATATGTAAAAAGGTAGGTGCGTGGATCAGAACCAGTCAGTATCTGGTGTGAACCAGTCAGAACCAGTCAGTATCTGCTGTGAACCAGTCAGAACCAGTCAGTATCTGCTGTGACCACCATTTCCCTCATGCAGCGCGACACATCTCCGTCGCATAGAGTAGATCAGGCTTTTGATTGTGGCCTGTGGAATGTTGTCCCACTCCTCTTCAATGGCTGTGCGAAGTTGCTGGATACTGGCAAGATCTGGAAACACTGTCTTATACGTCCACCCAGCGCATCCCAAACGTGCTTAATGGGTGACATGTCTGGTGAGTATGCAGGCCATTGAAGAATTGGGACATTTTCAGCGTTCAGGAATTGCGTACAGATCCTTGTGACATGGCCACCACCTCATGCTGAAACCTGATGAATGGCACGACAATGGGCCTCAGGCTCTCATCACGGTACCTCTATGCATTCAAAATGCCATCGATAACATGCAATTGTGTTCCTTGACCATAGCTCATACCTGTCCATACCATAACCCCACCGTCCCCACGGGGCACTCTGTTCACAACATTGACGTCAACAAACCGATCACAGGAGGCCATAGACGTGTTCGGTGGTTGTGAGGCCTGGTTGGACGTAGTGCCAAACATTTGAGAGAAATATGTTATTTGTGTGTATGGAACATTTCTGGGATCTTTTATTTAAGATCATGAATCATGGGACCAACACATAGGACCAAACCCAAGGGTTGGTGTTGCGTTCATATTTTTGTTCAGCCTGCTGTGTACACTCATTTGTAACACATTTTAATTTTCGTTAAGCATACATAAGATACTGCATTATAGACAAGCAGGCATATTTTTCTAAGCTACAATACATTCGGAAAGTATTCAGACCCCTTGACTTTTTACACATTTTGTTATGTTACAGCCTTATTCTAAAATTGATTCAATTGTTTTTTTTCATCCCCACCAATCTACATGCAATACCCCATAATGACAAAGCAAAAACAGGTTTTTAGAATTTTTTTGCAAAGTTATTAAAAATAAAAAAATAAAAATATCACATTCACATTCGTCCTGCACATCCCACAGCTACTTTGCCCCATTCATCTTTCCGTCGATCCAGACGAGTCTTCCAAAACATCTTGGTTTCATCAGACTAGAGAATCTTGTTTCTCAAGGTCTGAGAGTCCTTTAGGTGTCTCTTGGCAAACTCTAAGCGGCATGTCGTCCCTTTTACTGAGGAATGGCTTCCTTCTGGAAACTCTGGAGCTCTGTCAGAGTGACCATCGGGTTCTTGGTCACCTCCCTGACCAAGGCCCTTTTCCAAATTGCTCAGTTTTGCCAGGCGGCCAGCTCTAGGAAGAGTCCTGGTGCCTTCAAACTTCTTCCATTTAACAATGATGGAGGCCACTGTGTTCTTGGGGACCTTCAAGAAATGCAGATCTTTTTTGGTACCTTTCCTCAGATGTTTTTTTCTCTCTGACATGCACTATCAGCTGTGGGACCTTATATAAACAGGGTTGTGCCTTTCAAAATCATGTCCAATCAATTGAATTTAACACAGGTGGACTCCAATCAAGTTGTAGAAACAACTTAAGGATGTTCAATGGAAACAGGATGCACCTGAGCTCAATTTCAGGTCTCATAGCAAAGGGTCAGTTGTTTTTTTATTTTTATAAATGTGCAAAAATATTTTTAAAAAAAGATTTTGCTTCCTCAATATGGGGTATTGTGTGTAGATTGGCAAAGATATGGCAAACTATGAAAATTAAAATAAGGCCAGAAAACAAGTATCAATAATTGTTCAGTATATAAATTATCTTTAGACTTGGTCTCAAATGTGCACTGTCCACTTCTGCTGCCCAATAAAGATGCGCGTAAAAGTGTGTGGTGGCGCGTCACTGTGTGGTGCGGTGCTCCAGCCTCCCGGGGTTGTTTGGACAGTGGAGCGGCGGTCGCGTCACTAATAGGACTAATAGTCCATTAGCCACAGTGGGAGACGCTATCTCACTGATCCGTGAAGTCTCCGCCTGGCCCTCCCTGCCCTGAGCCCACCGGGCAGACAGACACCCGACAGGCGCTCCAAAATAATGATTGTCAACAAGCAGCCTAAACTAGCCACGTAAATAGCTTCCCTTCTCGGATAAGGTGAGCCTTTTCCGGACAGGTGCAAACACATATAGCCTGTTTATATTAAGACTATGATTGAGGAAGAAATGTAATCTGTTTACTTTCTCATATCATTGTAGACCTAAAAGCCACAGGCATATATTGGTAGGCTCATAATAATAATAGTCCTAATTATACTAAATCTATTTTTAAAACGAAACTTTCTGCTGTCCTCATTTTTTTACGTGTCATCTAAAATTCCTAACTTTCTTAGTAGGTTATATGTGCACTGAAAACAGACGGGTTTGGCCATATCATAAGAAATGCAGTGCACGTGTTAATTTAAAATCCGGACTGAGCCATAAAGCTCTGTGACTGGGTCCTGCATGACAGAACCCTAAATACTGTAGGGTGACGCAACTCCTCTCTGTTTATACCCGCGCGTTGGGTGTTGTATAAATTGTGGCGTTGAATAGTTTACCTAATGGTACTTCTGTTTCTCCTATTCTGTCACGGAGCACGCCAGAGCCCGGTGACAAACGACCGACTTTTACCGGCAGAGGGGTGCCTGATTTATGTGGGAAATGGAACGGGAATGAAACATTTATAGGATGCAAATAATGATCCGTAAAAACATTAGCTTTATTTATACACAACGCAGAAAACATGTTATTTTGACAAATGCGTCCTCTCCATCCTCTATTTTTTTTAAATACTCTATTTAAAAAAAATACTTCTAGGGGTTCAGATGACTCGATGGAGAATGAAGAAATAAACCAAATCCCGTGGGGATCACGGGTTTATATAGACAACGGGTTCTCTTCAATGTAAGCAGAAATTCAATCACCACCGAGTTTAAAATCATTAACAATGAATGCGCCCCACTTCCGTTGTTATCATTAGAAGTAAAAACATGCCGTTACGTTTTAGCACTCTGATAAATCTGTGCTGCTTCTGATTTAAGTAGGAATGTCCCACCACTCGTTGTCGTTTGCCAACTATTTAGTAGTTCGGGAATTATGACTGCATATAGGCTCAGGTCTACCTGTTGATTATGCTACCCAGCTGTGACGTTTGGCCTAAAATGAGTAATGAATGGTACATTTAAAATGTTTTTAACGTCACTGCTGTCGGTTTAATCTTATCATAGCGGCTTAATTTTCCTAGGGCTTCCAAGTGCCCGGGGAAAGCCTTTATGATGAAATATATTACAGATAACTCTGGAACATGACTATGTCTCGCGCTGCTATCATATCTGTGTATTCTTCATCCATCTTTAAAAAAGTGGTGTGTATGTCTCTCTCTCTCTCGCTCTCTCTCTGTGTGTGTGTGTGTGTGTGAGAGAGAGAGAGAGGGAGGGAGAGAGAGAGAGAGAGAGAGAGTGTGTGTGAGTGAGTGAAGGACGGTCTGTATATAAACTCCACGGCATTAGTGCCTAAAGGGGACGATCGCTCCATCACAGCTCGAGACAGCCGCATTCCCCCTCCTACCATTAGCGCACGAGAGCCTCGCAGTTATCAGCTCTCTATCTGGTAAACAGTTCCTCCTGCCTGCCGCTCAGTGGTGGCCAAGGCTGTCTGTTTTACAACCTGCAGCGGATCTTACCATTAATTATGTCCTAGGCTTGGAGCCTCTGGATCCCCCCCTGGTCTGAGCGCCTCACCTCGGACACGAGGAGGAGAGTGAGTCGCAGGAGACTGCTGACTCGGGCGGCTAGGCCATCTGTGGGTGTCAGGAGAGGACGGGGCGGGGGGAGATGATACGCAGTGAATCGATCTATTCAAATTATCAAGGTTTTTATCTGACATCTTTAGCAAGACAAGTCCATTTAGGATCCTCGCGAAAAGCGTCTATTACATCCATTTCTCTCCTCCCGTTGCATTCCATAATGAGACGGGAGACAGGGAGAGGGGCACGGTTTAGTGTGTAAAAAGTTCCCCTCCTCATATGTTCATTTGTTTAGGTGTCGTAAAAGTTCTACTCACACGACCTCTATCTTCTGCCACATGATAAATTAACTTTGAATGTGAGAGTGTATACAGTCAATGGTTTCCCCACATTTCTACGACAGATTGTTTTCCCATGTTTTATGGCTTGGAGGCAGGCATCAGCTTTTGGACTGTAGGCCTGTGGGTTTTCCTTGGCCTCCCTGAAGAAAAAAACACTCAACTTAATTATAATTATATGTTTTAATAACATTAAATTGCTATTCTGCATGTTGATCTAGGATGAACCCACTGGGCATGCTCTGGTTGAATCAACGTTGTTTTTTTTTTACGTCGTTTCAATTTAATTACGTTGAACCAACATGGAATAGATGTTGAATTGACATCGGTGCCCAGTGGGAAGCAGCTCATTGTGCTTTCAAGACAACTGGGAACGTGGGAAAAAACGAGGTCAAATCGTGACGTCCTAGATCTACAGGTCGGAAAGTCTAGAAAGTCTAGATCTAGAAAGATGTCCGAGTTTGTCGCTTAGAATTCTCAGTTGGATGACCTTTCAAAATAATTTGTCCAGTCGGAGCTCGTTTTTTCCCCCAAGTTCCCAGTTGTCATGAATGCACTAAATTCGGAAGTCGGAGATTTCCTAGTTGTTTTGAATGCGGCATCATATCTGTTTTACGCAATACATCTTGTCCGTTAGCCTATGTATGACCCATGTCTTCGTTCTTTTTGAATTTGCAAAACAATATTTGTAAGATTTGTCATAACAGCATAAATGACATGTTATGATTAAACATGTTTTATTGACACCAAGGTTTTGACGTGGATCAGATGCGCCTGCGTCTTGGGA
The DNA here is from genome assembly GCF_013265735.2 of Oncorhynchus mykiss. NCBI lineage: Eukaryota > Metazoa > Chordata > Actinopteri > Salmoniformes > Salmonidae > Oncorhynchus > Oncorhynchus mykiss. The sequence goes on along the minus strand of NC_048581.1, from coordinate 15,824,414 downwards.
GAGCAACCTGATTAAAATCAACATCCTCGACGTTGTACTCTAAATTGAATATTTGGACAACATATTTGACATTAAAGACTACAACCTGTTGTATTCTCTCTTGGCCGTGCGCGTGGTTTAAAAATACAGATTATGGTTTGTAATCAACTCGGCTATGGGCTTGCTTAATACAACTCAATTCCATCCTCGGCCTACCAGCTGGCATTAGTTCACAATAATCATTGCACATTTTTACAATTATTATCCAACATATAATATACACTGAGTGTACAAAACATTAGGAACAACTTCCTAATATTGATTTGCACACCCTCAGAGCAGCCTCAATTCATCAGGGCGTGGACTCCACAAGGTGTCGAAAGCGTTCCTCAGGGATGCTGGCCCATGTTGAATCTAATGCTTCCCACAGTTGTGTCAAGTTGGCTGGATGTGGTTTGGGTGGTGGATCATTCTCGGCACACTGTGGAGCGTGAAAAACCCAGCAGCACTCAAACCGGTGCGCCTGGCACCTACTACCAAAACCCGTTCAAAGGTACTTGAATCTTTTGTCTTTCCCGTTCACCCTCTGAATGGCACACACACACAATCCTTCTTTAACCTGTCTCCCCCCATCTACATTAATATGAAGTGGATTTAACCTGTCTCCCCCCATCTACATTAATATGAAGTGGATTTAACCTGTCTCCCCCCCATCTACATTAATATGAAGTGGATTTAACCTGTCTCCCCCCATCTACATTAATATGAAGTGGATTTAACCTGTCTCCCCCCCCATCTACATTAATATGAAGTGGATTTAACCTGTCTCCCCCCATCTACATTAATATGAAGTGGATTTAACCTGTCTCCCCCCATCTACATTAATATGAAGTGGATTTAACCTGTCTCCCCCCCATCTACATTAATATGAAGTGGATTTAACCTGTCTCCCCCCCATCTACATTAATATGAAGTGGATTTAACCTGTCTCCCCCCATCTACATTAATATGAAGTGGATTTAACCTGTCTCCCCCCCATCTACATTAATATGAAGTGGATTTAACCTGTCCCCCCCCATCTACATTAATATGAAGTGGATTTAACCTGTCTCCCCCCATCTACATTAATATGAAGTGGATTTAACCTGTCTCCCCCCATCTACATTAATATGAAGTGGATTTAACCTGTCTCCCCCCCATCTACATTAATATGAAGTGGATTTAACCTGTCTCCCCCCATCTACATTAATATGAAGTGGATTTAGCCTGTCTCCCCCCATCTACATTAATATGAAGTGGATTTAACCTGTCTCCCCCCATCTACATTAATATGAAGTGGATTTAACCTGTCTCCCCCCATCTACATTAATATTAAGTGGATTTAACCTGTCTCCCCCCCATCTACATTAATATGAAGTGGATTTAACCTGTCTCCCCCCATCTACATTAATATGAAGTGGATTTAACCTGTCTCCCCCCCATCTACATTAATATGAAGTGGATTTAACCTGTCTCCCCCCCATCTCCATTAATATGAAGTGGATTTAACCTGTCTCCCCCCCCATCTACATTAATATGAAGTGGATTTAACCTGTCTCCCCCCCATCTACATTAATATGAAGTGGATTTAACCTGTCTCCCCCCCATCTACATTAATATGAAGTGGATTTAACCTGTCTCCCCCCCATCTACATTAATATGAAGTGGATTTAACCTGGATTCCCCAGGTCAGTCTATGTCATGGAAAGAGCAGGTGTTCCTATTGTTTTATACACTCTGCGTGTATAAAGAAAAGTCTTGTTTAATAATTGTAAACATGTAGAATAATTATCGTGCACTACTTGGATTATAGGTCTATTATCCACTATCAATGGCCGCTTTACGCACTCAAGGACTCATCCCTCGGTTCCAGATAACTGCGCGTCCCTGGGGCTACATGCACGCTCATCCCCCTTGACCGTCCATTTACCCCCCTCGAAGATTAAGTGCTGTTCTGACAATGAACATCGCGTGCCGCTGCCATGCAGTCCATGAACGAGTCCCTGTGTTTACCGAGAGGAAGGGCCTGTTTCCGGTAGCTAACAAAACACAGCACCGTTGTTCCAGCTAGGCGGGGAGGGCCGGGCCAGGGGAGAGCAGAGCCGGACGGACACGACCAATAGATCACCCTCCGCTGCGACCCCGGGCAGGACAGGAGTTCAGCCCCGGGGAAGCCCTGGACAAGCCGGGTCAAGGGCCCCACCGCTGCTCATGGGAGTTTGTCATCCTTACGAGGGAAGCCTGAGAGTCGCGGCATGACAGCTGGGCTGTGTTTTCCACAGGCCAGGTTTCTCTCTCAGCTCTTAAATGGGTCATGGCATATACTCTTACAGATTAGTTTTATCTGGGTTTATAGTCCTACTAACAGGTTTCTCTCTCAGCTCTTAAATGGGTCATGGCATATACTCTTACAGATGAGTTTTATCTGGGGTTATAGTCCTACTAACAGGCCTCTCAGCTTTAACATCATAACAGTGTGGATAATCTGGCCACATGATGTGTTGGTGTTTGTGGCTTAGTCTCATGATGAAACCTAGTCATTTATCTCTATAACTGAGGAAAATAAGTTGAGGATCATTTGTGAACAAATCTCAATTAAAAGCATATGCCTATGTAATTCCCTCTGTGCTCAACAGTGCTCAGTACACTTTGAGTCCTTCAAGCAACCAACC